>NC_058385.1:10890500-11195000 GCF_018350175.1 Felis catus
TTATTACATTTTCTTAGTAATTTACTATCAAATTGATTTTTTTCTCATTTTTGTCCTGGTGCTGAAATAGATCTGGGTGCTCAGTTTGTGTTTTAAAATTACATATAATGATAATATTTTGGAAATAGGCTCCAAGGACATAGGTTTTGGTTTTATCAGGCTTTTATAAGCTCTGTGTCTATGTACAAGCCACTTATGCTTTTTTGAGCCTTAGTTTTCCCATCTGTCATTAAATAATATTGAATTAAGTAATATTTAATATTAATTCCAACCGTGAAATTTGATGTACATAGTTCTGTCTTTTCTTTAGGCCATTATGAATATGCAGAAGAGTTTTGTGAAAGCCTAGCCTATCGTTGATAGGTAGAAATGAGAGGGCATTAGCCTGGCCCTCTAATCCACCAAGGTCTTAAATTTAGATATTTGATGTTATTTCCAAGTGATATTAAAACACACTACTGCAGAGAAATTCTGCCACAAATGAAAGAAAATGCTAATCGTAGAGTTTTACGTTTCTGTCCCCTTACTAGACCACACTCTTTGTAAGTTAGAATATATTTTTAATACATTTTTTGACTATCCTGTGAAAAGCACATTTGTATTTCATTACATTTTTATGTTAAAATGTTGACTTGTTAGATGCAACATTTAAATTATACTACACCTCGGTAGCTCTGCTTTTTGAGATGATTTAATTTCCAATAAATTGTGAGCATAAAAATCTAAGTGGCCCGATCTTCTCTTGACTTGAGAGCTGTGTTTGGAGTGGATGCCTGTCATAAGTATTAAAGCTAATATGTAATACTTCAGTTAAAGAGCTTAGATTGGCCCTCACAATTTTGCTAGCTGGGGCCATACTTTGAGTTTGTCTTCCTTCTCCTTATAAGTACATGTCCATATGGTAGACCTGGGATAATGAGATTCTTTTCAACTAAAGCGACTGTAGTTAGGCATGTGAACAAACACCTCCATATAATTTGCTTCCTTCGTGGCGTTTACACAGGAGATGTGTTTTGATTTGCTTTTGTGTAGCAAATACTATGTTATCTGGGCCAAAAACATTTCGCCGCCAGAATTAGAGACTGTAAGCACAGCTGATTTTTAAGTGTATTTTGGGCAGCTGCAGAATTCTGATGACTATCCACGAGGCATTTCATCTCTTCGTTGCCCGAATTGAGTCACTTTCTATCTTAAGTCTAACTTTATATAAAAAAGTATCATCCATCTCCTACTGATGAAACAAATATAAATAACAAACAAAACAGGACATGTGTCTAATGAAAAAGTTTCGCATTTAAGGCATACATAAGTAACGTTGAAATTAAGCAAATACGCATCCGTGGATCATTGGGCCAGAAGTTCATCTTTTCAAATGCCATCAGAAGTTGCCATTTATTTCTGAAGACATGCTTAGATATTTTTCTATTGTTACAAAGCTAAGGTGGGGGATAAATTATGTTTAGATTAGGACATAGGGAGGGAAATTAGCTGAAAAGGGTGGCCGAGTCCCTGACCAAGGTTGGAAACACCAGGTGTGCAGATTTGCAGTCATTAATTACAGCAAGCCAGTGCTTCTTGTCTTCTGGAAAGCCTTCATGGAAAAGGTGAGACCTGAGCTCAGTTTTATAAGACAGGAGACTTTGGCAGAAATGTGCTAAGCAGTCCTGCAGGCAAGGCAGGGAACACGATGGTGGAAATGGTGAGTCATGTCCTGGAGACAGTAAACAATTGATTTCTGCTTCCTCTGTGTCCAGACGCGTCTAATCAAGTTTGCTCTCCTTTAAAGGAAAAGAGAAGAAAGGATGGGGAAAAGAAAGATACCAATTATCTCCTAAATCTTTCCCTTTAACTCCCTTTGGTGCCATCTATATCCGTGCAGGTTCACTCCTGATAGACACGTTCATACTTCAAAAAATATTGCTGATTGAACAGCCACGTTGACGAAATGAATGTTTAAAACCCCTTTTTAAAAATATTTATTTATTTTTGAGAGAGAGGCAGTACGAGTGGGGGAGGGGCAGAGAGGGGGAGACACAGAATCCGAAGGAGGCTCCAGGCTCGGAGCTGTCAGCACAGAGCCCGACGCGGGGCTCGAACCCACGAACGGTGAGACCGTGACCTGAGCCGAAGTCAGATGCTTCATCGCCTGAGCCACCTGGATGCCCCAAGTGAACGTTTTTTAATTAAAAACGGGGCTTCTGGAAGGCAAAAGGATGAAAAATGATGTCCAGAAGTAGTAGCCCCACCAGCAGAGCCTTGGAAGCAGCCAGATGGAAGATGGCTTTCACCTCTGTGCAAGCAGCTACTCTGGTCCCTAGAGGGCCAGGTGAAGGGACAAAGAAGCAGGAGCTCTCCCCATGTCATCCGTTCTACCCCCACTGTGCCATCCTTCCTGTTCACTCCCTCCCGTCTGATTCCTTCCGTCCAGGCTCCAAAACGAATGCAAATTTTCTACTCGGCACACAGATTGGCCTTTTCAAAACATAAATTGGATCATATCATCTCCCTTGCTCAAAACTCTTTGGTGGCCTCATACTGCTGATAGCATACAGATTAATTCTCACCACAAATGCTGAGCCCAGTGCACGGCCCCAGCCTCTCTCTCCAGGGGCCATTTCCATGCTGGCCTTATTTTCCACCTTGAGCCTTTATGCTGAATTGGTCTCAAGCTCCTACCTTCCTCTCTTGCCCTCAGGGGTGCAAACTGTAGTCAACAAGCAGGTTTCAGGCTTTGTCCTGCTAATGTAAGACCCTTGAACTAAGTAAAAAATATTCTCTTCAAGGGCTGTAAAAACATGCAGCAGAGATCAAAAATGGTCTGGGGTGCCTGGGTGACTGAGTTGGTTAAGTGTCAGACTCTCGGTTTCGACTCAGGTCACGGTTGGTGACATGGAGCCCGTGTCGGGCTGTGGGTTGACAGTGTGGAGCCTGCTTGGGATGCTCTCCCTTTCTCTCTGCCTCTTCCCCACGCAAGCTTAAGTGCGCCAGCGTGCACTTTCTTTTAAAACAAATAAACATTTTTTTTTTTAGCAAGTGGTTTGCAAAACCCCAAATTTTCTATCTTGCCTTTTCCAGAGAAATGCTGCCAAACGATTAAGATCAGTTTTCTCCACTGGCCTGTTCTCCTTATGTTCTTTAGACCATGGACCTCAATTAGCAATTACATTCTTATTGGCATCTTTACATGCTGATCGCTTCCTCAGGGAGGACAGGGGTCATCTGGGAGAATCCCTGAGAGGAGAACCCAGTGCCTCACGTGAGTCTCGCCACTTTGAGTGCTGAGGCTCTGTTTCTGCCCGGCTTCCCAGTCCAGCTTTGTAAGTAACTTGTTATGGCTGGTGGCCCCTGCCTGATCACCCTAGCACTAACCCTGTGTTTGTCTTCTTCTAAGTGGCCCCATGCAATTTCTATGCCAGGAAACCAGTCCAGCTGTGGGAACAAACTTGCATCCATTCCCTTCCAACGCATGTGTATTCAGCGGAAGATCTGACCCTATGTTCCTAGGGTTGCACATAATGGACACCCGCCGCGAATTGTGCTGTCTGATCAGTATTCCTATGGGAAACCTGGGAGCTGCCCCATGGTGCTGCTGTCATAGATTTTCCCTCGTGGGGTGGGGACCACTCCCCCGTGTACGCAGGTACTGATGATCTGTCTGGCTGAATCCTTTGTTGCGAGAACCTAATAAAGGGGAACGTTTCTGAAATTTTAGAAATTGGCTTACTGTTGATAATTGTCTCTCTATAACCATGGAAGGTCCATGTTAATAATTCTTTGCAATGCTATTCAAAGATGACATCTGTTTAAGCATACATTATAAAAGTCAGATTTGTTCAACGGAGACTTTATTAATTTGTTACTTTCCCTGAGCAAATGTGACTGCACATTTGTTTAAATATTTACAAATGTATGTGAACGTGCAGCAGCAGAAGGTAAAATTAAAGCCAAACAGGACACATGTTTTTAAAGAAAGATAGGGTTTCATTTACTTTGTTGTCGTATGAGTAATAATGCCGTACAGAAAATGTGATATGTTCAAACTGCGCTTCTCATATTCACTGATTGAAAAGGGACAGTTCCATTTTCTGCAGTGCAAAACCAAGTCATTCTTATTAAAAGGTCACAGGAAACTGAGGAGAAATGTCAGAGACACAGACTGACCTATTCAGAATATAATCAAGCTTGCTTTAAAAAGACAACATCTACATTATGAAGGGGAGAGATCTGATTGTATTCTCTGTGCTTTGGTAATACAGTTAGTGCCGATAAGACCTTGAGACAATCTTGCCCTTCAGAAAATGAGGGTTTGTGGTGGTGTGGGTGGGATGGAGGGGACATTGTGATGTAATGTGGCTAAGATCATCTCTCCCGCCACCGTTTCCTTTTGCATTATTGAACTTCACCATTCCTTTACGAGATGCATGTTTTGTTGTTTTGTTTTTTATTATTTCAACGATAGCTCTGCTCCACGTTAATTTTCCCTTGGGTTAATTAATTTCATAAAGGGTTGATGAAAATGGCCCCACGGATCCAGCAGCAGATTGACGGCTACCCAGCTCCAGCGGTCTGTGTGCCCAGAGCCCGAGTGCCATGCAGAGGTACCCTTTCTGCAGTACGCCCTCTGCCATTCTCCCGTTCCATTTCAAGAGACCAGCTGGAAAGGCAAGATGGCAATTCTGTGTTCATGCCAGTTCATCGTTGGCCTCTCTCCAGATTTCTAGTATTTAGGGCTCGATTTTGCTGGCTGCCTCATTCCTTGTGTGCACAGAGCTCCCATTGACTTCATTATGATAAACAGGATGATGATAAACTTCAATGGTAAACAGAAGGGTTCTTCACTTCAGTGGGAATTCTGCATGTATGAAGAGACGGGGTCCAGTCAAATCAGCCCATTTCGTATCAAATAAGTAAATAAATTAGCATGAGAGTATCCGCAATGCCAAGTCAGCGCCATGTGACATAGGTCTAAGAGAATGTGGACACTGGAGACCTTACTCGCACGGTTACCAAATTACCATAGGATGTTACGTCCTTGGTTTCTTAAATTTCCTGGTCGGATACCCGGAGCTGGTTTGATCCTCCTCTAAAGAGGCTGGATCTTTCCGCAGATGTATACACACACATGTTCTTTAAGAAGCTGACTTTTTTTTTTTTCATATGGAGATGTAGTGAAAATAAGGCCCATTAATTAGAGCAAGTAATTTATGGAATTTAAAAAAAATTTTTTTTAAATGTTTTTATTTATTTTTGAAGGAGAGAGAGACAGAGCATGAGCAGGGGAGGAGCAAAGAGAGAGGGAGACACAGAATCCGACGCAGGCTGCAGGCTCCGAGCTGTCAGCACAGAGCCCGACGCGGGGCTCGAACTCACGGACCATGAGATCGTGACTGGAGCCGAAGTCCGACGCTTAACCGACTGAGCCACCCAGGCACCCCTGGAATTTTTAATATTTGTCATTTCTTCATTGGTTCAGATGGGCCTAGTCAACAATTTGGTATGTGTTTCCTCCTAAGCTGGCAATGTGGCAAACTAATGGATGTGGATGGTGAGGCCAGGTTGAGTATGAAGCTGTAACATGCAGCCTTGTTTAGGCATGCACCATGAGTGGAGTCCAACCCATAGCATGCCTTTTTCGTTGTGGTTTATTGTCTATAAGACAGTATTTAGTCAAAATAGCAGCTTTATCTTGGGTAAAATTATCCATTTACTGCACTTTTAAAAAGATAAAGCCCCAACCGAAGTTTGTTATAAAGAAACGAAGGAACTTAGGTGCCGTAAAATACCCAGTCCACTAATGGTTAAATCTCGTAAATACTGGTTGGTTCCTTTAGATGTGTTTTCCCACAGGATTGAATAAACTTGGTTTGCCAGACGGTTTTCTTGGTTTAGATGGAGATTTATATCTTCCCGTTTGCATGTCTACATAATGAACTCCATTCAGAGTTTTTTGTTGTCATTAAAGATTTTTTATTTGTAATTTACTTGATTCTTCTGGAACAAAAGGAACCTGAGAACGTTTTGTGTACAACCATGAAGGGGAAGGTCCTTTTTGCTTTAAGTTTCTTGACTTTCTGTTGTCTCTCTCTCTCTCCTTGACCTTTTTGATACTTCTTTTTCTTAGTAAATGTTTCTTAGAGGCTAGTTTCTATTTCTTCTCCCCCCTCCCCCCACTATTGTTTCATTGTTACCTTCCTCTTTCTGGTAACTTGATTAATCGAAATGTCACTGGAATATTCACTAACAGCCTAAAATTTTCTGGATGCTTTGCAGCTTGGCCTCTGGCACACAGATTCCATTTTTAGAAAAAAACCTATTTTTATTTTTCTAGTAGTTAGCTTCTGAAAACACATTTGAATAGGTTTTAACAAAGCATTTTTTCCTCCAGAAATACAAAGCGATTTCTCCACAAGACTATTGTGTGGCCTAGATTCAAAGGTTTCATTAAAAGCAGTGAGACTATAAATAAATTAGTGACTCATAAACAGATATTTTCCATTTGGTCTTCTACACTTTGGAAGCTACAATGAAGTGGGAGCAGTAAAATATTGCTGAGTAAATATTAAGAAAGATAACTTGGAATTTAAGTTTTTGAAAACGTAGATTGGGACAGTTTTCTCAAGCGCAGAGACAACCGCCCCCCCCCCATTCCCTTGACCTATTTTTCAAGAAAAATTTCTTTTAAGGAACCAATGAGAAAAAAAAAACATTGGAAGACATATGGTCTTTTCCCTACAGCTAAAAATAAAATAAACTGAAAAAAAAAGTGGAAAAGAAATTAAAATGTTTTGCTACCTCAAATGATTAACATTATCTTTGTGTGTGTGTGTGTGTGTGTGTGTGTGTGTGTGTGTGTGTTGTTATAATTCATTATGGCATTTCTAAGCATATCACCATTATTTTGCTCCATTTTGCAATACCAGCATGAAGTAAACAAAATGAGAAAAACCAAAACAACAATTTTCTGCGCGTGTGTGAGAGAGAAGGGCATAGACTGATGCCGTGAGAGAGAGGTTATTTCATAGGAAGCATTATGTTTTGGCAGAAGAAATCCATCAAACAAATGACCACCTGGAAAGGTAAGACACAAACAGGGCTAATGACTCACTTCATATACAACAAAGAGCTCCCACAAATTAATTTTGAAAAAGTCTCCAAGAGATTTGCCAAAGTCACAACTAGACAATTCATTTTCCTGTTATTGCTGCCTTGCTTATAACAGTGGGGGGAAAAAAATAGAAAACTAAGTGTTCAACATCAACAAAATGATGGAACAAATTATGGCATGTCCCCTGGATGTAATGTCATGTCACCGTTATTCCAGGAGTTTTGGAGAGCTTGTAATCACAGGGCAGATGCTTCTGCTAGGACCTTGGAGAAAAGCAGAATGCAAATTATCTGCAGGGGGAGGCTAGTGAAGTAAGTGTTACTGTTTTTGTGTAAGCAAAGCATATGGAAATGCTAAAGAAGACAAGCTTGAATTTGAATGAGAGCTTGAGGAAAAGCTCTCCACCAGCCAACGTTTCCACCACCGTTTAGGGAATCTGGGATTCTGGGCTGCCCGTGGAGGAAGGGGGTGGGGAGGCTCCCGGAGAAAAGGCAGGGTGTTGGAAAATGCAGTGAGAGGCTTGGGGAAATGTGAACACACGGGAGCTGTCCGGAGATGTTGTAGCAGATGCTGGAAAGTTAGGCTGCTGCCAAACAATGAAAGGCCTTGAGTGTCATACCAAGGATTTCTGACTTGATTCTGCAGGCCACAGGGAGCCATCTGGGCTCCATGAGAAAGCTGACTTGGAGACTGATGGAAGGACAAGCAGAGAAAGAGAGCCATGGTCTTTTTGGGTCGTCTTAAACAAGTCCCAGGTCTGTGAGTGCCTTGATGTTTTGTCTCAAAGTTTTCCCGATTTTGAGCTTCATCTTTTTGAACATTCCGAATTCGAACATAAACTTGATAGAAAAGCACTAACAGGAAGAAAGGTGCTGTGTAAATATGCAGAGCTGCTTAGTTTATTTCAGTGGTCCCATATCTGTTGAGAAGCCTGGAGAGTAAGTGAAGTTTGAGTGCTGATGCGAGGCTTTTCCAAGTCACTTCACCCAATAAGCCTCAGTTTGATCATCGATAACCGATCATAGTTATTCACTAAGGATACAAACTCTAAGTAGTGCTTGTCATACGCTAGGCACTCTTCCAAGTTTTTGTTTAGTTGCTTCTTTTTTTTTTTTTTTTTAATTGTAATCCAGTTAATCCTCATAGACCTCCACCTTGGTCCTAATTTTACCTCTGCGTGAATGGTGAGGAAACGGAGGCACAGAAAGGCTAAGTAACTTGACAGTTAGTGCCAGAGCCGAGGCTATAATCCAGGCAGTACGGCTCCAGAATCTCTTCTCATGAACTCTGCTTCATTCTGCGACCCAATTAGAATAATGAGATGATGGTACTAATCTGATTGCGATATAAAAATAGTGATGGTACAAGAATATAATGAGAGTATTGCCAGAGAACGTCGATCGCTATGACCATTTGCTGTGCTCTGTAACTTTTCTGACACTGCTTTTTATTCTCCCAGTGACTCTGAGAAGTAACTTCTGTGGTTACCTGTTTCCTGTATCCGGGACCTGAGGGGCTCATGGTCGCATAGAGATAGGGTTCAAACCAGGATGAGTCTCACTGCAAAGTCAATACGCTTAACCAGTGTAACGCAGTGCAATGAGGGAAGTGAGCCAAGCAATCTCTAGACTCCCACCCAACCCCCTCTTGTCTTGATTCTCCGGCGGGAGGGCCTTGTAGAAAGGAATCAGGAACACGCGTGGCCCTGGTTCTAAAGACAGTAAGTGAATTTGGTAGCCAGAGCGGGCCTTCATCGCAACACGGGGGGAAATCTGACAATGAAAAATTAAGCATTACAAAGCAGAATTTCAATATTGTCTCACGATAGTTCATGTGGGGGGAATTAATCTGATAAAAATTATGGTGTGTTTCTATGACCTGGCAAGGTTTCTGGCAGAGCGGTTGAAGGATGAATACACATTAAGACGGAAAAGTACTTTCCTCCCACCCACTGGACTTTATCCATATACTCTACTCGTTAGAGTCTGGTAGGATTGCACGTCCTACTGAGACCCTGCCATGGCGACGGACTAATACATTCTAAGGAAATGAGGTGCCGGGAGGAAAAGGCTATCTCTCAGCATTTAGCTTCTTTAGGAAGGCCATACGCTCCACCCCTCACCTTCTCACCATGGAACAGGCATCAGCAAAGCTAGATCCTTCAACTGTTCAGCTTTGAGAAATCTACTTAGAGAATTGACCTTGAAGAATGGGGTCTTCAAAATGGTTTCCCAAGCCCTTCAAAAGAAAAAAATCCTAAATGATATCATACCCATATTTGTGAGGCTGATGTCATCATGTAATCTAAAAGCAGGCATTTTTTTTTTTTTTTTTGCCTACTTTAGGGCGTAGAGGAGAGAAATAATACTGAAAAAAATCTTTCCCCAGAGGACACAGCTTTGTACTCCATACATACCGTAAAGGTGACGCAGCAAAGGTAACTGGAGATAAAGCTGGTTTTTTTTTTACGACTCATCATATATGCTTATGTCTACAAAGAAAGAAATGCCCGCATTTTTTATGCAGTGTTCCTTTTAATATTTTCTAGTGTTTAGTTACAGTGAAAAGAAATATTTAACATTAGTGGAAGTCAGTACAAATTCTGTTTATAAGAGTCTGTTAATATACCACTGCAGGCTAGGGAATAGAGACAGATGTGTTAAGTGGAAACAGTAATTAAGTGGCTTCAATATGACCATACAGTTCACTTGGAATTAGGAAGTATAGCAATAAAGAAATCCATAAAGCTTTTTTTGTGTATCTGAAGATAACCTGATACATAAAGCATCACATACCTGTCATTAATAAATGCATTTATGCTCTACTATTTGAACCTGTAATGGCATCTCATGATAGCCATGGTCCCTGGAATCTATTCTCTGGGACTATCTCAGAGATGAATCCTTAAAATATAAAATTATTCTGACTTCAGTAACTAATGAATTCTGGCCTCAATGCTCTGTTTTCACTTGATCACTTACATTTCTATTTTTTTTTTTTTTTTTGCACATTTTCCAGTTCCATTTTACCTTTCTGGAATTGTGGCCACTAGAACAATGAGAGGTATTATAGGCACAGATGCAGTAAAATTTGTTTTCTTCCAATACCCTACATCATGATGCCCACCGTTTGTTAGCCTTTGCTGAATTTGTTAGCTTTTGCTGAATTCCTGTATCAGTTCTAGCAGACTTTTGGTGGAGTCTATCAGGTTCTCCAGGTATAATATCATGTCACCTGCAAAAAGTGAAAGCTTGACTTCATCTTTGCCAATTTTGATGCCTGCTGATATTAAGAACTGGGATCTCTCCCAGGAAGTTACCGTTTTATTGTTAGTAGAATCTTCCTACAAGGAATGGGCATGTTCAATGTTGGCTAGTGGTTTTGTGCCTCAGAATGGAGGTGTTCTCATACTGGTGGGTAATTGTAAAGGCCTTTGATCAAGTCAACTGGTTCATTGAATTGCCCAGCAGATTTTAAGATCTGCTATCTGGTAGGAGGCATGGAGGAAGTATATAATACTTACCCAAAACCTGGCCTTCTGAACAGCCACAAGGCCTGTCTTTTGGATAGAACCTAGGAAGAATTAAAGTATGACAGTGGGTAATTAACAGAAGTCATGAATAGTTATAGCATCAAAACTTATTTTCCGAGCACTTACCAAGTCCTAGCTACCTTTTTATCTATCGGTGTGTGTGTGTGTGTGTGTGTGTGTGTGTGTGTGTGTGTAGTCTGATTCCCATAAAAAAAAAAAAAAGAAAACACATAAGCTTGCATATTATCATATACTTTTTACAGAAGGTGAAATGTGGTTTGGAGACTGAAGTAACTAATATGGTTAAATTGCAAGTCTGATATTTGAAGATTTTTATCCAGGTCTGCTGATTGCAAAGGCTAGATGTTTTTTCTCTGTATCTGAGAAGGTCACATACTTAGATGCTGTAGCACAGAAGCTGAGTCTTGGTTATTAAAAGTAACAATTACTGATCTGTAGGAGAACAGGTTATCGTTGTAGGTCTCCATATACATATAACACATCTATAGATCAGTCATAATCACAATCCATTGGGATTTTGATAGGGTTTGCATTGAATCTACAGATTGCTTTGGGTAGTATGGACATTTTGACAATAGTAAGTCTTCCGATCCATGAACATAGGATTTCTTTTCATTTTTTGTGTCTTTTCCTCCCAGCTTTATTGGGGTATAATTAAAATCTCTGTGTCTTCTTTAATTTCTTTCATCAGTGTTTTATAGTTTTTAGTATACAAGAATTTCACCCTCTTAATTAAGTTTATTCTTAAGAGTTTTTTTGGTGCTATTGTAAATGGAATTATTTTCCTGATTTCCTTTTCAGATAGTTTATTGTTAGTATATAAAAATCCAACTGATTTTCACAGGTTGGTTTCGTATCCTGCAAGTGCGTTAAATTTGCTTATTAAATCCCAAGTGTTTTATTGCTTGTTCGGTTGGTTGGGTTTTTTTGTTTTTGTTTTTGTTTTTAATGGAGTCTTTAGGCTTTTCTGTATAGAGGATTATGACATCTGCAAACAGGGACAATTTTACTTTTTTTTTTTTCCAATTTGGATACTTTTTTTTTCTTTTTCCTACCTAATTGCTCTGACTAGAACTTTCAGTACCACTTTGAATAGAAGTGGCAAGAATGGACATCCTTGTCTTTTTTGATCTTAGAGGAAAGGTTTGCAATTTTTCACCATAGACTGTGATATTAGCTATAGGCTTTTCATATGTGGAAATTATGAGGCAATCTCCTTCTGTTTCTCCTTTGTTGAGAGTTTTGATCATGAAAAGGAGTTGAAATTTGTCAAATGCTTTTTCTACGTCTATTGAAATGATGATGTAATTTTGATCCCTTGATGTGGTGCATTACACTAATTGATTTGCATATGTTGAACCATCTTTTTATTCCAGGGATAAATTCCACTTCATCGCGGTATATGATCCTTTTAATGTGCTGTTGGATTTGATTTGCTACTGTTTTGTTGAAAACTTTTGCACCTACATTCATCAGGGATATTAGCCTGTGTTGTTCTTTCCTTGTGATGTCTTTCTGACTTTAGTATGAGGGTAATGCTGACCTCATTAAATGAGTTTGGAAGCGTACTCTCTTCTTTAATTGCTTGAAAGAGTTTGAGAAGGATTGGTGTTAACTCTTTAAACGTTTGATAGAACTCACCAATATTCTCTCTTTCTTTCTTAGTCTTGCTAAGGGCTTATCAATATTGTTTATCTCTTCAAAAAACCAACCCTTAGTTTTATTGATTTTTTTTCCTATTGTTTTTATATTTTCTATTTTGTCTATAATCTTTGTTATTTATTTCCGTCTGCTAATTAGAGCTTAGTTTGTTCCTTTTTATCCAGCTCCTTGAAGTGTAAACCTAGGTTGTGTGAGGTCTTTCTTCTCTTTTAAAAAAATTTTTTATTTATTTATTTTTACTGAAATAATTGACACATTACACTGTAATAGTTTTAGGTGTACAACATCATGATTGGATATATGTACATATTGTGAAATGATTACCAGAATAAATTTAGTTAACACCTATCACCACACAGAGATACAAAAAATCGCTTGCTTCTTTTTTAATGTGGGTGTTTATTGCTATGAACTTCCCTCTTACTACTGCTTTTGCTGCATCCCATAAGTTTGGGTATCTTGATTTGGGAGATAAAAGCCAGCTGCTCTCAACAGAGGTGGAACGGAAGACTCTAAAGTCACTGCCTTTCCCTTCATTGGTATGTGTCTAGGGGCCGAGTGGTCTTGAACTAAATTTTAGAAACTAGAGTGTGGTTCGCAGGAGATGATAGAATGTTTTTTATGGTGATCTAAGAGTCCTAGATGAGAGGTTTAATATGTTGTGCTTCTATACCAGTGAATATCTGAACATTAGTTATAACCTATCCTGTACCATCTATGATACAAGTATTATAGGATGACATTGTGACTTTAACGCTCATGTATTTGTGATTAAATTAGTGTCTTGTGGTAACCCTAAAGTAGCTGTATTAAAATTTTAATAAACTTTTTGCAATCGGTTTTATATTTACATAAAAACTGTGAAATTAATACAGAGAGTTCCCATATACCCTGTACCCAATTTCCCCATTTATTTATTTATCTATCTATCTGTCTATCTATCTATCTATCTATTTATTTAATATATATAGAGAGAGAGCATGCAAGTTGGCAAGGGGGCAGAGGGAAAGAGAGAGAGAAAGAGAGAGAGAATCTTAAGCAGGCTCCAAATGCAATGCACAGCCCAATGCGGGGCTCAATCCCTTGACTCTGGGATCCTGACCTAAGCAGAAATCAAGAGTTGAATGTTCAACCACCTGAGGCACCCAAGAGCCTCAGTTTCCCCTATTATTAACAGCTTATATTAGCATGGTATATTTGTTAATTAGCTCACCATATTGATCCTTATGAAGTCTATACTTTATTCACATTTTCTTAGTTTTTACCTAATCCTTTTTCTCTCTAGGTTGCTTCCAGATACCATATTACATTTGGTCATCATGTCTTCTTAGGCCCTCTTGGCTGTGACAGTTTCTCAGATTTTTCTTGTTTTTGATGACTCCAACAGTTTTGAAGCCTTTGTCAGATATTCTGTAGAATATTCCTTAACTGGGATTTATTTGATATTTTTCCTATGATGAGACAGGCATGATGTGGTTTTGGTAGGAAGATTATAGAGGGAAAGTACAATTTTTACCACAACATATCAAGGGAATCTTGATCAGAATGACTGATCCCTGTTAATGTTGACCTTGATTACCTGGTGCACGTAGTGTTTGTCTGGTTTCTCTGCTATGCAATTACTTTATCCCTATTCTTGTCCCCCTATGAGAATGTATTTTTTTGAAGGAAATCTCTATGTGCAGTCCGTACTTAAAAAGTGAAGAATTACACTCTGCCTTTTTGAGGGCAGAGTATTTACACAAATTATTTAGAAATCTTCCATCTTTTCTATCCTATTATTTATTTATCTATGTGTATTAATGTGGATGGACAGATATGTATTATGTGGTTTCATTCTAATCCAATAATAATTGATTTATTTTGTTACTCAGATTGTTCTAGATCTTACGGTAGGCAACTCTTCCAGTTGACTCTTATGTCCCTTTGACACACCTGTACCACTGTGTGTTTTAGCACCTTCTTACTTCCTGCCACTGGTGAGATATTTCAGATTCTTCTTGTATATTTCCTGCCGAGTCCTAGAATCAGCCATCAATCCAAGGAGTGATTTCATTTGAAAAAGGTTTTGGAAACTAATATCTGGGTTGCAGGTGTGCTCCTTCCTTCTGGGCACTCGCAGTTGAAAGAAAGGAAATACGTGTGTATACTAACCTGTATATATACACATGCCTATAAATATACCCATATGTGCGTGTAACCATCTTTATATTAAGCAAAACACGAATTCCTCCTGATGTCTTAAACTTTAATCCATTGCTATATGCACCATTATAGCCCTTCTTCCTTTGCTTATGTGAATACTCCCATTTCAACAGTGAGGAAGCTGGCCCCCACCAGCCAGCCTCCATTTACTTAATCATTCAGTTCAACATACCTAATTAGTTTTTAATCCAGCATGTCTCCAACTTATTTTCTGCAGCTTTATTCTCAGGAATCTGTAAGTGCTCTCTTCAGTTCTCTTTCCTTTAGTGAATACTCACTGGTCCAGAAAAAATAGGGGAATGAATGGTACAAAAAAATTAAGTTAATAGAAGTGAGGAAATTATACGTAAGACATTTAAGAAAATTGTGTGGCGAAGCTAACAAAACCAAACAAAACCAAAAACAGCCAAAGGTGTTTGGTTTGGTACGGATACATTTGAATGTATTTGCACAAAAATAGATTTGCAATGTTGTTATATTTTGGCATATATAAAAATTCTGAGAGTCAAATCCCGTTACGTGTTTAATGATTAGGTCAAACTTTCTGAATGTAAATTTCCAAGACCTACAGAACCACAAGTTGATTAAAATCCTGTTCAGATTGAATCAGTTTCAGTAGCAGACTCTACAGGCTTTGGTGTCTTCTTAGCTCATTTTTCAGTATTCTTCCCTTCTTCCTGGTACTCCCCTCAACCAGGTACCTATGAGCATCCATTTCTGAAGGTGTTTCTAAGGAGAGAGATCTGTCTAACGTGTCTCACGTTATGCCTATTTATACATCTACTTATGTATCAGTCTCAGTGATGACACCTTTATGTATGTACATGACTTTTATTTTCCTGCCCAAAAATGGAAGCTGGAGAGTCATTTATGGAACTAGAATCTCACTCTAAACACATATGTGACTTGGGTATTTTTATTCATGTTAGATTTAGCCTGGAGAACAACCACTTGACATTGTTTAACAAGCATTTCAACAACCAAGGGGACATGTTGTTAGAATCTTAATTAGAGTGATGTTATGGGGCACTTTCACAAAACAACACAAGTAATTACAGAAAACAATCATCAACACCCACAAATGCTAACAATGTCTGAGATCCAGCGTGTGAAGAATGTAATAACAATCTTTCCAGATTAATTGAAGTCGTTTTTTATAAAAACAACTTGGTTAAAAATAATATAAGATATCTATATATGTTTGCCTTTCAGACTCTGTGTTGTGGAATTATATGCCAGGGAAAAGAATCCTTTGTAGTAGATACCACAAAATACTCAGTGTGCCGGAAAAGAGAGGGGACTGAATAGCCTAAAAATTAAGTGAATAAAAGTGGAGAAATTATATGTGGGAAATTATATGGGCTGTCTTTTTTTCAAGTGGAAAATATTCCTTAAAAATATTCCTAAACCTGAAAAAATGTGAAAAATATCCCTATCCCTAAAAATGTTAAAGTAAGAGGCCAGAAAGAATTGAATATCAGGACAGAGCCCAGAAAAACTGATACCAAAGTCAGTGGCAAATAGGAGGTCCAAAGGCAAATATTAAAGCAAGGAGAAATTTAGGACTTGCAACAGACAGGATCTTGGAAAAATATTTTGTAAAAATATTCATGAATTAGCTGGCCTTTGTTTCAAACTGATGTGAATGGTGCCACACCTCCAGCTCTGAAGTGAAGAGTGCCATCCCACCTGTGACTTCCTTAGTCAAAGAGAGAAACTTGAGGTTTCACATTAGCCAACTTTCCATTCACCCAGCTGAGAGCTTGTTATACAGACTTACTTCTAATATGTTTACTCTTTACTTTCCTGTAATATTTTTCAATCTCGCAGATAAGCATTGTTGGTATTTGTTAGGACTATTTTTTTAAATTTGTTTTAATGGTTATTTATTTTTGAGAGAGAGAGAGAGAGAGAGAGAGAGAGGCAGGGTGAGAGTGGGGAAGGGACAGAGAGAGGGAGACACAGAATGTGAAGCAGGCTCCAGGCTCTGAGCTGTCGGCACAGAGCCTGATGTGGGCCTCGAACCCACAAACCATGAGATCGTGGCCCAAGACGAAGTCAGAGGCTTAACTGACTGAGTCACCCAGGTGCCACCCAGGTGGATCATACTCTCGTGCTCATAACACACACACACACACACACACACACACACACACACACACACACACACGCACCATGCAAATTGAACATTGAAGGTGTCTTTCAAGTGAAAACAGAATGGGAAAAGTGATCCGAAGGGTAGTATGACTCCCAAAGGAAGGGTGTAGGAGGGGTAAATAGAAGGCTTTTTTTTTTCCTTTTTTTTTTTTTTTTTAAGGACAATTGCTCTTGTTCTGCCTTTTGATGGTTTAATTAGGAAAGCCTATACCCTCGGTCTTTAAAATAAATTTTAATGTTTTTTTTTAATGTTTTATTTTTGAGAGCGACAGAGAGCTCCACTGAGGGAGGGGCAGAGAGAGAGGGAGACACAGAATCTGCAGCAGCTCCAGGCTCTCAGCTGTCAGCGTAGAGCCCGAATTGGGGCTGGAACCCACGAACTGTGAGATCACCTGAACTGAAGTCAGATACAACCAACTGAGCCATCCAGGTGCCCCTAAGATTTTCTTTAAATCGTCAGTTGTTTAGATCTTCTTGGTTATCCATCTGTTTTGCTATGATTATCTTGTGCCCATAAAATAGGAGACCCAACCTGCAGGGACTATGGCAGAATTCTTCATTTTATGGAACATACGGATATGTCGGCCTTGAACAAGGTTGTTGAGCAATACAGAGATCCTCAAAACAAAGCAGGCATCGTACAATCATGATGACCGTGGCAGCTACTCCTCTCATGAACACTTGCTATGTTTCAGCTTCTGTGCCACACACTTCATAAGGTTTGTTACGTCTAACCTTCAACATGACCCTATGAAATTTACTACTTTATTCATTCACTCACTCATTCATTTATTTTTTTTTTATAATTTTTTTTCAACGTTTTTTATTTATTTTTGGGACAGAGAGAGACAGAGCATGAACGGGGGAGGGGCAGAGAGAGAGGGAGACACAGAATCGGAAACAGGCTCCAGGCTCCGAGCCATCAGCCCAGAGCCTGACGCGGGGCTCGAACTCACGGACCGCGAGATCGTGACCTGGCTGAAGTCGGACGCTTAACCGACTGCGCCACCCAGGCGCCCCACTCACTCATTCATTTATTCAACACTTGCTAAGTGCCCAGCACCAGGCACATATGAATCAAAGGTTTCTAAAACACAGTCCCTAATTCTGGCAACTCATGATGTGATAGAAGGTTAGCGTGGCAGTGGAGATTTACGGAAGTCAGTATAGGAACATAAGGAGAGATTGGTCTGGCAAATTCTGGATCATGAATGGAGAAAATGAGTTTGCCAGGTGGACAAGGAGAGAGAGAGCTCTCCAAGCAAAATGAAGGATGCACAAGGGCATCGAAGCAGAAAGAATTTGGCACTTTGGGGAAAAAGCTGATTAGATTACAAGGTACACAACAAGGAGAAAACGAATGTGAGGTGGTCAAGGACAGATCCTGAAGAATATGAGTGAGAGCTGCAAAGCTTGGAACGTTGTCCCTGGACAATGGAGTCGATTAACAATAGCGCCCCTACCCCTACTTATTTTACAAGTAGCATATGGTTATTGGGTTGGCTATAGCCAAACAAAAAGAGGACAATATAAATCAGCATAACCCCATCACAGTTTTAACCACCTAGGAGAAATACACAAATATAGAGATACGTATATACAAAAGTAAATATAAAACACATGTATTTTTATGTATGTGCGTATACATACTTGCGTATGTATAGACGTTTTTCCACATCTTTTCTCCGTTGTAAGTGTGTCTTTGCTATTATAATTTTTTACAGATATAGGTTACAATGCACGTAAAGTTTTGGAGCCTAGTGATACATTATGAACATCGTTTTAGGTCAATAAATATCCTACTGCAAATTTAATTCTCACTGCTGTGAGCAAGGGAGAGGGAGATACTAGGATAGCGGTCAGATCCGACTGGCTGGTGGGCGGTGTGAATCTGCAACACCGAAGTGGAGAGAAGTTTAGTTTGAAATGTCTGCCTTAAAGAGGTCTGAGTTTGACTGAATGTCTGCTTTATCTCTCTTGGCAACAGAAGGATTTCCTTGAAATAGATACTACTTGTTGTAGTTCCCTATCTCCTTGGCCCTTATTTTTCCTCCACACTCCTATTTTTATCAGATTGCTTTTAGTTATCAGGCGATGTCTGGTATGCTCTGAACAGTGCCAGATGCCAAGGTGAATTTCACGTCCTGTCATGATGAAGATAACCCTGGCAGAATGATGGTCCTGCAGCCTTTCTTTTTAAGAAATTCTATGGATACGCTTTGAGTGTAGGGGGCTTGTAAAAAGTACTAATCAAATGATAGCAGTTTTTAAGTTGACCGTAAGCTTAATGGTCTGAAAATTTATATTTAAAACTATAATCCTTTGAATTAAGCTATTTGCATGCCCTGGAGAAGGATGAGTTCGTCGCATACATTGGGTGAAAGGTGTCAGAGAGACCAATTTTCCTCCTAAATATCCCTCTGAGCAGGTATAGTGCCCTTGCTGACCTCTTTAAAATACAAAAGGAGACTTGCAAAACACATTTCAAAGAGATATGTCATTATTGTACGCAATTTAGAAAATACAGAGAAAGAAGAAATATTCCACAATTATTAGATTTGGGGTTCCAATTGAAAAGTAATTTTGCGTGAAAGTAGTCTGAGGAAGCTTCATGATAATAGTGGCCTAGAAGGAGGATAAGTCCACATTGAGTGTCTTCTCTCTTACGGACTACATAATAAGTAGACATACATACATACAAGGACAGACCTTCCATGTTGTTACTCCTGGTTGGAAATGCTGTTTGGGAACTCAGGATTGTTTGTTACTAAAACAAGCATCTTCGTTTCTCTACCTGGGCACATCCATCCAATCTAAATGTGAGGAGTTCATTAACTGTGGCCAGGTATAAAAAGCTGGAAGATTTCTGTGGGAGGAACAACATAATTTTCATGGCTTTCGTTTCTTTCTCTCTCTTTTTTTTAGAAACCTCAATACATTCAGAGAAACATCCAACCTATAGTTTGTGTTATTTCCACGACGGAGAAGATGCCTCTCACGCAGGGGCAAAATGGATTTAGGAGTACGTGGAATCAAAATTCTATAAAATTTTTTATAATTGTGCCTTGACCCAAGTGTGAAAAATGTTCAAAACAGATGCTAATTATGAATAGACATAAAATCAAGTTTCTAGTTAATAGAAAATGATGAGTCAAAACTATTGAGAAACTGAATGTTTCCACGGATGTACAAACACTCCCATCTCTTAGCAAACTTAGAAATTGACTTAACTTATTGCAAAAGCATACTATTATTTCTTTAACTAGAGTTTTTTTTTAATTTTTTTAACGTTTGTTCATTTTTGGGAGACAGAGGGAGACAGAGTATGAGCAGGGAAGGGGCAGAGAGAGAGGGAGACACAGAATCTGAAGCAAGCTCCAGGGTCTGAGCTGTCAGCACAGAGCCCAATGTGGGGCTCGAACTCACGAACTGCAAGATCATGACCTGAGCCGAAGGCGGTTGCTCAACCAACTGAGCCACCCAGGCGCCCCTAACTAGAGTTTTTAAGAAGAGAAAGACATAAGGTCTTCATAAGGGAAAATAAGCCAATGGTAGATATTGAAGGGCTATTAGCCTAAGTCAAAAAGTTAACGGAGCAAATCATTGGGAAAAAAGTATAGTTACCTAGAAAACATGAGATATTAAATATTTACTGATACTTTCATCCGACTTTTTTTCTTATCAAACGATATAGTTGATCATAAGGGAAAGCATGTGCTATCACTATTCACATAATGGATATTAAAAAGCATACTTTTATTTTCATTCATGTACAAAAACTGAGGTAAGTAATGACCATAAAGAGAATCGTTGGCTACGGGGCTAGGGAAAGAGGAAGCGAGCAAAGAAGACATACAATCCAAAGGAGCTTGATTCTATCATTGTCCTAAAGGGAGGTTCAACCTCCACGTGAAAACATGGGGTTTTAATACAAGGACGGTTTTTATGTATCTATGGTTTCATTTTTGCTTGGATAATTGGAGGGTAAAAAGATACCACATATATCCCATATGTTACTCGTTAGGCTGTAACAAAGATTCCAAACACAATTATTTTGTGAGTCAAGATTTCTACGGAGTATAAGTTATGGTCTCGAAGCATCCAGTCCCAAAAATCATCTGTGCTCCCAGCTACCATAGAGGGTGCTATAATAAATCTCCGATAGACCAATTATCTACAGATACAAAGTTCCTACTTGTTCATATATGTTTGGCAGAGGGATTCTAATTTGCTGACCAACTGTTCCTGGCAGTGTTTTCTGTGGCCTCCATATAAACTTGTAGGAGATGGTAAGGTCATCAGTAACATGTTTGAGTTTGGCACTTTTAATGTCCCATTATATGTCACACATAATACCTTCTGATAAATCTTAATCTATGGATTACTTAAATGCAGAAAATTCTGGCGCTAAAATCACAGGTAGTGTAGTAATTAATTGAAATTAAAGGCTACACTATGAGTTAATATTTTACAGAGTTTTATTCATCATCATCATCATCATCATCATCTATGGGTTACACTTAAGGAACTTTCTTCTAGTAGGCAAAATTCTTCAGTTTTTAGATACCATGGTGGGTAGATTTACAAGATAAGTGATAAAAATAGTAACACATAACTTATAAACATACGCAATCAAGTTATTATTTTCTGCTAAGTGAAATATTGTGCTGGTGAGCCAATGCTTTCTTTGGATTCTGAACAGAATCAAAAACGACGATCCATACATGTTTGCATTTGCATAAAATGTCTCATCCAGGGTTACAAGGAGGCTTCCCAAAGTGGGTGTTTTTTTCCTGTTGGGTTCTCCTTAACTTCCATTCAGTATTTGCTGAATGAATCATTGTTCTGTTGTCTGATTCTGGCCTTTACAGCTTGTTTGTTCGTGCTGTCACTCAACCTTCCCCTCCCCGTCCGGCCTTAAGTTGGCAATCCTCCAATGGTTAGATCCCATCTTATCCCAGAAATGCTCCTTGACTCCATAAACAGATCCCTTCCCCCAACACTTGGCTAAAAATATCATTAAACTAATTCTCCCAGTATTGTGGGAACACTTTTTGATTAGTCAATTGCATATATATCAAATTATATTTTGAATGCATTCAATGCATATAGGAATGTCATATTTTTAAACTTAATTTATACTTTTCTATTTTGAGACAACTGGGTGGTTCAGCCAGTTGGGCATCTGGCTTCAGCTCAGGTCACGATCTCGCGGTCCATGGGTTCAAACCCTGTGTGGGATTCTGTGCTGACATCTCAGAGCCTGAAGCCTGCTTCAGATTTTGTGTCTCCCTCTCTCTCTCCCCCTCCCCTGCTCGCACTCTGTCTCTCTCTCTCTCAAAAATAAATAAACATGAAAAAAAATTATACTTCTCTATTTTTAAGAACTTAAAAAATAACAGCTAATTGAATCTAAGACACTAGATTCTCTCAACAGAGTCATATTGATAACATTTATTGAACAACCAACTCTGTACCAGAGGTAATATCCATTAATCTTCATAAGAATCCAATGATGCGAAACTTTCCATCCCCTTTTTGTACCTGAGAAACTGAGGTTCAGAGAAGTTTTGTAAATTTCCCAAGGTGGCAGAACCCCCACGGAACAGTGTCAGGATTTGGTACTGCCATGAATGGTTTGGGAGAATGGTCCGGCCTAGTTTTGTGCAGGGTAGAATCTGTACAACTGTATATGGAAGCCCCATCAAGATACAACCCAGGTCATCACACCCAAGCTCCTTTCTAGTATGTTGCACTCTGAAAGCAATATGCATCAGATTCCCCTTTGCTGACGAGGCAGAACATAAACTTGACTTTGTGTAGAGGGGATGACCATGTGGTCTGGGGAAGGTAAAGTAAGTGAGGTCTGTCCACAGCACCTTGGAGTCACCCAAGCCTTTCACTACATCCTCCCTACAGCCAGTGACCTTTTGCTGTTTCTGTGAATGGACTTTCCAACTACCTTATGCAGACTTGCTTTCTCACCCCCTTGAAGCTATATCTCCCTTGAATCTCATTTTGCTGACTGTAGCTGTAGGCTAGCATAGTGCGTAGCAGTCTAGGCTTTATCAGTGTTACGTATTACTCCTTTGACCTTGAGCAAGTGACATGTCTGTTTTAAGCCGCGTTTCTCATGAGTAAAATGGGAGTCAAATGACACGTACATTTTATGGAAATATTAAATAAGACCATATAGGTAAAGGCATTAATGCAAAACTTGGAACATGGCAAGTTCAATAAATTCTTCTTCTTCTCCTCCTTCCCTCCCTCCCCTTTCTGCTCCTCCTTCCCTCATTTTAACATATGTGCATTTTAGATTTGACTTTTCTTTCTCTGCAACCAACCTTTGTAGTCTATTAAAGTAATGAAACAGTGGGAATTAAGGCCAATTTTGGGGGGCCAAGGAAGCGCCCACGTAGACGAATAATAGATAAGCCATGTGGACTTCTTTGTTTTTTGGCAAGTGCCAAACTAGAGGCATGGTTACTAACATCATGAACTTGGGATTTCAGTGTCGTGATCCTCACGTAGATTTCGTATTTTCTGGAAAGAATGTAATTGAGACCATTTGGCTTCATTATCAAGAAGTTTAGAGGAAAGAGTAGACATGGAAACTCTTTGTTTTCCTTTCCCATTTAGCAAAATGTTTTATGCTACAGTAAAGTTTTTACTTTAATCACTCTTTCTGAAGGTGCCCTGAAGGTTATGCTCATCAGTGAACTTAGTATAAAAACTTTTTAAAATTGAAATATGATAGACATACAATATCTTATTATTTTCAGGTATACATCATAGTGATTCAACATTTTTATACATGACAAAAGGATTCCCATGATAAGTCTAGTTACTACCTGTCACCATAAAATTTACTACAGGGCTGTTGACTCTACTTCCTAGGCTGTATATTATATCTCCATGACCTATTTATAACTGGAACTTTATACCTCTTAATCCCCTTCACCTATTTTGCCCATCTTCCCAGCCCATTCCTCCTCTGGTAACCAAGAGTTTCCTATACTTAGGAATCTGTCTCTGTTTTGTTTTGTTTGTTTCTTAGATTCCACATATAAGTGAAATTGTATGGTATTTGTCTTTCTCTGACTTATTTCAATTAGCATAATACTCTCTAGACCCATCCATGTTGTCACTAATGGCAAGATTTCATTTTTTATGGCTGAGTAATATCCCATTGTACATATGCCATATCTTCTGTATTCTTTCATCTATCCAAGAAAGTCGTCCATCCACATAGTCACAAATTATAATATAAAGCTATAGTAATAAAAACAATATGGTACTGGCATGAAAACAGACACATAGATCAATGGGACAGAATAAAGGTCCCAGGAATGAACCCATGCATATATGATCAATCTATGACCAAGGAGTCATGAATATAAAATGAGGAAAAGATAGTCTCTTCAATAAATGCTGTTGAGAAAGCTGGACAATGACACGTAAAAGAATGAATCTGGACCACTCTCTTATACCATATACCAAAATAAACTCAAAGTAGATTAAAGACTTGAATGTAAGACCTGAAACCACAAAACTCCTAGAAGAAAACATAGGCAGTAGGGTCTTTGACATCGGTCTTACCGATATTTTTCTGGATCAGTCTCCTCAGGCAAGCGCAACAAAAACTGAACTAAACAAGTGGGTTTATGTCAAACCAAAAAGCTTTTGCACAGCGAAGGAAGCCATTAACAAAACGAAAAGGTAACCTACCGAATGGAAGAAGTTATTTGCAAATCATACATCGGATAAGGGGGTAATATCTAGAGTATATAAAGAACTCACATAACTTAATATAAAAAAACCAAACAACTCAATTAAAAAATGGGCAGAGGACTTGAACAGACATTTATTTTCTTTTCTCTTTTCTTTTCTTTCTCTCTTTCTTTCTTTCTTTCTTTCTTTCTTTCTTTCTTTCTTTCTTTCTTTCTTTTAGAGAGGGTTGGGGGGAAAGGGGTAAAGGGAGGAAGAGAGAGAATCCTAAGCAAGGTGAGCATGGAGTCTGACCTAGGACTCAATTTTGCCACCCTGGGATCAGGACCTGAGCTGAAATGGAGAGTCAGATGCTCAACCAACTGAGCCCCCCAGGCGCCCCAAATAGACCTATTTCAAAAGAAGACATACAGAGGGCTGACAGGCACATAAAAAGATGCTTAGTATCACTCATTACCACAGAAGTGCAAATCAAAACCACAATGAGATAATACCCGTGACAGGGGCTGGTCTCAAAAAAACAAGAAACAACAAATGTCGGTGAGGATGTGGAGAAAAGAGAACGGTCGTGCACTCTTGGGGGGATTGTAAATTTGCTCAGCCACTGTGGAAAACAGTATAGAGACTCCTCAAAAAGTGAAAAATCAACTCGTATCTGACCCAGCAATTCTACTTCTGGATAATTTATTTGAAAAACAAACCCCAAACAAAAATAAAAGCACCAATTCGAAGAGATCTATGCACCCCTGTGTTCAGTGCAGGATTATTTACAGTAGCCAAGATAGGGAAGCAGCTTAAGTGTCCACTGATAGATGAATGGATAAAGGAAGGTCTTTCAGTGATAACACTGCCCCTTTTCCTCCACTCCTTTTCTCTGAGCATCTGCTGCTTATAGAGCTTGTCCTAATTACCTTCCCTCCCCCTCCACTCCTCCTCTGCCTGTCTTCTCCCTCTTCTCTCCTTCCTCTTATCCCTTCCTTCTCTTCTTTGCTTCCTCTTTCTCCACTGTCTGTGGATTGATCCTTCCTTTCTTCCTCCCTTCCTTCCTTCTCTCCTTTTCTTTCTCCATCCCTCCCCTTTCTTTTTTTCTCACATCTGCTACTAAAATGACGTCCTCGCTACCTATGCTTCCTAACTTTAAGCCTTACATATATTTCTGAGTAATGGTTGTTACATGTTGAGGCTTGAATTCTATGAATACTATATGGGCTAATAAATCCAGCAAAGAGCACATTTACAAATAAATTTTCTTATAGAAATATTGCATACACTAAGAGTGCCAGAGCAGGGTTTTTTTTCCCCTCCTCAAACACCTGGTAATGAAATTTATTGACATATAAACTTAATAAGCTGCTAATTGAGTAATTATTGATTGCAGGAAACGTGTTCTTAAAAGTCACATTAACAATTGGCAGACAGGCGAAAATAGAACAGACTCCGTTTTTAACTTACTTTATAGCATTACCTTAAAATTGTAAAGAGTTAATCTTATCACACTACACATGGCTGAATTTATAAAAGATAAAATCACAAACGAGTAATGCACAGTTACTTGTTACATATTCTTCCCATTACAACTGACAGCTTCATTAATCATACAGTGTATTTTACTATTAGAAGCTATAAAGGAGATCAAATCTCTTGTAATTTTTCTTCTTCTCTTTCATTTGATAAGTGTGTTGTTTCAGTGGGCAGATAAAATATAGTGTCAGTCACCAACAGTCTCAGGAGATTTTCTTTTTTTCCAGTAAGGATATCCTTGCTTATTTGCAATGTAAAAATTCCCAAGATCGTGCATCATTTCCCTATTACTTGGCCATCAGGCCAGGTAAAAATTGTGTGCGCACCTATCCACGGCAGTGGTCAACCAGAAGTGAATGTTGGGGGATAGGAACAATGTTTTCAGTGACAGCGTGTATTGCTTATTGAGCGTTGAAGGCATTAACGACGAACACCTCTATTCATAACGTAACATTGATTCATAATTAAGGTTCTTGTAAATTACACAGATTGCTGACAGATTTCATAAGCTGTTCTGGGGAGAGGTGGCAATTTTTCCAGTTTGTCACAGATTGCCAATGAAGCAGTTGAAAGCATAAATGAAATACAAGAATATTTGCCAATAAATAAGAGAGTCTCTGTCATTCCCTTCCGTGGGGTGGGATGAAAAAATATGTTTAAAAAGGCTACCTTCTTACTTAGAAAACAAAGGGCTGCTTTTTCCCACAGTCTAGAAAGAAATCCTGAAAGAGATGCCACCAATCCAGATAGCAAAAACAGATGGACACATTCTAATTTTTTTCCTAATTAGTGGGGAAAACGGAAACATGTCTTTTTTTTTTTTTTTTTTTATCTCTTGTCAATTTAAAGGGGGGAGAAGTCATCCGCAAAAATTCTTCTGTCTTTCTCGGTGTTTCCATTTTCTGATTTTTTAAAAGTGTGACTTAAAATAAAATTCTTAGAATTTCCGAGTTTTGGTGATTTGTGTGACACTGATGTACTGTAATTTATACAAGAACTACTTCAGTGTTGTTTTTCAGTGCTTCTTGCCAACCTAAGTATTCTAAATATAAACTGAAGAAATTCGGTCTGGCACAAAACAGCTGATGAAATATTCTGGGCTTGTATTCCACTATTTTCCCCTAAGACCTTCTATGAGAAGCAGAGGATGTAAAGAGGTCTTGATTAAAGTGCAGAACTGTCTGTGGTCCCGGGGCGTGTAGACTCCATTTAGTCTGCCGTGAGTGGCCTTTCCGCCGGGTCACAAGGGGTTCGTGTCTGAGAGGGACACGCCGTCTGCCTGCTCATCGCCTGTTTGGGGGCAACAGTTAGTTTTCCGTGTGATAACTCTGTGCAAGAGAGGTGCAATTTCTGCAACCTGCAGAGGCTAGGTTGGTAAAGCTATTTCCTCCGTCCCCGCCCATAACTAACTCCATCCTGCATTTTCACAACTCGTTGGAGAACCGAGAGACCGTGTGGTGAATCTGAACCGAGCAAACAGTCCATTTCCACTTGCTGATCCCATAGTTCTTGTATTTATAAAGATAATAGCCTCAGCCATAGTTCTTGTATTTATACAGATAATAGCCTCAGGTTTATGGGGTTTTTTTTTTGGTGTATCATGCCTTATAGTTGAGATACAACTCTCAGATAACTTCGGTTTACTAAGGGTTAGGTACTTAAGCTTAGCCGAAAGCTTCAACTAAGGATTCCTGTTCGATGAAATCTGACGGTCTAGCTTGATGTTATTACAATATCCTGGTAGCGGGACGATTCGGAGAGGTGGCAGAGGTGGGGAGGGGTCACTCATCAGTGATGGCTCCACAGCTGAAGTAACACATAGGCTCTTACACCTTGGACGCTTTCTCTCTTTGTGTTTTCACAAATGCAGAGCATTGTTTGGGTTACCGCGTTTATGTTTCTTCCAAGCACAAGATTAGTCAAGAGAAGTATCACTAGACGTGGCCGTTGGAAAAGCTAAGAAGGAATTTCCAAATGTCAAGATTGAATAACGTTTCCCACGTGGTTATGGTTGAAGCCTCCTTTTGAAGATATGATTTTGCCAGGTCACCCAAGCCAATGTATCTCATTTTCTCAGGATGCCTGGGTGAATAGAACTTTAGGGGAACTCAGGGACTTAAAGTGTCTTTCCTCCTATTTCTGGAAGAGTTTCTTGGGGGTTCACTTCTATACTTATTCTTTGCCTATTTCGGACCAGCCTGCAGTTAGACCCTGGCAAACGGGGTCTTCCCCAGGCTGGGAATTGGAAGGTCTTACTTCAACTCCCGTGACCTTGCCCCACCCCGACTCTCATGTCTTTGACAACCGTATCCCATAGCACCATCTCACGAAGGTGCTCTGAGCCTGGAAAAGACACACCTCCAGCACGCACACACTTGCTATGCTTCTTCCCTTTCTACAGGTCTTCCACTCGTCACTTTGCTCCTATTGGGACATCCTTGATGCCTTGGCTTGGCTCTGGTTCCAGGTGGGTGGACTGGCAACGCACTCAGCTCCTGGATCCTAAGATATTGAGGCATCAGAATGGGTCAGGATAAACAGATTTTAAGTGATGCTCATGTAAATGGAACACAGGAGGGGTTCAGGGTCTTCCTTCTTCTTGAGCAGCGCATGGCCGGTGGCGGGTCTGCTGCAGCCCCTGAAAGAAGAAGGGGTGGCCGCTCACCTCGTCCTAGGACCTTCATGACCCAACTCCAGTTAGCTCTTTGATTCACTGTCCTCTCTTCCCTGCAATGAGGGTAGCGAGTTGTGCGCTCCCAGTGTGTGCGCCCAGGTCTATCTTAAGCCGTGCAGGAGGGAGCGACTGCTTTTCTCACTCTGCCCACATTGCCCCTACATGTCCCTGTGCTGGCAAACACTGAAAGAGATCCCCATCCTAGGATGCAGTGAGTGTGATCCAGAGCATTCAAAAGAAGACGTGGTTGGGAGATGTGTTTTTCTAAGTCGATGCTATAAAACCCAGAAAGGTAGATTTAATAGCACAGAGAATGAGCCAGCATCCACATGATCGTGGATGCTTTGGATAAGACTTGCATTCATGGTTACTCTCAAAGAAGTACAGTAATCACCTTTGAGAGCATCACTGGAGGCCAGCATTCCCTGGCACAATGGGTGATGCAGCACAAGAAATAAATGGTACGAGGGGACTGCAAAGGCAAGGAAGTCGATATGGTCTCTCTTCAGGTTGGTTCCTGAAAACCTGGGCATTGCTATTTTTTTCTCGCAAAGGGAGATTTGAAATTCTTCATCTTAGATCACCATACCTCGCATGGGTCCATGAATTTTGCAATGAATTTTTAAAATCAAAATTGCCTATATAGACAGGGTCCCGACACAAAATTTTGAACCGATACCCACATATTCTAGGGGCAGCTCTCCTTCAAGCAACATATGTCTAGGGGTTAGAGATGTTAGAAGTAAAGCATGACATGTGGTGCAATTTTCTTGTGGTGGTGGTGGTTTAATTTGCTACTGAGACATGTGATTAGCACATTTGGCTTTCATTAGTGTAATCTGCCCCCAACTTCAGGGTTATCCAGTCTATTCTTGGATAATCTTTAAAAGTACATTCATTGGGGCACCTGGGTGGCTTGGTTGGTTGAGTGTCCAACTTCAGCTCAGATCATGATCTCATGGCTCGTGAGTTTGAGCCCTGTGATGAGCTCTGTGCTGACAGCTCAGAGCCTGGAGCCTGCTTCGCATTCTGTGTCTCCCTCTCTCTCTGACCCTTTCCATCACAACACTCTGTCTCTCTCTCCTTCAAAGATAAATAAACATTATTTTTTTTTAAAAAGTACATTTATTAATTTATTATCCCCTATTCTGCCAAGTAGAATAATGATTCAATATGGAATAATGCCAGGCATTGTGGGTGGTCAATAAATTTATTTGGAAAGTGATGAAGTGGTATGCCATATGTATCTAGACAAATAGAAGAATGTGGAATCTGATAATTTTAGCCTCTTTTTCCCATTGGTGATGAGAAAGTACTCCTTAAGCAAATAAATATATCTCAGTATATCCCTGTATCCATATCTATATCTAATTTCCTTTGGATACAAAACCGAAAAAGCAAAGAAGGCTGGTTTAAATTCAGAGATACTCAATTTAAAAACATTAATCTCCATAATGTCAATACCATTAAATGAAAGAGAAAGAATAAAGTTGTGGGGATCTAACTGTTGCCAAAAAGATATTTTATTTCGTTGATTTATCTGAGTCAACTAGTTTTTTTTTCTCTTTTTGCACCTATTTTGTAGTCTGTTTTAGTTGAACACTTGTTTACAACTGTCAAATAAATTTGGTGTCGAATAAAGAGCTACCACTAAGCTCGCATATTATGGACACCTAACGGCTTTGGAAAATAGAGTTACGGTGAATTATTTAGAGATACTGTCTGGCATTATTGTGAAAAGAATATTTTCTGAACTTTGAGTGTTTGAGCTTGTCACCATGGATCCAGGAAGTAGAAGTGGAATGATCTAGAAACATCTAGTATGGTTGACCGGTTGATTGTGCGACTCTATATCTTAGATCGTGAGGGATGATAATGTTTTCTTCTTGACTCTGCTAAATATCCTGGGTCCTGTTTTTATCTCATTCCCCATGGACCCTGCTCCAAATAATGTACTTGCTTATTGTGTATCTCACAGAGTTTTCTCTACCGGGACTATCTTCGCACCATTTTTCACAATTTGAATAATCTCTGATAGTTTCCACTTCCTCCTCCAGTTGTACGTCTTCTCCCTGCATTGTGTCCTACTAGACTGAACATCATGAGCTGGCATCAGTGGGTTATCTGCCCTTGGCTCTTGGTTGTTTCTGCCAATGGGTGGCACCATCAGGAGATCATAGGGCCAAAAGGCCACAGCCACTAAATTCTCTTCTGAAGGCCAGAGCTTGTGGCAAGTGCTGGATCACTAAAGCTGTTTCCATCGTGTGTACTTTCTTGTACTTTGCATGTACAGCTTCATTATATTCTTTCAATTACCCTTTTTATTTTGTATTTTTAAATTTTTTTTAATGTTTTCATTTTATTTTTGAGAGACAGTGAGAGAGACAGGGCATGAGCAGGGGAAGGGCAGAGAGAGGGAGACACGGAATCCAAAGCAGGCTCCAGGCTCCGAGCTGTCAGCACAGAGCCCGACGCGGGGCTCAAACTCACAAACCGCGGGATCATGACCTGAGCCAAAGTCGGTCACTCAACCGACTGAGCCACCCAGGCGCCCCTAATTATCCTCTTTAAATGTGTCATCTCACCCCCTGTCCAGATTCCCTCTATCCCTTCTGGTTTTTAAGAGTGCATATTGTTTCTAACTTTTATAAGCAGAGTAGGTCCTCGATGAGGCTCAGGTTGCCTTGTCAATATATTTGTTTTGTCCATTTTCTCCATCTTGTCCCTAGAGCATTCTGATCATCATTGATTACATGTTAGGATTATGTTTGGGACAGAATAGAAAAAGAGCAAATAATGTTGCTTCAACACGATAGAAACTTACATATTAAAGAAGTCAAAACGCAGGTGCCCAGGGCATTTATGCAGCCATCCTGAAGGCATCAAGGAGTCAGACTGCCCTTTTGAAACCGATAACGAAGGGTTAATAGGACTAGTAAGTGCAACAGCAACTTCTTACCCAAATCTTCTTCTCAGAATGCAGCCTGCGACCAGGTGTCTGTGCTGTTCTTGCCCGACGCCATGATAACAACATGTTGATTTAGTTTATTGCCGAGATTCAAGGCTTTACCAAGAAGCAGGCCAGAACCGGTCAGGACCACTGACCTTTTCTTTGAGAATGCCCGAATGTTCCCTGGGTGAACTTTTGAAGGGCCTAAAACTCCACTCGAGGAGCATGCTAAGGACACCATTTTTTGGCTGATGTAGAGCAGGACAGCATATACAGAAGATCGTGCAGGCATAGACAACAGAATGGCTTCAACCCTTCCCTGCTAAGTTCTTTATTTGATTTGAAAGGCGCCTAGCGCCTCTGCCCTATACCCAGACCCTTTTTCCGTTTGCCTTTAAATATCTCTGACTGTCCCCTTTCAGGAAGGCAGATTTGAAGCTTACCTCTTGCCTCCTCATTTGGCTGCCTCTCCAATAAACCTCTTCTTTGATGCACCACTCAGTGTCTCAGTGATTGGCTTTGCTGAGTTAGGTTTGGTTACACTTTTGCTACCCCACCTACCTCGGAAGATACCAGACGACTGTTGGATTTCTAGGCAATATATCTGTCTTGGGGCAGAAGAATGGGGGGAAAGAAAGAGTTGGGGTTTGCCTTTTCCCTGTAGGAAGACACCCCGGAAATATAGCATCAGATTCTGCGAAGCTTTCAACATGTTTCCTACTGACTATGACCATGAAATAGATAGAAAATGTTGACAGTAGTGACTTGTTATGGTTTCTTATTTATAGAAAGTGGATCGAATTATCCTATCTTCACTTACTCCTCTTCCTTCTTACATTATTCTTCCTTAACATTCTTCAATATTACTTGCATCCTAACAAATTTAATCTATTTAAAGATATCAGGGGCGCCTGGGTGGCTCAGTCAGTTAAATGTCCGACTTCGGCTCAGGTCATGATCTCACGGTTTGTGAGTTCGAGCCCCGCGTCCGGCTCTGTGCTGACAGCTCAGAGCCTGGAGCCTGCTTCGGATTCTGTGTCTCCTCTCTCTGCTCCTCCCCTGCCCATACTCTGTCTCTCTCTGTCTCTCAATAATAATAAATAAATGTTAAAAAAAAAAGATATCCAATCATTTCCTGCTAAAATCTAGCATTATCTTTCCTGTCCTCATTCTCTAACTTTGTTGCAAAGATCAAATTCTCCTTCCTCAAACTTCTTGCTTGGCTTCTGGCTGCAATGTTTTCCTGTTTGTCCACCACCTCTCTGGATGCATCTGTTTTAGTTTCCTCTGATGGCTTCTCTTTCTTCCCTCTTACCATTTTCTAAAGTTTTTGGCTTCCATTCATCTCGAGCTGCCTTCCTTGACTTAATGATTAAATATAATCTTGCAGCTGAATTATATTATTCAATGCCCCAAACTTTGGCCCAAACTCCAACCTCATGTCTCTGAACCAACACTTAAACAATTTCTCAACATTTCAAACATGATATGTGGAGCCATAATGCTCTTCCTTTCCAAATAATTCTCTTTTACATCTTTTCTTTTTATCCACACCATGCCATTTTTCCTAGTCTCTTAGACACAAAACTTTGAATCATCTTTTATTGGGTCATTTTGTTTTTTAAAAATTTTTAATGTTTATTTATTTATTTTGAGAGAAAGGGAGAGAGTAGGGGAGGAGCAGAGAGAGAGAGGGAGAGAAAGAATGCCAGGCAGGGTCTGTGTCATCAGTCCAGGGCCCGACGTGGGGCTCAGTCCTATGAACAGTGAGATCATGACCTGAGCCGAAACCAAGCTGTGGAGGCTTAACTGACTGAGCCCCCCAGGTCCCCCTGGGTCATTTTGTTTTATCTACCATGTAGTCTATTGGGCATTTGTTTGAAATTTCTTTTACCTCCATTCTTTCTTATCTTACAATCAGCCAGATGTAAATACTAGGTGCTAACTTACTATAAAAAGTGCCCCCACCATGTTCCTGTGTGCAGCTGTTGGTGTCTGGGTGTATACGTGTGTGTGTGTGTGAGTCTTGTTATTTTTTTCCATATAGTAATAATAGCCTAACATTTATTGAGCACATACTATATGTCAGGAACTCATCCACGTATTTTATATGTAGTAGCTCATTTAATTCTCGCAAGACCAAATGAGAACGTATTATTGCTATTTATATTATTCAGATAAGGAAACAGAGGCGCTGTTTTCTTGACTTGTCTAAATGCCATGACTTGTGTAAATGCCAATCTAGCAAATAGAAGCCTGAGACTCAAGCCAGGTAGTCGAGATCAGAGTCTGAACTCTTAAACTTCTGTTCTATTGTCTCTTCTGTTGCTACTTGGCTAATGGACCATGCCACACTGCAACGAAAAATCCTTTGGTCTGCCTGTGACATCAACGACAAACTCATGAGTCTTGTTTTCTTGGCTGTCTGTAACCCAGCCCTACCTGATACACCCAGCTCTATTTATCATTGTAGTTTAATATATATAGTGTGTATATTGCTTGTTTCATTTTCTCAGTTCCCCAAATTCAATGTCTTCTTCAGGCTGCAGTGTACTTGTTTTCTCCTGGAGTGGTATTTTCTTGTTCCGGTATCTTGGCAAACCGTGTCCACTCTGGCTTGGCTCCAGAAAGCATGTAGCCGAGGACTGCCACTGTGAGGCCTGTCCCTCCCCTGACTCATCCCCAGAGTGGAGGCCTCTCTGGGCAAGATGAATGAGGACAAGGAAAGGCACTCCGCTTTGGTGACCTCTTCCTGTGGTCCTTTAAATCAGAACTCAGATGTGATCTACCTTGTGAATTAACCGTTGATGATAATTACAAAAAAACAGATGTTTTCCGCAAGACTGTATGTATGGGCAAAGCCCCTCCTTTTGAAGTTGAGGAAATGGAAGTACGTTGTATTTACATAGTAGGCCATGTTTTCGTAGGTTCTAAGTAAGAGAACTGGAATAAAAATCTGGTTTTCTGCCCCATAAACCACTGTACCCTTGTCACTCTAGGCATGTCTTGGAATTGCGTAAGAGACAAACTGGGTGCTTCCTTCTTCCTCCTCATGCTGATTCAATCATTGTCTCCATTGAGCGTCGTTGCAAAGTTTCATTCGAACAAAGAGATCTGCGGCTAAGACAACTTTGAGATGGAGTGTGTTACACCAGGGGTGGCAAGCCACGGCTTGTGGTGCCACATCTGGTCCTCCACCTGTCTGTGTACGGCCCCCAGGCAAAGAATGGCTTTGATTTTTAAATGACTACAAACATCAAAAGAAGAGTAACATTCCGTGGCGTGCGAAAGTTACATGAAATGGAATTTCAGTGCCAGTGAATAAAATTGCATGGGGATATGTCACCCTCATTCGTTTATGTCTGGTCTCCGGCTGCCTACAACGGGTAGAATGCCTACACTGAACAGAGAGCGTGTGGCCCACAGGGCCTCAAATACGTCCTCTCTGGCCCTTTCCAGAGCACATTGCCCACCCTTGTGTTGTACCATGCACTGGGCTCCTCTTTTTCTGAACTTCTACATCGTTTATAATTCACGTCCTACAATTTAGCTGCCTGTGTGACTGGTGTGACCATTTCAAGAGGTTTTAAGGATTGTTGCCTGTATTCCAACTTTTGTGCTTTCTGCTAGACTTCGAAGCTCCATGAAGGCAGGAGGGAGATCTTATACAGCATTTTCATCTATCCTCCTTCTCAGTTACGTAGATAGCTTGTAACATTATTGATTGAAAGGAGAGGTGTATTTTTGAATGTATGACAAATCCGCACTCAAATTAGTCAAGCCAAATGCATCGTGCTAGTTTCCTGAGGAATCGGGGACACTGCATTAGTTTGCTGGGGCTGCAATCACAGAACAGCAGGAGCTTGGGGCCTTACGCAGCAGAAATTTCTGACGGTTCTGGAGGCTGGAGTCCAAGCCGAAGGCATCAGCAGGGTTGTTTTCTCCTGAGGCCTCCGTCATTTGGCTGGCAGCTGACTGCTTTTTCTCTGTGTCCTCACATGGCCTTCCCTCAGTGTGCAAACAGCCCTGGTGTCTCTCTTCTTATGGGACATCGGTCCTATTGGATTAGGGCTCCACCCATACGACCTCACAGAACCTTAATTACCTGCCTAAAGCCCTATTTCCAGGTACAGTGAAATTGAGGGGTAAGGTTTCAATATATGAATTCGGGGAGGTCATAATTCAGTCATAACAGATATCAGGGGATACTCTTTTAGGATGCTCCCTATCTAATCGGATTGTGATATCCTGGAGTGAACATAAGCAGTGAGTGAGCATAATGCAATGGTTTTATTGTCAGATTGATCAATACTAGTTTGACATTTAACACCTGACTCTCTCTGTTATTAGTACTGACTCTGACTGTGTCGGGCCTGATTGACTGATCCCTTTTATTTTTCCTGTTTCTCATCTCTAGAATGCAAGGGCTTCATAGCTCCAGACAACTCACATTAAGGAACAAAGGACAACACCGGAGACCTTGAAGGAGAAGGAAAAAAAAAGAGAGAGAAAGAAGAAGATTGTATAAAGTATACAAGCATTTTCAATAGCTTATAATGTCATCTGAACATTTTTCTCTAACTGTAAGTGGGAACATCGAAAGAAAAACAACCAAGCAGACCCCCTGTCACTGCGAAGTGGTGTCAAACCTCACTCGGCTGGGACAATGACTTGAGGCTGTTAATGGCCACCACTGAATGCAGTCAGGCCTGGTCTCCCGGGCAAGACGAGGCCCAGCAAAGGCTTTGTCTAAATAAATGTGTTACACACAGAACAAACTTACTGACTTTGTCACAGAAAATTTAAAAATTACATAACTTCATAAAGAATAATTACTTAAGATTTTGAGGTGGGGAAAAAAATATAGAATTATTTTTAAGCTTAAAAGTGAAAAAATTGGCCTAACCTAAAGAACATATGGAGGAACACATTTCTGAATCACACGCACACTGCTAAAAAAAAAAAAAAAAAAAAAAAAAAAAAAGTCCTTCTCTAGTCTCCGTTTTTCCCCCTACCACTGAAATGCCGATTCCAGTTCCAAGTATGTAAATCCCACCACGAAGGTCTCTGAGAGTGCGGTTGTTCAACCAGAATCACAACTGTAGATTTCCTCTCGTTGCCAACTTTGATTCCGGTTCTAGATCTCTCTTTCAAGCCACTCATAGCTACTGGTTGCAGGGGGGGGGGGGGATGGCGGGGAAGGTAGAGGTGGGAGTAGGGTGTCTGTGTGTGTGTGCATGCACACGTGTGCGTATGTGTGTGTGTGTGTGTGTGTGGTATTGGAGTTGGTAAAGAGGTATGTTCAGAAGAAAACATGAAAAAGATTAAGCAGTGTTTTTGAAGCATTAACATAGCATTTGATGGTTTACTTAGGGGACTCCATACTTGATTGAAGGAGACTGAGTCCTGAAATGGGAAAGGCATGACTGGGGGACAGCAGTCAGACCCAGACCCCAGTCCCAGGTCTGCTCCGCCCTAGCTAGGGGGACCTTGGGGAAATTGGCTTACATTTCCAGTTATCCAATCTGTACACAATAGGGCTATTGTTTCTAACACAAGGGTGCATTTTTAAAACTTGTTATTTTGCAACAAGAAGTTACAAAAATAGTGCAAAAATCGGTGAAAATAGCTCCAAAATGACCTCATTGAGACCGAGTGCAAAATGCAAAATGGTTATGCAGAAAGAATGCAAACATAGTTACCAAAATAGTGAAAAATAGTTCGTATTTTGGATGAATAGTTCCATATAATTTTATCACGTGCACAGATTTGTGTAACCACCACCTAATTGGAAATCAAAACTGTCCCATTACCACTTGGAAACTCCTGAGGGTGGTTTTGAATGCTGAGTAACTGTCACAGCCGGTATACTCCTATGACTTCCTTTTAGGGGGAATGTTTCATGATTTTTCCACCTTTAGGAATCTTAATTGTGATCATTGGGTAGGGTCTTTCTTGATATAAGACATTTTGTCATAATATTTGGGAAGTGTTTAAAATAAGACCTTTTTGGAAATGGCAAAAGGATTTGTTAACAATTTCTGAACTCGCTGTAACAAGAATAGTAATCAAATTACTGTACTGGAAGAGACTCTGAAGGTTAGAGATAGATTCTGAGATAGCTAGGGAATTTGTGCTGACCCTAATTTCTTTGTTTCTCCAACCAACATCTTCTGGGTGTTCTATGTGGTCAGATCTGTGTAGGTAGCCACCTGCTTAACGTCAGAGCTAGGAGTTTCTGTCCTACAGCTTTGAATCTTTGGTGACCCGACCCTAGGCTGCATAGATTAGAAGTTCTTGCTCTCATGAGTTCATCTGTTCTTCCATAAATATTTACTGGATGCCTTCTCTGTAGCAAGCACGGAGACAGATGCCTGAGAAACAGAGATGAGTCCCTGTCCTGGTGGAGATTCAAACTCAGCAGGAGTATGAGAGTAGCAGATGAGCAATTACGAAGGGGTGAGCATTAGAGATGCAGGAAGTGATATGGAGGTCCCAGGAAGGGTGCGTAACCGGACCCTGTGGAGAGTCTTGAAAGGTTTCACCAATAAAATAATATTTAAGTTGAGTCCTGAAAACTCCAAAGAAGTTAGCTAGGCAAAGAGAAAGAGGAAGGGGAGGAAGGGAGTCAGCCACATACAAGTGAAACTGATGCACAAATGAAAGCATACACCTGTTATGGATACAGACGAGAGGGGGTGATGGCAAAAGGTGTGCCGGAGAGGAGACGGGGCCATGCCACACAGGTCCTGTGCATGAGCTTGACTTAGGGGCTGTGTCTCCATGCCTGAGATGACATGCAGCCCCCACTGGCATAGACTCAGGACACCTTTGCCACACCATCCAGCCCGCGTGCTCTCTGTTGAGTGGGACCCTGGCCCTTAATCATGCTACTAATCTTATGAGGCTTATCCCACACAGAGTGGGGACTCTGGTTCTGGAATGCTCCTACTCTTGCTCTTGTTACGCTCATATAATTTTTATCCTTGCTTTCTTTCTGCTTTGATTTGATTCTTTTTAACTTAAAGGAAACCTCCAAAATGAGTTTGTGTTTGTAGAAACTATTCATTTCTGTTTTTTTATAAATGGAGTTTTATATTCCTGTTTCTTCTTTTTTAAAATATAAATCGAAATTCAGAGAAACAAAGTACCAAGAGCCAATTTACTTTTTCATTTAATGTAGAAAGTCTATAAGAAGTGATACAGATACTAAAATATTCACGTAGGATTTTAAAAATATAACATAAGGAAGAGTAGAATACTTCAAAAGAGAATATGTGTTCCTGGAGGAACAAGAAAAATGATGGACTGAAGCAAATCTCAGGACACAGATTTTATAATGTCTAAAGGATATTGACTCTGACACCAGTCAACCACAATAAGTGACTAATTTTATTATAGCCTTTGGAAAGAACTCTACACCCTAGGTGATTGTACAACTATAAAAATTTGACTGGAGTTCTCTCTAGTACAGAAGATTTTTCTTATCTGTCCGGTTATGGCTATAGTTTTGACCTTCTTTATGTTACTCTTCCAGAGAATATTCTTAACTCTACCCTGAAGTTCCTATCTCAGGGTATTTTTGAAGCAACTGCATGAGTCAAATGTTGCTATCAGGGTTAAACTCTTGTGTTGCCCTTAAAGTAAGGATTTTTGAAAAGGGATATTTATTTACTTCTAGCCACTATTTTGTTAACATGTGTTCAATTTAACAACTCTCTCTTTGAGTGTCCACCATTGGGAAATACAAATTTGGCATTCTATCCAAAAGAATATGGAAGGGTCCAATTTGGGCCATCCCCTGAACTTATCAAAGCAAATGTTTCCAACTTGTTCTAGGAGTTCTGTGTGCTACATTCTGCCAGCAACTGCTTCTATTAAATGTTCAGGGTGTGGAATCCATCTCAATGTCTTACTAATAAAGCCATGCCCTAGAACATCTGTCAGGATTTCTCTCATTACCAGTTATCCTTTCTGAGTCATGAATATAAAATGTATGAAACGAAAGCAACCATCTATATGATACTAAATATGAAATAAATTCAATGAATCTGGTCAGAACTTCAGTTTAACTCTGATTTTAAAAAATTATAGATAAAATGATAGCTTTTGACCTAAAAGTATTCAAGGTCTGAGTGTTTCACCTTAAGAATGTCTACTAATATCTCTTAAGGTGATTTGTCTATAAGTTATAAGCATTATTTGTCTCACAATGTTTTTAGACAACTTACGTGATTTTAGATGTGTGTATATTCAAAATTAAGCTAGCAAGGGAGTCAACATGGCAGGGAAGTAGTGGGACCCAAACTTCCTTTGTCTCTCCAACACAGCAGTATTGAGGCCAGAAGACCTGAAATTCCAGGAATTCAGACTACAGAGTGACAGAAACATCTCCAGAGGCCCATGGGGACAACTTGTTGGGCAATAGGTGCGTGATTACGAATTGGTAGAGATAAAACGGGTGGCTTAGACACGGGGGGGGGGGGATCTCCTTCTGTGGAGGGACAGACGAAAGAGAAAGAGAGGCTGTGGAAGTGTAGGATTGTATTTGGACGAGAGAAAAAAGTCCTCAAACCATGGACCCGATGCGGGAACAGAAAAAATGGAGAAAGAGCCAATTTCTAACTTGCAAGTAGCTTCAAGAGTGAAGATCTAGGATTTCAAGGGTTTCTCTGGACTTGGGCTGGCCACGCAGTGCATGTGCCTGGGGCGGGGAGGGGAGAGTCAGGCCCAGGCTCAGTAGCAAGCTCAGAGGTGCAGTTGGAGAGAGCAGCCCTCTCCATCCAGTGCTGTGGGAAGAAGGTTTATAGTCGCTCCAAGGACAAAAGACCCTCGGGCACCCACCAGGTGCCTGCCCACCTTTGTTGGCTGGGCAGAGTGGCACTACCCTGGAACTGGGGTGTGGCAGTACCCCCGGCACTGTGAGGATGGCCTGAACAGAGCCCAGTCCAGGGAGGGGAGACTGGGGTGTCGCCAGTTTTCTCCCCATAACCAACATGGTGGGGCTTCACGGAATGGACAGCAGGCCCACAGTACGCCAAACCAAGCCTACACAAACCAAGCCCTTCCGTGCCTGGTAACTGTGGATCTAACAGAGCAAGACTGACACTGACCTAACCAGACGGCCCCTCCTCCAGACCAGAACAGCCACCAGTTCCAAGGCACCATCAGATATTGGTTCAGCATTTTTGCATTTTCTGATTTCATTCTTGGTCATTTCATATATATATATATATATATATATATATATATATATATATCTACACACATATTTTTTTCTTTCTTTTCTTCCTCTCATTTCTTCCCTTTTCTATCTCAGTTGTCGATTTGTTTAAGCAGACATTTTTAATCTATTCTTTTTACACCTCTTATGTATCTCTTTCATTCTCCACCCCCCCCCCCCCCCCCCCCCCCCGCCGACTAGGAAAAATATTCAGCCAAGAATCCTTTATCCAGCAAGGCTGTCATCCAGAATAGAAGGAGAGATAAAGGCTTTCCCAGACAAACAAAAACTGAAGGAGTTTGTGACCACTAACCCAGCCCTGCAAGGAACCTAAGGAGGACTTTGTGAGAAGAACGTTGCAAAGACTACAAAGGACCAGAGACATCACCACGAGCATGAAACCTACAGATAACACAATGACACTAAGTCCATATCTTTCAAAAATAACTCTGAATGTAAATGGACTAAATGCCCCAATCAAAAACATAAGGTATAAAGAATGGATTAAAAAAAACAAGATCCATCTATACCATGTGTACAAGAGACTCATTTTAGAAATGAGGACACTTTCAGATTGAAAGTGAGGGGATGGAGAACTATCTACCAGGATACTGGAAGTCAAAAGAAAACTGGAGTAGCCATACTTATATCAGACAAACTAGATTTTAAACTAAAGGTTGTAACAAGAGATGAAGAAGGGCAGTATATCATAATTATAGGGTCTATCCATCAAGAAGAGCTAACAATTATAGATGTTTATGCCCCTAACTCGGATTTACCCAAATATATAAATCAATTAATCATATATAACATAAGCAATCTTATTGATAAGCATACAGTAATTGCAGGGGACTTTAATACTCCACTGAGAGCAATAGACAGATCATCTAAGCAGAAAATCAATAAAGGAACAATGGCCTTGAATGATACACTGGACCAGATGCACTTGACAGATATATCCAGAACTTTTCATCCCCAAACAGCAGAATATACATTCTTCTCGAGTGCCCATGGAACATTCTCCAAGATAGATCACATACTGGGTCACAAAACAGCTTTCAATAAATACAAAAGAATAGAGATCATACCATGCATATTTTCAGATCACAACACTATGAAACTTGAAGTCAACCACAAGAAAAAATTTGGAAAGCCAGAAAATGCATGGAGATTAAAGAACATCCTACTAAAGAATAAATGGGTCAACCAGGCAATTAAAGAAGAAATTAAAAAAATATATGAAAGCAAATGAAAATGAAAATATGACAGTCCAAACACTTTGGGATGCAGCAAAGGCAGTCCTAAGAGGAAAATACATTGCAGTCCAGGCTTATCTCAAGAAACAAGAAAAATCCCAAACACAAAACCTAACTACACACCAAAAGGAACTAGAAGCAGGAGAGCAAAGTAACCCCAAAGCCAGCAGCAGAAGAAAAATAATAAAGATTAGACCAGAAATAAACAATATAGAATCCAAAAAACAGTAGAAGAGATCAATGAATGTAAGAACTGGTGTTTTGAAAAAGTAAACAAAATTGGCAAACCCTTAGCCAGACTTCTCAAAAAGAAAAGAGAGAGGACCCAAACAGATAAAATCACAAATGAAAGAGGAGAGGTCACAACCAACACCACAGAAATAAGAACAATCATTAGAGAATTCTATGAAAAATTATATGTCAACAAACTGGACAACCTGGAGAAAATGGACAAATTCCTAGACACCCACACAGTACAAAAACTCAAAAAGGAAGAAATAGAAAATTTGAATAGGCCCATAACCAGCAAAGAAACTGAATTGGTTATCAAAAATCTCCCAACAAATACGAGTCCTGGGCCAGATGGCTTCCCAGGGGAATTCTAGCAGACATTCAAAGCAGAGTTAATACCTATCCTTCTCAAGCTGTTCCAAAAAATCAAAACGGAAGGGAAACTTCCAGACTCATTCTATGAAGCCAGCATTACCTTCATTCCCAAACCAGAGACCCCACTAACAAGGAGAATTACAAGCTGATATCTCTGATGAACCTGGAGGCAAAATTTCTCAACAAAATACTAATTCAAAAGTATATTAAAGGAATTATTCACCATGATCAAATGGGATTCGTCCCAGAGCTGCAGGGCTGGTTCACTATTCACAACTCAATCAATGTGATACATCACATTAATGGAAGAAAGGATAAGAACCATATGACCCTGTCAATCAATGCAGAAAAGGCATTGGACAAAATACAGCATCCTTTCTTGGTAAAAACCCTCAAGAAAGTTGGGATAGAAAGAACATGCCTAACATCATAAAAACCATATATGAAAAGCCCACAGTTAATATCATCCTCAATGGGGAAAAACTGAGAGCTTTCCCCCTGAGATCAGGAACATGACAGGGATGCACTCTCACCATTGTTGTTTAATATAGTGTTGGAAGTCCTGGCCTCAGCAATCAGACAACAAAATGAAATAAAAGGCATCCAATTTGGCAAAGAAGAAGTCAAACTTTCATTTTCACTGATGACATGATATTCTACATGGAAAACCTGAAAGACTGCACCAACAAGCTGCTAGAACCGATACATGAATTCAGCAAAGTCGCAGGATACAAAATCAATGTACAGAAATCAACCGCATTTCTATACACCAATAATGAAGCAACAGAAAGAGAAATCAAGAAATCACTCCCATTTACAATTGCACCGGAGAACCATAAAATACCTAGGAATAAACCTAACCAAAGATGGAAAGGATCTGTACGCTGAAAACTATAGAAAACTTATGAAAGAAATTGGACAAGACACAAAGAAATGGAAAAACATTCCATGCCCATGGATCAGGAGAACACATACTGTTAAAATGTCAATATTACCCAAAGCAATCCGCACATTCAATGTAATCCCGATCAAAATTGCACTGGCATTCTTCCCAGAGCTAGAACAAACAATCCTTAAATTTGTATGGGACCACAAAAGACCCCGAATAGCCAAAGTAATGTTGAAAAAGAAAACCAAAGCAGGAGGCAACACAATCCTGGACTTTAGCCTCTACTACAAAGCTGTAATCATCAAGACAGTATGGTATTGGCACAAAAACAGACACATAGACCAATGGAATAGAATAGAGAGCCCAGAATTGGACCCACAGATGCATGGCCAACTAATCTTTGACAAAGCAGGAAAAGGATCCAATGGAAAAAAGACATTCTCTTTAGCAAATGGTGTTGGGAGAACTGGATAGCACCATGCTGAAGAATGAAACTGGACCACTTTTTTACGCCATACGCAAAAATAAGCTCAAAATGGATGAAAGACTTAAATGTGAGACAGGAAACCATCAAAACCCTAGAGGAGAAAACAGGCAATAACCTCTTTGACCTCAGCTGCAGCAACTTCTTACTTAACACGTCTCGGAAGGCAAGCGAAATAAAAGTAAAAATGTACTATTGGGACCTTATCTTCTGCACTGCAAGGGAAACAGTCAACAAAACTAAAAGGCAAATTGTGGAATGGGAGAAGATACTTGCAAACGACATACCGGATAAAGGACTAGGATCCAAAATCAACAAAGAATTTACCAAACTCAACTCTCCCCAAACAAACAATCCGGTGAAGAAATGGGCATGAATAGACACTTTTCCAAAGAGGGCATCTAGGTGGCCCACAGAAACATGAAAAGATGCTCAACATCGCTCATCATCAGTGAAATACAAATCAAAATCACATTGAGATACCACCGCACACCAGTCAAAGTGGCTAAAATTAAAAACTCAGGAAACAACAGATATTGGCGATAATGTGGAGAAACAGCCCTCTTGCACTGTTGCGGAGGGAATGCAAACTGGTGCAGCTGCTCTGGAAAACGGTGTGGAGTTTCCTCAAAAAAATAAAATAAAATAAAAACAGAGTTACCCTACAACCCAGCAATAGCACTGCTAGGAATTTATCCAAATGCTATAGGAGTGCTTATTCATAGAGGCACAAGTACCCCAATGTTTATAGCAGCACTTTCAACAATAGCCAAACTATGGAAAGAGCCTAAATGTCCATCAAATGACAAATGGATAAAGAAGATGTGGTTTATATATACAATGGACTACTACTTGGCAAATGAGAAAGAATGAAATTTTGCCATTTGCAACAACATGGATGGAACTGGAGGGTATTATGCTGAGTGAAGTAAGTCAGTCAGAGAAAGACAGATATCCTATGTTTTCACTCATATGTGGAATTTGAGAAACTTAACAGAAGACCATGGGGGAAGGGAAGGAGAAAAAATAGTTTCAAACAGAGAGGGAAGCAAACCACAAGAGACTGTTAAATACAGAGAACAAACTGAGAATTGATGGGGGGGAGTGGTGGGAGAGAGGGGAAAATGGGTGAGGCACTGAGGAGGGTGCTTTTTGGGATGAGCACTGGATGTTGTATGTAGGCAACAAATCATGGGAATTTACTCCCTAGCCAAGAGCACACTGTATATGGTATATGCTAGCTAAATTTACAATCAAATATATTTAAAAAGTTAAGCCAAGAGTTGCAATAAATCTAATCGGTCAGAAAGTCAGTGTAGACCATCTAGGCCTGAAAGCCCACCCCAGGGCTTGAACTGACCATGGATTGATGACCAGCCTTGGCTGTCCACACCGATTAAGTTACTCAAAAAAATTCCTACTCCCTCCTACCTTTGACAATCTATAAAGGATGCCAGGAAGTCAGACAGACTTCTCAACAATTCTTTCCAGAATAATTCAACCTCAGTGATGTCATTTATTGTCAAATGTTTTATTTTTACCTACTTTTGAGGGAAAAAAAAATCCGTAGCATTTTATTGTTTGGTGAATTTAGCACATTACATAGAAATAATTTCTATTGAGAGAAATGTGTGCAATTACAGGTAGATGAATGGAAATAAAATGATTATGATTCATCTGTGGTTGGTATTTTCCCAACGTTGAGCGCATTTAAATTAATTCATCACTTAAAAAGACATTGTCTGAGTTGACTACAGAGAACTACAGTCATACAGAGCAACAAGTTTCCAAGTTGAAGATTAGAAGAAGAACAGGTTGTTTGCACTGGCTCTCATTCTTGTTACGACTGTTGTTATGAGAAAGGATTCATGTTGTGCCATTTTCTGTTTCTTTGCCACTTTTTTTGTCACCAGAACAAGACATGAGGATCTCAATGGCTAGTGTTATCTGTGAAAGGCAGTAAACTATTCTGCTTTAACCTTTTATATGGTCTCCTTTTGACTGACTAGCTATTCTCCCCCTTTCTCCTAAGTTACCAATGGCGGTAAAGAAAAGAAGAGAAATGGCTTCCTAATCAAATGGGAGAACATTAAAAAGGTCAAAGCAGTAGAGTTGGCTGCTGGCTTTCACAGCATGGATGAAACATTTTTTTTTAAAGAAAAAAACTTATTCTTGTGACAAAGATTGCAATAAGAATAGAAAATGTCAGATCAAGAATCTATTCATGGGACAATGATTGTGATGGGGATGAAAATAGTGCACACTTTACCCTTTCTTTTTATAATCATAGTCAAGTAACTTCATGCAGTGCCGCTTGGGAGCTGAACTTGAGAATTCCGAAACGGGGGGAAAAATCAAAAGGAATCGTGAGGCATAATGTAAGAAGAATCAACATTTAAGTGACCACCCAAGGCATAGACACGTCTCAATTACAGAATGTGGGTGGTTTGAAGTAAAGGTCTGATAAAATTGGTCTGCAGATTAACCACATAGAGTTAAACAGGAATCCTATTTCAATGCTTCCATTGCTTTTGAAATAGCAAACTGTGAACCTTTCTTTATTATGTAAATAATAAAACTTATTTCTAAGTACATGTAAACTGGTAAGTAGGTCATTAAAAAACCACTACATATTATTTTTTTTCCTCTGTGACTACAAATGACAAATTACCTAATATTTCTTGCTAGGTTGTTTCCAGAGTAGAACCCTAAGCAGAGACTTGCAGGGCCCTGGAATACTGTTGAATTGGACTGAATGGAGTTAAAAAAAAAAAAAAGTAATTGTTAGAAGTAGTACTGAGCGGGGTGGCCCCTCCCAAGTTCAAAGTGGATTTGAACGACTTATTTTAATATGTATGACCGTTAAGATATTAGTACTCAAATAAAAATATAATGAGGAAAGCAAATAATATCTTAAGCCTGCTATGTAGTTACTGAGAAACACAGCCTTGTAATCAAATGAAAACCTTTTGGCTAGCTGTCTAACTTGATACTTCATATGTTTAAACTTTTAGTGTGTCCCTACTGTTTGCAGCCAGAGATGTGGCCCTGAGAATCTACAATTCTACCCCTGCTCAGTGACCTTTTGCTAAAACACTGTAAAGTTTGCCTGAAGTTACGAGGAAGAGGAAGCAGAAGAAGAAGGGGGAGGAGGAGCTGAAATGAAAGAGAGAGAGAGAGAGAGAGAGAGAGAGAGAGAAAGAAAGAAAGAAAGAAAGAAAGAAAGAAAGAAAAGAAATACTCATATGTATTTATACTTGTATTTGTGATATTTATGCATGTATTTGTGTATCACTGGCATGTAACATTATATAGTTGCAGGTGTACAACTAAGGGTTTGATATATGTGGATATTCCACAATGATCAACACAATTAAGGCCAGTTGCCATCTGTCACCATTCATAGTTACAAATTTCTTTCCTCGTTATGAGAACTTTTAAGATCCACTCTCTTAGCAGCTTTCAAATAAACAATACGGTCTTATTAGCTACAGTCACCGTGCTGCATATTACATCCTCAGAACTTACTTACTTTACCTGTGGCCTTGGACCACCTTCATCCATTTCACTCTCCTCCCGCTCCCACCCCCAGCCCTCTGCCCGGTTACCACCAATCTGCCCTGTATCTATGAGTTTGCTTTTCTAGATTCCTCAGATAAGTGAGATCATACGGTATTTGTCTTTCTTTGTTTGAGTTATTTCGTTTGGTATAAGGTCCGCAAGGTGCATCCATGGTGTTGCAATGTTGCAAGTGGCATATTCATGAGTTTTTATTAACCTTATTCGTATTGGGAAAGGATACTCGATAACGGACCGTGACTTTAAGACTTCAGAAGAGAAGAATTTGATGGATTAAGATTTTTTTTTAATGATCCTATGATTTTTTTAAACAGAGAGAGGCAGATTTATCATCCACAACTTGAGACCACTAAGTGTACTTGTCCCAGAGAATTTGGGGTTTCTTTTCCATTTGTGGGAAGATCCTCAGAGATCAAGGCTGAATCTTGGCCTCCAGCATAAACATTAGTTCTAAACGGATGGTCCACATGCTATATTAGTATTTACATTGCATGATATTATGTAGCGAAACCCGCAAACCCCGGAAATTCTGGAACACACAGACTTGGAAACACATAAACAGTAAGGTTCAGTTCAAACTCTTATGTGTGTTATACATTTAAGTTTGCCATCACCGTATGACTTTAAAAAAATGCTCCTTGCAGTTTAGATTGTCAGTTTCTTGAGGGAAGGGACCCTGACTACTCACTCCCAACGCAGGGTCTGATATCTAGTAGGCGCTCCATCAATATAAATGGATGAATTCACGGTTATGTTAAAGAAGCACTTGGGAGCAGAGAGCTCTGAAGGCCCTGGAAGTTCACACACTCCAACGTGGTGGGGATGTTCCATTATGACGTTTCAGTAAGAGCTCCCAGGATGCTAGAAGTCAACGAGACCTCTTAACGATGCCTGTTTTTGAGTGAGCGTAACAAAACTTCACCGGGGAAATAGCAAAGGCTGCCATTCTTTTGAAAGGACACATTCATGCCATAGTTTGCGTGTGGTTTTGATGTTTTTATTAGCTGTTTTTAAAGTTTATGTATTTATTTTGAGAGAGACAGAGGCAGCGTGAGGGAGGGAGGGGCAGAAAGAGGGAGGGAGAGAAGGAGAATCCCAAGCAGGCTCCACAACTGTCAGTGCAGAGCCCATCACGGGGCTCGGAACTCATGAAACTGTGAGATCGTGACCTGAGCCGAAACCAAGAGTCGGATGTTCACCCGACTGAGCCACCCAGGCACCCCTGCCTACGGTTTTGATTTTAAGACTTTTGGAAGACCCTTTCCCACAAATGCCTAAGCACTTCCCTTAGGATGACTGCAACATTTTACGGGAGACCCTGAAGACTAAGGTCATGACCCGGTTCTAATGCAAGTGTCCCGAAAGGGTCAACTCCCAGCACCTAACAATCATTAGGTCCTCAGTATAACCTGTTCTCCAGCTCCTGTGCTGCAAACAGGCTCTGCAGAGAGGACATTTCCTTGTGGTGGAAGATACCAGAAGTGGTGAGGTTGGGGACTTAGCACACTCACAATGTTGGGAGAACACCGCCATGAAAAAGAGACCGTGTTACAATTATTGGAACGCATGCCAATGACTTTCCTTCTCACACCTTTATCTGGGATCCAGTGGCAATACCTTTTTCAAAAAATCAATGTAATCGTCTCCTCCTCGTTTTGTGTTTCTGCCTGCACTGAACTTCCTGCTTCAGTGACCTGAAGCACTCATCAGGATTAACCCTGCCTTGGGGACTCTTCCTCCCCTCTCCTCTCCTCTCCTAACAGGCTGCCTCTCCTCTAGTCAACCCAGCGGTGTTCAACTACTAACCCAGCGGTGTTCAAACCCAGGAAAGCCTAATGTGTGCTTCGTTTAGCATTCTGATTCTTTCTACTCTACAAGGGAAAAGCATTTTTCTCTCTTAGCCTTATTAACTGTCGCAAAGAGCGTTTACGTTCTTAATTTCTGTTCTGAAAGCATGTCAGTTTCTGTCTTTGTCTTTTGGAAGCCGTGATTCACAAACAACGTTGAGTACATTAGCTGCCTAGGGGGATGTAACCGGGGTGGCCCTTGGTTTGGTGTAAAAGCAGGAGTGCCTGTAACATCTTGAGAGCAGGCAAATGTTTTTCAGCTACATGAAAGAGATTTTGATATGATCTGGAATTCTTTGGCTAACCGGAGGCCAAATCACACTGAATGAATTGGATGCCAGTGTGAATAATGAGAGATCATCTATCTCTCCAGCAGATGCCCATTTGTTCTAACCTCCTGCCTCATTTAATGTAAATATTCAAATTGACCTTTATTTTTCCATAGTCTCATGGATTGCCCTTGAAATATAATATCCGAGAATCTGGTTTATGGGGTAGCTTCGCAGCACAGTAATTCTTGCTTTTAAAGGATCCTAATTTCATGATAAAAACCTAAAATGACTTTCTGTAGATATAATCCTGATGAAAATTTAAAAACGATCAGAGTCAAGACCACGTTAGATGCAAGCATGGAAAAGAAGCAGGTGATTGATGGAAGAAATGCACCACGATCTTCTGTTCATGGACACGGTTTTGAGAAATTTAGAACTGGATAGAAATTAATGGGCCTGCTTTACCTATTCAGACTGGGTGGATATTCATTATAAACTCTTCAGAACAAAAAAGGAAAGGTAAGTTATTTTTCTACTTGTCATCTGCTCTCTTCAATGCCTCAAAAGAATTGACCCAAATATCCTTTTGGCTGCACAGTGGCTGGGAAGTAATGTACTTGCAGTTTTGGGGAGTCTGGATTTGCCAGGGACCACAGACACCCTTTACTTGAGCTCGGACCAAATGGAGAAACCTAGGTAGCAAAATCCATGACAGTTGACCATACAGCCCCTGCTTGTCTGTGGTTAGTGATAGGGAATTATTTTCAAGGAAATCTTTCTTTTTGAGTAACTGTTACCGGGAGAATGACATTTTCACTATAGGAGTTACAACTGTCTCTCTGTAATTTTCAACGCTTACGTTTGGTTCTGCTTTCTGGAACATCATTGCATGAATTGAATTTTACATGGAGACTATTCATATACGCAGCTACATGGAGACTATTCATGTATGTGGCATGCTGGGTTTTGAAATCACACATTCTGGGCTTCTTCAGCTGCTCCTGATATCCAGGTTGCTCTCTTGGGATGGGCTGTCTCTTGCCAATGTCTCTCCTAAGGTTACACTGGTCAGAACTAAACATGTGTATCCAAATGGCATCTGAATAACAAAGAGTATGAGGGGGTCTTTCACCTCCTTTAATCTGAAATCCCTACTTCTTACGATGTGGCCTAGAATACCCTGTTCTTTTCAGCATTTGCTAACTGAGCTCATAATCGTCTAAAAACCCAAGTGCTTTCCATCAAAAGTTCCTGACAAATCAGCTCCTCTCCCTTCTGTACTAGTGCAAGCATTTGAAGGGAAAAATAATTATATTAAGGACACTGTTAATAGTCTTACAGGGAGATAAAATCATAGCATTTTAGAATTGAATATGACTGCAGAAGTCATCTAGTATGATCACTCAATATTTCAGAGGAGAAATTTAAAAGTACAGAGACAATAAGAGCATTGAGCAAAGAGCATGTGACAGTGTGCATTGAGGCAGGGCTACGCCCTCGATCTTTAGATTTGCTGAGAACAGAAATACTGTTTAATAATTTGCTAACTAAGGCAGAAAAAGAACAGTCTACTGAGTGTTGAGAAAGCGAACTGGTTGAGCCAACTGGCTAATTTTAATCATTGTTATCACTAAATTAAGTAAGCTACATCCAGCTACAGATTTAAATGGTAAAAGGCATCTTGACATTTCTTTAACATGAAAATATAGAATTGCGTCCTCTTCCAAATACTCAGCCCCTGGCCACTTTAGGGTCTCAATGGGATTATGCTACTCTATCACTTATGTTTTTTTTTTTTTTCTCTTCTTACTTCTTTCAAGTGGCAAAAGGACAGAGTAGCAGAAAAAAAAAGATGCAGTGGAACTAGAAACAGGAAACCACAGAAGAGAAACTGTTTCTTTATCTTGCTCCCTGGCAGTTATTCCTGTTATAACAGCGAGAGAGGGAGTGAGGCGGGTTTTGTCAGATAAGCGGCAAGAGGTGCTTTGAGAGGTTGAGTACAAACTCCCTGAACATTTAGAATTCATTTTGAGGAGAGAGAACATTTCAGGACTAGTGAGAAAGGTATGGAATTGGGCCCCAAGTTCGTTGCTATGAGTGGGGGGGGTGTCAGAAAAGAGTCACGCGGTTGATCCCAAGTCCGTGGATATAAGCCAATTGCCTGTGGAACTGAACATGCTTAGATTCTAATTCCGTGGGCATGGAAAGGCTCCAGAGCTTTCAAGAAATGTTCCCCAAGTTGGTATGATATAAAGTCAAGGTTAATAACCACTGATATGTGGTTAAGAGCCCAGGCTGTGCAGTCAGTCGCCTCATTTGCATCTAAGCTCATCTCTTACTAACTACACGCCTTTGTACTAGTTAGATATCCCCCCGAAGCTCCAAAATTGTCATGGGGGCAGCAAAATGTGAGACCCTGCTGGGAGGGGCGGATTTTATGGGCTGGCAAACAAGAGGTGGTGTATCAGAGGAACAGAAAAGGCCGAAGTGTACTCCTCGTTGTAAGAGAACAGTCTAGAATACCATAGAAGCTATGGAATTAAGAGAGGAGATCAAGCATTCCAAGAGGTTAATGTGCAGTGAATGCCTGTTCTGTCCCATTATTTCATTTAATCCTCAGACCCAATTTATGAAATCTTTACTAATGTTATTTCATTTTCAGGCAGGGCAGTCAGGGCGAGGAGTGCTTATCAGACTTGTAAGATACACTGTTAGTAAGTGATGGAGACTCTCAGGCGCGCATACAGTAGTCATTGCCTTTTGCATCACAAAGTAACCATTGAACACCTGCCACCTAGTGGCCATCTACCCAAATTGCAGGTTTTGTTTATTTGAAGATTGGAGATTTTTCACGGTCCAACTTTTGCCCCCAGAAGCTAAGGTTCTGAAGTGTATGAAGGGAATTTATCTCAATATCTGTCACGACACCAACCAACACATTTGACTAGGAGGTATCACAGCATATTATATAAGATATAATATTGTTTTGTCTTCAGAAAAAATTGGGTCAGGACTTACCACTTTCGTGATCTTGGACACGTTTCTTAAACTCTGTGACTGAGCTGTATTTCCTCTTATGTAAAATAGTGATGAAGTTCTCTATTTTTCAAATTTCTTTATGCACTAGAAATAATATGTATCCAAAGAACGTAGCACAGTTCCTGGCGGGTACTAGAGGCACAGTGAATGATAAAGCACTTGCTTCATTGTGCACACTTAACTTACCTAAAAGAGAGGAGGAGAGGGAGGGAGAGGGAGTGGGGGGAAAAGAAGAGGGAAAGGGAAGTGGGAAGGGGAAGGGAGTGATCTGCAGCAGGGAAAGGAGTGCAGAGACCAAAAGCAGAGAGATAAGAAGTTAATAAATGGTTGGAGTTCCTAAGGGTTTATCCTTACACATTAAAGTGTTTAAGTGGGGGTCCTGGGCGTCTCAGTTGGTTAAACGTCTGACTCTTCATTTCCGCTCAGGTCATGCTCTCATAGTCTTGAGATCTAGCCTTGTGTCGGGCTCCATGCTAGGTATGGAGCCTCCTTATTATTCTCTCTCCCTCTCCCTCTGCCCCTCCCTCACTCATGTTCTCCCTCTCTCTCTCAAAATTATATATATATATAATTATATAATATATATAATTATATAATATATATAATATATACATAATTATATAATATAATTATATATATTATATATAATATATATAATATATATAATATATATAATTATATTATATTATATATATTATATTATATTATATAATATATATAATTATATATAATTATATATCTATTTATCTATATCTATATATCTATATATCCCAAAATTCCCCATATACACACACTCACACACACATACACACACACATATAACTTTGTATATATATAAAGTGTGTTTAGGTGACTTTATGAGGGTAATTTTGGCTTAATTTCTTTCTTAGGCATTGACCAAAAACCGGAAAGTCAAATGTGCCCCACTGTATTAGTAGTAACAACAATCACAGAAAAATAATAATAAAATAATGTTACAATATATACTGATGTAATGAATGTGTCTCTATTTTAAAGGTACTGATGAGGATTCAGTAAGGTAAGATTAAAAAGTGAAACCCTTGGCCAATAACTGATGCTCTGAATTGTGAGTTCTCTTCTTCATTGCTGCAGGCATAGCCTCTCAAAATTTCTACGAAGTGTCACTCACCTGTCAGAACCTTTAAATAGGCCACTGAATTATAGTTTAGAAATCTTAGTTTTTTTTCTCCCTGCAGAAGGTTGAGAATTTTCTGTGAAATGAATTGTTTGCTTTCACAAAGGATTAAAACGGAGCTATTTCTTAGTGAGTATGGACTTAATTTGAAAGGCACCCACATTTTGTGACTTATATTGAATTATGGGAACATTTAAATGACATTTCTTAATTTACTTGGTTTACTTTCAGTTCAATTTACAAATTAGTTATGATCTTTGTTTTTGTCTACCTTTGATAACTAACTGTCTTCCACTCAAGTTTTTGTCATCTAAATTTGTTGCTATTTTGATCATTCTGACGTTTTACAGTAAAATAAACCCAGTATACACACACACACACACACACACACACACACATGTGTATATATATATACATACATATGTATATAAGTGACTCATTTAAAAGTTCGGTTTAATGGCAAGATGCTAAGCTACCTCCTTACCTGCTCTCCTAGGAGATTCTGGCATGCCTGCGGCATCTAAACCCTGAAGGCCAACCCTGAATTGTCAACTGTTAAATTTTCCACCCTCAGCTCTTCTAGAAGAGTTCATGACAACAGAAAAGAGAGCGTTTGTTGAGAACGACAGGTGTTGATCTCACGTGGGTCATTGCAAGTATACCTTTTTACTCTTATTCAGGCATTCCTCAAAACGCGCGAACAACAAAGCGAGAAGCAACCCAAACTCTTTCTTCTTCAAGGGAAATTAAGTTGATAGCGTCGTCAAAAGGATCATTTTTATCTCATTGTCCCTAGCATCAACAGTTAGTAAGCAAATAACCATTCTAGGAGCTTCGCTGCAAAATGGTAACCATGAGGACACTGATTCTGCATTCTTCTACTGAGAAAGATGTATTTAAATGCATGGTCTAAGAATAGAGATATTAAAATGACCAATGAGCAGACCCTGGTGTCGGTATTGCTGGAGATGTACACAGCAGGGGACGTTGTCTAGGTTCCCTGTCTACGAGCAACTCTGGAAGGGTCCCTTTTCCATAGGCACCTGTTGAAATCCTTCCCTTATTCTCCAGCTCCAAGGACCCTTCTTCTAAGAAGTTTTATAAGATTCTTCAGACACAATTAACTGTTCCTTTCTCCAAATTCTTTAGTGTTCATCAACGTCTTCCGATAACAGACTGAGAAGTGTCTGTCTTGTGTATCTACCGCAGGCACTAGTATGTTGCACAGAGTAGTTGTGGGAAATAAAGGATCTTTCTAGTCGCGGTCTCTTCTCGCCCTCTGCAGTGCTCAGGGATTCTGTCACTCTCCTCTCTCCAGGTCGGCTACCATGCACTGCACCTGGTGTGTTCCTTCCAGGGGGACAGGACAGAAAGCTCCGATCTCTCCTTCCTTGCTAGCTGCCCCCGATAGACTCTTTGTTGTCAAGGCTGTCTGCTAATCGTTCCAAGAGAAACAGACAGAAGGTAAGAATACGAGGGGAGGTTGGGTGGCTCAGTCAGTTAAGTGTCAGACTGTTGGTTTTGGCTCAGGTCACGATCTTGTGGTTTGTGGGTTCGAGCCCCAGCTTCGAGAGAGCACAGAGCCTACCTGGGATTCTCTCCTTCCCGTTCTCTCTGCCCGTCCCTCAAAATAAATAAATAAACTAAAAAAAACGGAAGCTAAGAATAAAAAACTGGTCAGAAGAACAGGCGTAGGGACAAAGATTTAGGGTGTTTTGTCAGGTTCTTACAGTTCTGCTGCCTGTTGAATAGTTCCTGAATAGTTTTTCCTCTCCTTTCCCTCTTCCTTTTCCTCTCCTCTCTTCTCCTTTCCTTCCCTTTCTTTTCTTTTCCTTTCCTTTTCCGTCCCACCTTTCCTCCCTCTCTCTCTTTCTTCTCTCTCTCTCTCTTTGTGCAGAACCTCCTGTCCTCCTTTGTCTGGAGTGTGTGTACTTCTTTAGATTTCCTCTTCCTTTGCCCCTGCTTGCTTCCCTCCTGTCTCTTTTTTAAATATGTTTGTTTGTTTGTTTATGTTTCTTTATTATTTGGTTTGTCTCACTTTTTCTTTGTTCATTTTTGTTTCTTAAATTCCACATGAGGGGCGCCTGGGTGGCTCAGTCGGTTGAGCGTCCGACTTCGCTCAGGTCACGATCTCGCGATCCATGAGTTCGAGCCCCGCATCAGGCTCTGTGCCGACAGCTCGGAGCCTGGAGCCTGCTTCAGATTCTGTGTCTCCCTCTCTCTCTGGCCCTCTCCCCATTCATGCTCTGTCTCTCTCTGTCTCAAAAATAAATAAATGTTAAAAAAAATTAAAAAAAAAATTCCACATGAGTGAAATCACATGGTACTTGTCTTTCTCTGACTGACGTATTTCACTCTCTAGCTCTATCCGTGTTATTGCAGAAGCAAGACTGCATTCTTTCTGAGGGCGGAATCATATTCCATTATGTATATATACACATCTTCTTTATCCATTCATCCATCAATGGATACTGGAGCTTCTTTGGTAAGCAGTGTTGCAGTAAACATAGGGTGCCTATATCTTTATGAATTAGTGTTTTTGTATTCTTGGGGTAAATACCCAGAGTGGAGTGACTGGATCATAGGGTAGTTCTATTTTCCTTTTGGGGGGGGCGGGCTCCATACTGTTTTTCACAGTGGCTGCACCAGTTTGCATTCCCACCAACAGGCCACAAGCGTTCTTTTTCCCCCTACATCTTCGCCAACACGTATTGCTTCTTGTGGAACATTTGCTTTAAATCATGGGGGATGAGTGAAAGTTTGCCAGGTGGATTGGATTGGATGGGTGGTGGGGGGGGGGGTAAGTTAGCTTGGCTTTTCTAAGGAAAGGGAAGGTACACCCTGTTCTGAATCTACGGCTCGCAGGTTATTGAGTGCTGAGAGCAGTACAAAGAGGCCGGAGAGGCAGGCAGGAACTAGGCTGGAGTCCGGGCTCACTTGTCGGGACTTTGGTTAAGCAGGTAAGAAACCATGGCAGGGATTCAAGCAGGGGTGTGAAATGGTCATATCTGAAGTTTAGGAATATAATCCCAGCTGCTGTATCAGCGAGAATAGATTTGAGAGGGTGTGTGTGTGTGTGTGAGAGAGAGAGAGAGAGAGAGAGAGAGAGAGAAAGGATTAGGTCACAAGAGATAGAGTAGATACGGAGTACCAGAAGCAGAGAGATCAGCACAAATCTGATTGCAAGAGTCTGAGTGAGAGATAGTGAAGGCCCGAGCAGTAGTAATCAGGTGGCAGAGGAGGGAGTCAATATGAGCGAGGTAATCTGGGTAGAACTGATGGGACTGTTGGGAACTGATGGGACTGTTGACAATTGATAGCCATCTGGGTTGATCAGCTGAGGGAAAAGAGTCTGGGACAACCTTCTGGCTCCGGCTCTGGTGAAGATAAAGAAAGGGAGCAGGTTGGGGAATTGCACAATTTGGGGGTGCTCTTGAGACTTACAGGTGGAAATATCCAGTAGTTCGCGGAACCAAGAGTGTAGAGGTTAGGAGAGGCTGATGCTATACACATAGAAGGATAAGTGATAAAGGATGCAGGGCACAAGAGGAAAGTGGCAGAAGGATGAAATTACCATCACTTCAGAAATTCAGTGGGGCCACCCGATAACTCTCACTTCTTCCTTCCCCAGGATTTAAGCGTTTACCGTGGAAAGGGATATCGTAACTATTGTCTTCATTTCCCCTTTCCTCTCTTTCTCCTTCCATCCCTAGAGAGTGACAGGATTACGCGGTCAGATCCGGGAAGCCTGTCTCGGGTTGAGCGAGAGCCAATAGGCACCATGAAATGGATCAAGGTGTCAAGACCAAGGGTAGAGAAGTACCTGAAGTGTCATACTCGACAGGGAAGCAGACAGGGAGTGGCCAAAGATGACAGGTGTCTCCATGAAGGAGGCGGGGACCTAGGAGCAGACAGAGTACAGGTACAGGTAAACAAATTTATGGGAAGACCCATATCAATGCCCACTTTGATTCATTTGAGAATTATACCCTTAAGGCTTTCACCTGTAGTTGGTGCTCAATAAATGCGTTTGTATTTATGGTGGAACTAACAGCAGGCATACAATACATGTCTATTCACGGTGATAACATCAAAGAGCTGAAGTTTAGTTGGGCTGGGGTGGGAGAAGAGCATTTACCAGTGTAGAATTGTTTTCTCTCTTACTGTCTCCCGTTTCTTATTATCCTTAAGTTGTTGCTCAGTCCCAGGATTCTTGCTCACGGTTAGGGCTTCCTATGCTCCAAATCTCCTTGTGGTATGACCCAGGGGCTCTGCTGTCCTTTGTCTCCTCTTTGAAGCTGCCTGACCCGCTTGGATTTTTGGTGAACTCCCCCAGCCTGGTTGTGGGAAAGGAGACGGTCTCCCTAGCTCTCTCTTTCCTTCCTGACACTGAAGATAGGCACACCGACCATTTGTGTTTTTAGGTTTTTGTTGTTAATCACTATGGAGCACTGGCGAAGGATAACAAAAACAAAAATTGTGAGAGTGATACCAACGTTACCAACCCCCACAAAATATTTGTGTTTGTCTTCTCCTACTCTTGTACTAGCTCGTATCTTGTATTTCTTACCTTCTTTAAAACAAGGCTTAATTTTAAGAAGATTCAAAGAGATTGCATTAATATAGGCCCCACCCTCACCTAGCCTAGGGTAGGAAATTAGACTCCTAATCACCCTTAGACTCCTCCTCCTCCCCCTCCACTTCCTCCCCTCCTTCCTTCTTTTCCTCCTCCTTCTCCTCCTCCTCCTCCTCCTTCTTCTTCATCCTTTTTCCTTTTTGTACATTGCCAAGAACTTCTATATCTACGTCTTAAAGGTCATATCCTTTTTTGTATTTTTTTATTTGGGAAAATTGAAAAATGGCATTAAGAAATCTTATATACCCTTTCCCTAGCTTCCCCAAAGGTTAACATATTAAATAAGGACCAGTTAACATATTAACATATTACATATTAAGTAAGGAACATTTAATATATTAAATAAGGAACCCAACCAGGTTAATATTGATCTAACACTAATATTGTATTAGTATCACTGATACTAATACAGACACAATACTATTAATGCCTCTTAAACCCTTATTCAAATGTTTCAGACTGTCCCATTAATGTTCTTTCTCTGGTCCAGGACCCAATGCAGGATCCACATTCATTTCTCCTTTTTCATCTCCAATCTGGGAAATACTCGGACTCTTTGAAGAATTGTACCGGCCAGGTATTTTGCAAAATGTTCTTTACTTTGAGTTTGTGTGATGTTTCCTCATAACTAAAATCAGGGATGCATTTTTAGTAGGAATGCCACATAAGGGATACTGTTCCTTTCTCGATGCGTCTTATCAGAAGGCATCTGATACTGATGCGTCTCTACCAATTACTAGTGGTCTGGTTTTAATCATATTTTTAAGATGGTGTCTGCTGGGTTTCTCCACCTTAAACTTACTATTTTATACTCTGTAATTGGTAAGAATCCTCTGGAGAGATACTTTGAACGCCATCCGTCTAAACTTTCAATTTTGTGTGTGTTTTATTAGGTAGATACTATACTAGTACAATGGTATATGTATGTAATTTATAAATCACTTCTTCATCTCCATACTTAGTTCTATGTATATAACTTATAAATAATGTATCCATAGGCATACTAAGGGCCAATGCTTAAATATTTTTTTCTCAAATCTTTTTTATCGATAAGGCTACCTGACCGAAAATATTTTGGAAACCACTGTTGTAGCTTAATTCATGTTCTTTCCTTATGATTAAAACATGACTTCCCCATTATTTCTTACACAAAACAGTCTATGGAGCTGATTCTGTCCTATTATAACTTTTCCCTTATCCACATTTTATGCTGTCAGAGAACTGCACCTATTTGTAACATTCTGCCTTATCTGTTCGCTAGTGTTTCAAACACTCCTCATTTATTCCCATGCTTCACGCTTACTTATTTAGATTTTAAGGTAGTGGAGAGTTTACCTTGTTTATGTTATATTTGTCATACTGTATATGTCATGGTATTCATGTTATATTTTCTATTAGGCCATGTCCTCTGAAGCTAGGATCTGTGCTTGGTTTATTTCTGTATCTTCCATGATATGAACATAATGCTGTGCACAGAAAAACTCTCAATTAGGCTTTGTTTATTGCCCGAGTGAGAGGATAAACATCTGGTACAATGTTTGCTTAGTGAGGAAACACAATTATTTTGGTTCAATGAATATGGCAGACACTCTTGGGTGGCTAACCAAGTCACCATTTCCAACTTCTTTCTAGCCAACTTCCAGTTAGTATGTAGAGTACATCACATCGTTCTCGTGAATGAAAGGGAAGGGGAAGTCTGACGTGCAGTTCTGGGAAAAGCTTTTGTTTTTCTCATATAGCCCCTGAAATTGTTCTCTCTTCCAACTCTTTGCCCTAAGTGTAGAGATGATGGCTGGGCTGCAATAACCCTCTTTTTTTTTTTTTTAGGTTTACTTATTTATTTTGAGAGCGAGAGAAATTGTGAATGGAGGAGGGGCCGAGAGAGGGAGAGAGAGAGAGAATCCCAAGCAGACTCTGCACTGTCAGCACGGAGCCAGATGCAGGGCTCGAACCCACCAACCAGGAGAACGTGATTGAACCAATGTCTGCAGCTTAACCAACTGAGCCACCCAGGCACCCCTGCAGCAACCTTATGACCATGAAGGACAGATAAAGGTAGTGGCATTGCTCTTCACGTCTTTAGACTGAAGAAGCAAAACCAATAACCATTGACTTTTGAACATCTTGCTGTGCAGGAATACAAATCCATGTTGGTGGAAGCCATTGTAGCCGGATTCCTCCTACCTGTGTGGCTAAAATATTCCTGACTCACACTCCAATAGACCAGAGAAGCCAAAATTGCTCTTTGATCTATTCAGAAAAGCTTCATCGAGAAGGGAGATTGCAAGATCATTTTTACACCAGGAGAAATGAATGGAGATATCTGCATTAGAAGAAATGGAAACTCCCACAATTCAGTGCTGCTTTGGATGCTGTTTGCAGGTGGGGATAAGAGAAGCAAAATCAAGGCAGCTCATTTCTAGGCTATGCCAATGGACAGGGTGTGGGAAGGCCAGACATGAGTACGGTGACAAACACGTACTCGTAGGGCTTTGAGAGCTGGAAGTATGAAGGCCCAGTTCGTAATGCGACTGGGAAACATGGGAATTAGGTGAAGATAAGGCAGTAGGCAGGTCAGAAACAGAGGTACCGTAAAGATAAAAGGAAAACACTTCAGAAGCCACTGGAGACGTCATGAAATTTGAGGGCATTTAGGGCAGAGCGGAAAGCTTAGTGCACATGGGTTCAGAAAGCTGGAATTCAGAGGTGCCTGGGTGGCTAAGTCGGTTGAGTGCCTGACTCTTGATCTTAGCCCAGGTCATGATCTCAGTCTGTCAGTTCCAGCCCTGTCTTGGGCTCCACACTAACAGCACAGAGCCTGCTGGGGATTCTCTCTCCCTCTTCCTTTGCCCCTCCCTCCCTCTCTCTCCCTCTCTCTCTCTCTCTCAAAAATAAATACGGAAGCTTAAAGAAAGAGGTTGCAACTCAAACCTCGTTTCGCCTACATACCAGTTGAATAAAGCGGCCAATTCATGCTCTTTCGGAATCTGTTTCCTCCCTCTCTGATAATAAAAGAAATCGTATTTCCTTTTGCGAGGTAGACACCTCAAGAGAGGTATGAGATGATCACTCAAGTGGAGGACCAAGTTGTAGCCCAACTGCAGGGTGATTTTGTACATGTCGTCCATAAACGTGGAAGAGAGTTCTTTAAGCTGTATTTTCCCTTTCACTGAGTCTCAACAAGAAGGGATGATTTCTAATACAAGGTGCACCTCCTTTCTCAGGGTTTTTCGTGTGCCGAGGTTTCGATGGTGTTGAAGAAAAACCTCTGACTTTCTGCTCTCTTTCAGAAGCAATGCCAGCAAAGTCCCTTTCACATAATCTTAGCAGGTTAGACCCCTCATAGTTTTCAAGCCAATAGTAGTTGATGAATGTTACATTTTGGTCTTTTCACCTTTTTTAATTGGGGAACCTTGTGTAACACTCTATTTTTGGTTCTAGCACCTTCACTAGTAGGGGTTACAACTCAAAGCCAAACTCATTCAGCCAACAGCCCTAAAAATACTCTTGGTTTCTGCCAGTCAATTTTCTTCTATTTTCACAATTAGTGGTTCTGCCTGGAAACTGCCTGCCAACATGCAAATCTCTTCCAAGGACTGATGGAAATCTGAGAATGTGCTAAGCTGTGTAAGGTTTAAGAGCAACATTATTCATTCACTATTTGAAATATTTAAACACATGTAAATCAAAAAAAAAGGATGAAATCTCATTATAAGAAATGAATGGCTGCTTTCCACTCTTTCTACAATATAGTCTTGATATCCATTTACATGCGGTTTGTAATATTAATATTATCGTAGTGAAATAAATCACATCCTTCACTTTTACATTTTTAATTACATTTTACTGCATTTGTTCTTTTGTTTATAGTTAACTAATAAAATATTTATTACATCTTACATATATGATGGCGTTTCTGTATTTTAATCAGATTTCACACATAATCTTTCCTCCCTCTTTTAGTATCTTTTTTATGACCTTACACACCACAGGATGTTGTTTTGTGGAAAACCTCATTATTTTTTAATGCATGGCTATTTATTAATGTATTGTGTATATAACACACTATGCATTTCTTTGAATTGATGAATACATTTACATCCACTTGAGAATAAAAATTCCCTTAAGGGCCAATCTCACATTTCTCTCGCTGTGTTGCCAGAAGTCTATACTGATTATTTTTCTTGTTTTTGTTGAGGAGCGGAGAGTGAAAAGGGGAGAAAAGAACAGAGAAAATAGAGAGATACAATGAGCAGTATTTTAAAATTTCATTTGCTGAGAAACCTTTCTCCCGAGGTAAAAAATTAATGCCTCGTTGCGAGACGGAATTTTCAGAGCATGCAAATTAATTTACCCTTTGCGAAATCTTATATTTGATATGCGTTTTATGTTGAGTACTTGACCTGCTGTTTCGCAAGTTATTTTCCATTGTGTTTGTTGAATTACTTCCTCTACTGCCCCACAACGTTGCACTTAGAGGATTAGGTATTAATTGAATGATGAGTGAAGAACACAGTTAACTACAATAGCAGGTGCCACTGGGTGTAATTTTACAGCTCTACAAAACAAAAGGCTTTTGCTCATTTCAAATCCTGCTCCTAAGCATGAGCCTGATTCCCCAGAAGTCGGAGAGGCTTTGTAAACCATAGGGTAAGCAAGAGAGAAACACCCTCTTTCCCATGTTAATTCATCCACAATTTGCAGCATTTGAGAATTTTTCTGGGGCTTGCTGGGGGGTGGGTCCTGGCCGTGCATCTTGCTAAGCATTTTTCTCCCATGACCTTTGTCATCTTTTAGGGACACCAGTCTGGGCTCTTTTTTGGAAGAGCGCAGAACAGCATTTAGGGCACATGGCTGGGAAGAAATGACCTTAGCAGGTTTATTCTTTGTTCTAGTGACCGTGAGGTATGGATTTAGGTGGGAGATGAGCGAAAAGGTGGGGAAGTTTTTCTCTCCCCTTCTCTCCGGAGAGGGGTTTTGGCTGCTGTGGCGAAAGCATGGTAGGGAGCAACAAATGTCCTTATGTTAGTTCCCTCCTCCCTTAATGCACTCTTGCCTGACATCCTCAATTAACTGCACACTCACAGGACCGTTGGAAGTATTCCGGGACAACTCCCTACATTTTAAGTGCTTCTCTGTTTCCAAGAAATCTATTTAATTTTCATACGGTTTGAAGAGGGTGCTGAGCAGGAAATATATTGTGACCTCCAATTTCAATAAGTGAATGTGTCAATTGTGACTGTGCATTCAGCACGTAGGAACACGAAATGCTTTCTAAGACAGAACGTACTGGAGAAAGCGTGCACGTCTAGTCAGAGAGACGCGGGATGCGTGCGTCAGGCTGGCCCTTTGCTAAACCAATTGGACTTTCCCGCGAGTGCTTCCGTGTGGAAATGTACGCAGGGTCTCTGGCAACTGGGGACACCCTGGCTACTTTCTTGCGCGCTGTAGCACATATTCCCAGAGCATTCAGTTATCAGCGGCTCCCTAGGCATTCTGCTGACGTATCCCTGGCTCAGAGATGCTCTCGGAGGTCTAGATGGGTAAGACACTTGTCACCTCTGTGCCCTCCTGGGACCTAAAGCAATGCAGAGTTTTGTTTTGATTTGGTTTGGTTTGGTTTTCTAACGAATGACTAAAAAACACGTCTAAGGATAAATACCCGGAGTTTGCACAAAGCATCTAGCAAATAAGCCTGTGGGTCACATGTGATTGCTCGTTTGGTGTTCAGAGCCACTGAAATTCTTAGCTCCCCCATTTCCTTATGCTAAAATGGTACTAGTAATCCTAAAGGCCTCCCAAATATTAGCTATAAATAATGCTTTGGGGAAGTTATCTAATTCTTAAAACTTTTCCTGTTTTTTTTTTTCAAAGGTTGTGGTGTTTGCTTGTCGGTTGGCTTGCTTGTTTTTTTTTTGTTTGTTGTTTTGTTTTGTTTTTTGAGAGAGAGAGAGACAGAGCGAGTAGAGGAGGGGCAGAGAGAGGGAGAGAGAATTCCAAGCAGCCTCTGCACTGACAGCTCAGAGCCCAAAATGGGGCTCAATTTCACCACCTTGAGATCATGACCTGAGCCAAAATCAAGAGTCAGATGACGCTTAACCCACTGAGCCACCCAGGCTCCCCCCCGGCTCTCGTTTCTTTGTTTTCTCTATTTGCCCTTTTCCTTGCCCTACCAGGATGCTCTGGTCTCCTACCACAGTGGTGTCCTGACTCAGCCTCTGGCACCTCTCCCTTTTCTTTCGTGAAATCGTTCAAGTTCTTGAAGACGAGCCTTAGTTACTGTTCTCACCTGCCCTTCACCTCCGTTAACCTCACGGGCCTGAAGCTTCTCTTCCTAGTTCATGGAACAAAATAGGTCTTCAGTAAACGTTAATTTCCTCCCTGGGTCTTTTTTTCTCTGCTGTGCTCCAAATGAACTTTTTGAAAAAGACTCTATATTTAGAGCAATTTTAAGTTTCCAGCAAAATTGAGAGGAAACGTATAGCGATTTCCATTATTTTTTCTGACCCCCACATTTACAGCCTCTCCCATCATCAATATCCCTACAGCAGTATATATTGTTACGATCGGTGAACCTACAGGACACGTCATTATCACCCACAGTCCATACTTTATATTAGGGCTCACTTTTGATGTTGCACCTGCTATGGTTTGGACAAGGGTATAATGACATGTACCCACCATCACAGTGTCACGCAGAGCATTTTCACTGCCCTGAAATAGTCCGTGTTCCATTTATTCATTTCCCTGCCCCCCCCCCCGACTCCTGGAAATCACTGGTCCTTTTACTGGCTCCATAGTTTTGCCTTTTCCAGAACGTCGAATAGTTCGAATCATATCGTATGTAGCCTTTTCATACTGGCTCCTTTCACTTAATAATATACATTTAAGGTTCGGGGCGCCTGGGTGGCGCAGTCGGTTGAGCATCCGACTTCAGCCAGGTCACGATCTCGCGGTCCCTGAGTTCGAGCCCCGCGTCGGGCTCTGGGCTGATGGCTCAGAGCCTGGAGCCTGTTTCCGATTCTGTGTCTCCCTCTCTCTCTGCCCCTTCCCCGTTCATGCTCTGTCTCTCTCTGTCCCAAAAATAAATAAACGTTGAAAAAAAAATTAAAAAAAACAAAAAGAATATACATTTAAGGTTCTTCCGTGGCTTTTCATGGCTTGCTAGCTCATTTCTTTTCAGCAGTGAATAATATTCCACAGTCTGGTTGTACCAGTTTGTTTTTCCATTCACCCACTGAAGGACGTCTTGGTGGCATCCAAGTTTTAACAATTATGAATAAAACTGCTATAAACATCCACGTGCAGGTTTTTGTGCGGACGTGTATTTAACTCTTTTTTTTTTAAGTTTATTCATTTATTTTGAGAGAGACAAAGACGACATGAGTGGTTGAGAGGCAGAGAGAGAGGGAGAGAGAGAGGATTCCAAGCAGGCTCCGCACTGCCAGCACAGAGCCCCATGTGGGGCTCAGACCCATGAAACCGTGAGATCACGACCGGAGGTGCAGCCAAGACTCGGGCATGTAACCCACTGAGTCACCCAGGCACCCCTATTTTCAACTTTTTTGAGTTAAACCTAATGAGCATGATTTCTGGGTAGTATGGAAAATAACTTTTCGCTTTCTGATGGGGTAGTGTCTTCTTAGTATCATCCACTCTTCATCTTTGCAGCATTTCCAACATTGTCGAGGACTTCCTGACGCCCTCCTCCGTGGGGTCCTTAGCGTGTGTCTCATTCTTTCTTTTGCCTCTGCGCCTAGAAAAATGGCACCTTCGCAGAGAAGTCTCTCCCTTCCTCCCGCCTGGAGTAGAGACACCCCCCACCCCCATTATATTCTTTTAGGACACACATGTGTCCCCTGCAACACTTAATAAGTTGTAAATACATACTTATTTGTCTTTTCCTTTAATTTTTTCCCCAGGACTGTGTTTGTGGTTGTTGTTTCCCACTGGCATGGTAGCCTCAGCTGACGTTTTCCCCATCCATTCAGCTGCTGTAGCCTCATGGTCTAAAAACAGTAAGTACCACATCTGAGACACAATTACTGGGGCATAATCATGCCCAATGAACGAATGACACGGACACATTGTTATTCACGTGCTTTTAGGAATAATACTTTGTTTCTCTTTATTTTTCACCAGGACCGTGGGAAGATTCTCCAGAGGTCTGTGATCTCTAACAGGCAGTCCATTTTTTATATTGCTGCCCGAATCATGTCCTTACATAAAAGTTAGGCCACGGAGGCTTCCTGCTTCAAACCACTACCAGTTGGCATTCAGTACCGAAAAGTAATCGCCGTGAAGGTATGGGCCCGCCGCTGTAGTCTGGCTCGTGTCTCCCAGACGAACTATTATGGGTGTTCAAGTCTGTTGAATTATTAATCAAGCCAGTAACACCTGCTTCAGACTTTCTAATATGATGTATTCTGATATGAGCGTATTCTTTTTTTAAATTTTTTTTTCAACGTTTATTTATTTTTGGGACAGAGAGAGACAGAGCATGAATGGGGGAGGGGCAGAGAGAGAGGGAGACACAGAATCGGAAACAGGCTCCAGGCTCTGAGCCATCAGCCCAGAGCCCGACGCGGGGCTCGAACTCCCGGACTGCGAGATCGTGACCTGGCTGAAGTCGGACGCTTAACCGACTGCGCCACCCAGGCACCCCACTGAGCGTATTCTTAATAGAGACATTTGGACTGCTTCTAAGTGCCTTGGAACAGGTGGAACAGATAACAGTTCAGTCGACTGTGTTATTTGACATCATGTAAATTCACACTGTGTTCAAGTCAGTAAATGGATTTTTGTGTTCAGAAATTACCTAGAACCTGCCTGGTATTCACATAACTACCGCAAATGAAGGGAAAAGTGTATTTTTATTGGCAAAGAGAAGAACTGCATGAGTCTCGTGTAAGGAATCCAATTCTAAAGTGAAATATGAGAGCACGAGTCGTTTGCCTAGAGTCTGGGCCACCCATACCTGTGCCGGATCCTGCTCTTCGTCCCCAGGCAAACCATCAACAGTGGTTTGGAGATGGGTTTTGTCACACTTTTATAAGCAAAGATCTTTGCTATTATGGGGATGACTTTTTCAGGAGGTAAGTCTTCTTGGGTGATACCAAATTTTTCCCCGCGTTCTAAAAGAGAGTGGGGCTCCAGTTACATAGAGTGATTACAAACAGACTAACAACAAAGAGTTATCATCTAGTGTTGTTTTGTTCTTATGACAACAAATAGGGTGTTTGATCATTCTGTTCTCTGACGAAGGTGCCAAAGCATGAAACCAAAATAACTCACACCCTTGAACTTTGTAGATATTCACAGCGGACTGTTTTGCTTGACCACATCCATTTTACTGATATCTTTGGATTCGTGTAGACACTGATGACTAGATTTTACTCGGAGGTACTTTGTTCTTTTCTCCCTTCCTGTTTTGCTATGTTTTAAGAGGGTCTTATTCCCAATGGGTAGACGTTGCAGAATCTGCAGACGTTGCAGAAACCCTTCCAGTCTTTTTAACTGTTCATCCGTTTGTCGAAATGTGAGGATTAAGAACATCCAACTTCAAAACTGTGTCCTCGGTAATCAAAAAGTATTGAAACTATGCAAAGATAAAACTAAATTCAATTTATCGCTAGTGATCGTACTTTTAGGACACGACAAATTCACGAAAATAGATGTAATCTTTAAAACTATGCTTTAAGGGGCCTGGGTGGTTCCCTCGGTTAAGCCTCTGATTCTGGATTTCAGCTCAGGTCATGTTCTCACAATTCGTGGGATTGAGCCTCACAAGTGGCTCTGTGCTGACAGTGCGTAGCCTGCTTGGGATTCCCTCTCTCTCTCTCTCTTTCTCTCTCTCTTTTCCTTCCCCGCTCATATGCTCTCTCTCTGTCTCTCTTTCTCAAAGTGAATAAATAAACTTAAAAAAAAAACATGCTTTGAATGATACATGCAAATGGTGACCAAATGAGGACACTTGATTTCGTGACAAAAAATTCGATGTCTGCAGCAACAAAAATTGCATTATCAGTTATTCTTACTCTCCGGCTTGCAGTGCCATTTGAACTGCTTTTCCTCCATAGCTGTCTGGCAAAAGAATAAATGTATCGATCCTCGTTGAGGACAGATAACAGTTACTCCCCATGCATCCTGCACCTGCAAATTCCGCGAACAGAGCAAAACATCATTTCCCTCACTTGTGTGTTGTATGCTGTGCAGGATGAAAAATCAGGTCGCTAAGCAGGAAAAACTCTCCCCTTCCGTGTTCAGGTGGGTGTTTCACTTGAGGAAAGCAATACAAAATCCAGATTACTGTGTTTTGAAATTTTGAGGCTTTTGGATAAGTGACCTGTACGTGGATGGATGGGAAAAGTTGCACGTGAGAGTCACCGTGGAAATAAAAGAACCATAAAGTGTAGTTGGAGTAGAAACTCTTAGTGCTTATTAATCTGGTGCTATTAATTTGGTGCTGTACATGTTTAAATATCCTTAATAGAAATGATATATTTTTAAGTGTTATGTTTTTATTAAACTTAATATTTACTATCTGTATGATTAAGGTCCTTAGAATAAAACAGTGTATTTCGAACATACATAGTATATGTAATTAAAATATAAAAATATATTTTAATATATAGTTTAATAAATACAACATATATTATTAATAATAAATATAAAGGTTAGTTACTATATAAAGTTGTAAATATGTACTAATATATATAAAATACATATAAGTGTATCTATTTATATATCTAATCATTAACTTTACACTAAGAATGGTTCACTGATTATCTAATAAAAGAAACATTTTGAATTTTCTTTCATCAGGAATACATTTATTTTATGGAAAGTTGTTTGGGTTTATAACAACACCAAATATTAACATGGGTTTCCATTTTTTAATGCAGGTTACTTAATCTTGCATTCTTTTTCAGTAGTTATTCAAATTAAGTAGCTAGTTTTGAACATAATGTTAAAAACACTACGTATAGAATGAGTCTATGAATGCATTTGTGTGCAAGTGGTAATACTCGTGATTATCTAGACGGCATTCTGTTTATGTCACTCATTCAGTCCTGAGTGCCTCCTGTGGACCAAGTGGTTGTGGGGAGGGGGCTGGGACTGGGGAACAGATGAAGACCTAATCCCTCAAGGGCTCACCGTTGAGTATTGTACAACGTGCGATGGTAGTGAATTGAGGTTAACTGTCACTCACCTCTTTGAAGCAGCAATAGGAAAGTAGACGGTTTACCTGATCGAGGTCGGCCATGTTTCTCCCACCGTGCTATTGGCAAATCTCACAAAGGGTAATACGAAACTCACTTTGCAAATATTCCCAAATATATGTTCAGAGCCTTATGAGATATCACTTTGATTTATAACTAAATGTGGGTAAGGAATATATATACATAAATATAAAATAAATCACTTATAGGAAACAAAACCAAAAAATGATCCTTGATATCTAGTTACATTCTACAGTCAAATAGCATCTCCTCTAAGACGTCCAAGCCCTGTGATTCCTCCTCCAATTTTCAATTTCATGGCCATGGCCCCACTTCCTCTCCTGCCTTAGGATAGAAAGGATAGAAAAAGACCTTTTGTATCATTATGGGATGACAAAGTGAAAAAAAGTGAGGGGGCCTGGTTGAGCTGTGCAAAGGTAGCTATAGCCTCCTCGCTTAGCTGGGTTTTGCTATACGCAGCCCAATTCCTGCTGGATGTTAGAGGCTCAAAAGCTCTTATTAACTGGGGCAAATGGAGAGTCAGCAAGACCCAACCTGGAGTGGAGTCTGGCCAAGCCTCCTTCTTGTCTCCCACCTTTTTAAATTTCTTTTAAACGTTTACAGTATGAGCAGGGGAAGTAACAGAGAAAGAGAGGGAGACACAGAATCCAAAGCAGGCTCCAGGCTCTGAGCTGTCAGCACAGAGCCCGACGCGGGGCTCGAACTCACTAACCTTGAGATCGTGACCTAAGCCGAAATCGGACGCTCAACCGACCGAGCCACCCAGGCGCCCCTCTGCCACCTATTTCATATACATCAGTCATTTCTTCTGATCAAAAAAAAAAAAAACACATTAATTTTGCTTTCATGCCATTGTAACTTAGAATCAAATCAAGTTCAATTACAAGGGAATTATGGTTCCATTACATTATTAGCAGTTGAAGAAACTTGCTCTCAGAAACTTAGCAAAATTATTAATATTTAAAGAGAAGAATTCTTGATTTTTTGTATAATTTTTTCAAATCATCAAACCTCAAAGGTGTTTTTTTTTTATATAATTTTTCATTAATTTTAACGTTGAATTCCAGGAAAGGCAGTAACAAATTTTTGTCCTCTTTGGCAATCAGAATAATATTTGATACGACCTCATTAATTGGATTCCCATATAAACATCAACTGAACAGATATTATTACTATTGTATGATGTGCTCAGAGGTACAAGTGTGACTGTGAAATAAAGTTATACAAATAGTTTTGATAAGGGCACGAACGATCTGGATTCCTTTCATTTTCCAGAATATTTAGAAGATTCAGATCATCAAGCGTATTACTAAGTTTAGAGTTTTATTTCTACAAAACTATATTTTAGACCAAAATATCCAACACAGCGAGGTAAGTGCATGTTCCACAACTTTTTTGCTGTGGCCAAATATTTGTAGATTTCATATAATAGAAACAACACGTTGCGTTCCACATTTCATCTCTCTAAGGGTTGTTAGAGAAAATATTCGGAAGATATGTCAGAAATATTTTCTTTAGACTTGACAACCATCTGATGGCCAGGAAGGGAAAGAAGAGTCAAAGGTAAATAAGAACCCAGTTGTCTGGAAAGATGAAGTACCAACACTAGAAACTAGAGATCACAGCATCATACTTTGCATGAAATGTGATGAATTAAGTTTTGTATCTGTATTTTGAGTTTGAGGTTCAAATAAGATATCTAGGTGGAAGAGTCTAGAATTCAGTTGGAAATGGAACAAAGTTGAAGTTAAGTAGGAATAGAGATTTGTGTCTCCGTTATGTACAAGGGTAACTGAAGATTTTGGAGGGTGAAAAGGGGGTTTAGGCTAGAATTTTCTAGAATCTCAAACACCACTCTTTCCATTTTCTAATTTATTCTCTAAATTGGGTCATATTATATTAATTCAGTTAAAAAACAATTACCTTAGATAGATATCTAAAATGTAGTAATCTTAAAAAGCAACGATTGTCTGCCTCCAGAATATTACAATCAATTACCAATTATGTAAATATTTAAAGAAATCAGCATTATAAGTAATTACTTGCCTTGGAAATGTGTCCTACATTCTGACTCTCAATTGTGTGTACCCTAGCCAATTTATTTCGTCTTTCCAGACTGTGCATTTAATCAATGTTTACAGCAAGTTGACCACCAGAGACTTAGTATGAAATGGGAGATTAAATTTTGAAATTTGTTTCAATAAACAGATGAAGGTTTAATAATTTTGTTGACTTGTAACGCTGATTTAATGGGAAGATTCTTGAGGCTCAGATGTTAAGACAAACAAAAAAACGAGCTTGAGATGTATGTTTCTGGGCAAATAAATGAAATGTTTACATCTATTTTGCAAGGCTTTTTTATAATGACTTCTTCTCGGAACCATATGTTACCTATAAAAGAAATTCTAATAACGTAATGTAAAATGTAATTGTGCCTCATTGGTGTCTGTCAGAGGATGTGAGCCCTAAAGTTCATGAGTAGACTGACGCAAACCTTGTGTTTGTCTACACTAGATTCACTGGCAACTTCTAACTTCTCTGAGGACCCTGTGTCCGGGAGCCCCAGCCTCAAGTTGCCTAAAGGCAATTAGCGATTAGTTCAGAGTTGAGCGAATGACACAGTAAGACTCAAGGAGAAGCCAGGAGCTTTTGGCTACTTCTGGGAACGATACTCTTGCTCTTTTTCATTGAATTGGAGTGTGAGGAAATAAAGTACGAAGGTTGTGCGTGAACTTGTGCCTTGCTAAAGATGAAGCCATCATAAATGAACGATAGACGGAGGGGACTTGAAACCTGGTAACTATCTTTGAGCCTTGGGCCATGTTGCCCTGAAGCACTACTTGTCTTTTTTTTTTTTTTTTTTTTTTTTTTAATCCTAAAATCCGTTTGGGGAGGATTTCCTGTTACTGTAAGCATCCTAAATGGTAGAACAGTCCTCACGTTGGTGACGTCGTTGTTTACGTAGAAATTCTTGAGCACAAAACCCAGGAGAAAAGACACGTCTTAAAGTAGAATACGTAATGCAAGCTGTGACGGTACCTTCCCCAAGTTTCAGGAAGTCCTCTGGCTCACTCTGGTTCCTATACAGCCCCAGACTCGATCAGGTGCCTTCTACACTCAGAGGTTTATGTCTCTTGTGGCTTCACTTTAACATTTGACTCGGGGACTGTGTGGGGTTAACTGAAACTTTGTCGCCTGGTGTATTCCGAGCAGGACCCGCACCAGACTGTGAGGTGCCCTAAGGTCAGTGACTGGGCATTTTTGTGACGGATATCGGGACATCTGCTGACCACAGGCATTCATGGCTGAGCCATTATGATTTCTCAGAAATGACACACACTGTGTTCCTTCTTTTTTTTTCTCTCTTTTCTCAAGCATGAAGAGTTAAATATAGACACATGTAAAACCCTACATTCTTTGCACTCATTTTAAGGCCCTGGCAGGTGCACCTCGGTGTGGCCCAGTATTGTACAAGGCCTTTGTGAGTGTGACCCTGACCTCCAAGACTCAGTTATAATTTCTGTTCGCAAGAACACGATAATGACTCTTCATGGCACTTCCCCGAATATTTACATACCTGAAATCAATCCTATGAATAGTGGTCACGTCTTTGATTTCCAGGTGGGGCTGCTGAAACTCAGAGAACTTGGGACCAGAAGACAGGCCTTTTCATGACAAGTCCAGAGATCTCGCCACCATTCACTGGTGTGGCTTTGAGGATGTAAGGTACCCGATAAATGCAAGTACAGCATTCTCTCTCCAGATCCAAGGACCCGTGCTGTCTTCTCCAAAAGGGAGCATCAGGGAGAATGGTCACATGCCATTCCAAGTTGTCCCCTACATCTTTTCCCTTCCTTTGACTTTATCTCTCTCACCGCATCCCCAGAGCAAGAGCAAGAATGTGCAGATATGTTTGCCTGTGCGCGTGCACGGACACACACACAAACACACACGCACGCACGCACACGACCTCTTATTACGTTACTCTCTTTGAACTAGCCTTGTTTACGTTTTGTCTTTCTAACTGGGACTTGCCAAGAACCTTGTTTTCAACGGGTGCAAAAATCGTCTTCAACTTTTGTTCAGGAAAAAGTGCAAATCCTCATTGGAAAACTCTTTGTCTCTTCCTTTTGAAGTGAAGAAAATGGAAGACAGTAGTTGGCTGCTTCAACATATTAGAGTCTGTTATTAGTTAATAAAATATGTCTGTGTTTACTGTTATTTGCGAAAATGTGTTGTACCATACAAAATATTTTGTAGTAATTCCAAGCTGCCAAGAAAGAAAAGTCTCAAAGGATATTTTTAGTGTGATTTTAAGCTCCGTGAAATTAGCTTCTTTTTGGACTTCAGTTAGAGCAATCCAACCTCAGATTTTTTCCAAAAGCTAGCACTGATTCACCTCCTGTATCTTGCCTCCTATGCCCAAGGCTGGTCAGGCAAGAGAGAAAGGAAACCTTCAGAACCTATTTCTTTCTTTAAAAACAATTTTAAGTTTATTTATTTATTTTGAGACAGAGAGAGAGAGAGAAAACGCAGGAAGGGCAGAGAAAAAGGGAGAGAAAGAATCCCAAGCAGGCTCAGTACCGTCAGCACAGAAACTGATGTGGGGCTCGAACTCACAAACTGCGAGATCATGACCTGAGCCAAAACCAAGAGTCGGAGGCTTAACTGACTAAGCCCACCAGGTGCCCTAGAATCTATTTCTATTCGCACTTCATCACAATGTAATCTTTCTCTGAAGACTGGATCAGAAATGAACCTTGATCCCTGCTGGTGGGAAAGTCTGTACGAGCATAATCTTAGCCTTTCCTTCTGTTTGTTTTTAGAATAATTCCAAAACTCGACAGCATTTTCCACCGAAGTTATCCTACAAGATTGCACAGAGAAATACCTAACAGCTTTCATGTTTCTCATCCTCAAATCTCTTGCTTTTTAGGAGATTAGAAAGATTTTAAACTTTTATTTGTTTGCAAAAAATTTTTTAAGAATATGTCCTCGGTGGTTTGAGCCCCACGTCGGGCTCTGTGCTACCAGCTCAGAGCCCGGAGCCTGTTTCAGATTCTGTGTCTCCTCCTCTCTCTGTCCCTCCCATGCTCATGCTCTGTCTCTCTTTGTCTCTCAATAACAAATAAACGTTAAAAAAAGAAAACTTTAAAAAGAATATGTTCTTTGTGGGGTGCCTGGGTGGCTCAGTCTATTCAGCATCTGACTTCGGCTCAGGTCATGATCTCATGGCTCGTGAGTTCAAGCCTTGCGTCAGGCTCTGTGCTGACAGCTCAAAGCCTGGAGCCTGCTTCAGACTGTGCCTCTGTCTCTCTCTCTCTCTCTTTCTGTCTCTGCCCCTCCCCTACTCACACTGTGTTTTTCTCTCCTTTGAAAATAAATAAACATGAAACATTTTTTAAAAAAGAGTACGTCCTCTGCAGAACAGCGACTGCATTAGAAGAGTCACTTCTGTGGTTGTTTTTGCATGAAGACATTTAAATTTCTAGGGGGAGAAGGTCAGTGATTTCTGATTAACTGTTTACGTTGGGATTGTGGGCCTCCTGTCGCTTGAATTGTACCTTATCTTTATGTGGTCAGATGGCTTGTGCTCTATATTTTTAAGATAGTAGCAGGACAGTACTTATAATAGCAATTTAATCAAAGTTATAAGCACTTAAGGATACTTGTCAACGTCTTTATGCCCCCAGTAGTGTGCCACTGTTATGTGTTTCTGCGGGAATGGATAGTCTAAAACTGAAAGTTGCCTGTTAGATGTTCATAGACATTTTTCCAATAAGCATGCCTTGCCACGCAGTTTTGAGAAAATATTTTCTCCCTAGAACATATCACCCAGAGGTTGTAACACATACTAGACTGTTTTGAACAATTCTTTCAAAATCTCCAAGTTAGAAAGTTAGAAGACAAAAAAAAAAAAAAAAGAACTTTGTTTTTGGCTGTCAGTCAACAGCAACTAGCTGGAACGAATGTTCCAGTTCGGGGGATTGGAGAAGAAAACAAATTGGTCCATGTTTTTCTTCCTTTTTCCATTTTGAGAGCTAAATTATGATAGGTTTTCATCCACATACTTTTCTCCAACCATTATCTAATAATTTATCAATGTATACATTCTTCCCAGATTTTTCTCAACCTCCTACATGTGACTTGGAAGCTTCTGTGATGTGTGACAAGCACCTGAAACTCAGACTTCTCCCCACACACGTTCCTTCCCTGGTCAACCCGGAGCAATCGGCAGGTGCCGTCATCCACCCAGTTGGCCAAGCCAATGGGTTGGCCATTGCCGTGGCCGTTGCCGTGGGTTACCTTAGACTCTTGAACTTTTCTCACCTGCCTTTTCTAACTATTCACTGCATCTTTTTGGAAACGACTCCTGGTCTGGGCTATTCTATCATTCATAACAGCAATAGTCTGCCTCTGGTTTTGGACTCAACGATAACGAATTCTGAAAATGGTAACTCATATCTACCAGGCTGGCTATGGCCAGCCGACATGAGATGGGAAAGAACAAGAATGGAAGTATATTGTCTTCTCTGAGAGGTTTCTACCTGCACGCAGACGTGGGGTCCTACAGTGATAATCCAGTTCGTGTGTGAACCCCTGAGATGTACCCGAGGTGTTAGGAGGAAAGCACACGTAGCATCTACACATTACTGTCCACCCGAGTCCTCTTTGAGTGAGGGGAACATATAGGCTAAAGACTCCTTGCTCCAAAGGATTTCAGAAGGAGCAGCATTCCATTAAATGGGAAACACGGGGCTTTTTGCTGCATTTGGGAAAGAGTGAATACGAGCCCCTCATCCGTACAGAATTTCATGTGCTGCTGCTAATTTATCATGGCAACGATTCACGGGCAAAATAATCTCACAAGCAAAGTGGTCTAATCCCCAGTTTGTTAACAAAGAATGTACACGAAAAGTGGGATTAAAATAAGATTTAAAAGAAATCAATCTTTTAAAATCCTTTGAAACCTAATTCCTGGGACTTCTAGCTTTCTAGAATTGATATATTAAGAATTTATCTATTTCTCTAACTTCAAGAAATTAACACCCTCAACATTTAATATGTGTGTATCTCCTTTCAAAATAACTTAGTTGGTTTTCCCTGAAATTCAAAAAGTCATCACTGTTCTTGGGAGTGATTTGAATTTACAACAGTTTTCTTTTTTATTGTCTCTTAAAATACACAACACATGACAATGCTACATTTTAAACATTTAAATCACCATGCAAGTTCCTGATGAGTCTTTCCTCTTTTCCGCCTCCCATTCTGCTGTTATCCCATCACCTGCAAAGAGAGGGCACAGGGGTTGATAGTGAGGGTTCCTCCAGGCCCTGATGACAGTTATGTAATGCATTTTATAAAATGTAACTAGACCTGCTGTTTGACTTCCTCTTATTAGCTGTTTCTCTTTAAAGCTCACTGTTTTGACTATTACAGAGTATTCTGCATACGGGGGCGGTGAATTCATTTAATAATCCTTCCATTGCCAGGATTTTTAGTGGGGGGGGGTAGATGATGGTGACCTGCTTCGTGTCAGATTACATGTTAATACCTTTCAAAAGTTTCTCCTCCTCCTTACCCTCCTGCCAGTATAGTTTAGGGCACTATCCACTCTTTCCTGAACTATTCTGACAACCTGTAACCAACCTGTCTTTCTCTAGCTTTATTTTCTAATTCATTAGCACCTTGCAAACAATGTGATTTTTTTTTTAATGCAAATTCTTGGGGGCGCCTGGTTGGCTCAGTTGTTTAGGCATTGGACCTTGACTCAGGTCAGGATCCGGTGGTTCAGGGCTTGGAGAGCCCAGTGTTGGGCTCTGTGCTGATGGCTCAGAACCTGGAGCCCGCTTCGGATTCTGTGTCTCCTTCTCTCTCTGCCCCTCCCCCACTTGTGCTCTGTCTCTCTCTCAAAAATAAATAAACATTAAACAATTTTTTAAAATGCAAATTCCGTTTTATTTCTCTCTGGCTTACACTCAGTGCTGTAGGGTAAAGCCCCTCCCCTTAGCATGGCATGCAAGGCCTCTTGCATGCAAGAGAAGACTCTTTCTTGTGTCTACCTCCCCTAATTTCCCTCTCCCCCTTCACCCTTGCACATCCTGGATGCCATACGGAACTCGGTATCATTCTCTGAACATACCCTGATCTTTCTCATCTCCACATGGTTGACTTTGCTGCATCGTGTGTCTAGAATAACTTGTCTCATTTGCTCTTTCTTGTGAATTCCTTTGGGCTCAGTTCAAATATCAGCTTTACTTGCCTGGCCTTCCTTCACAGAGTTAGAGACCTCCTCTACTGTGCTTCTGCAAGCACTTGTACACTACTCTATGAATTTAAATGACTATCTCCTATCAGGGCCATGTTTCATTTATTTATTTTTTTAATCTTTATTTATTTATTTTGAGAGAGGGGAAGGGAGGGGAAGAGAGAGGGAGAGAGAGAATCCCAAGTAGGCTCCTCACTGTTAGCACAGAGCCCAACACCCGGCTCGATCACATGATCCTGGGATCGTGACCAGAGCCGAAATCAATCGTTGGTCTCTTAACCAACTAAGCCACCCAGGTGCCCCCTGGGCTGTGTTTTATTAATTATGATGTCCCCAGAATTAACTAGGGTGCCTGAAAAATAGTAGAGACAAGTAAAATAAACATTTATTCAATGAATAAGTGAATGAATGAATCAGAAGGAGCTTTGCTTCAAGCAACCTGATTACCAGAAAATGGAACTTAAAGGTAGGAGAGGGAGGGATATAGGGCATGTGCAATTAATCAAACAATTTTTTGATCAATTGACTAAAAATTTATAGTATTTGGAACAGGTCAACAAAATTCAACATTTCAGACTCAAAACCATCAACCTGGTTCCACCTTTCCCCGTCTAGCCCCCATATTATTACCTCTAGCCTGGCTACCGTCCCATGGCCCAGTTGATTTCTAGTTTTTTCTGCACCTCATTCTTTTATTTCCATTAGTAAGCTTCTGGTTTTCTGCTGACCTTATGTCTATTTTTTACAGTCTTATGACTGTTGACACTTTGATCAATCTGATACCTCCATCACAATGCTGACTGACCTAGACCAAAGAGGAAAAATGTATCATTTGTGAGTCTTATAGTTCAATTGAGTCAAGGGAAATTGAGATTCAATTAGAAGTTTGGATGCTATTGCATTTTTAAAAAAATGTACAAGTAGATTTGTGTTCCTTTAAATATACAATGTTTGTTGCTGCTCTTAATTAGCAAGATTACATTTTTAGATGCTGTTTTTTTCCCAGAGACGTGCCTAAAATTTTGGTAATTGAGTCCAGGTGAAGAGTGAGGTTGGAAACATCTCCATGGCTTGAATTGTGAGGCCTCACATAACCATGGGTAAATAAAATGGGATTCAATACAAGAGTCACTTAGCTATGCCTTTCCATTAAGAAATTTTATGGAAACGAGGAAGCACAGAAAATTCTCAGTTTCTAATTGCGAACTTTAAAACAAATGACGCACGATTTAGAGCACAATCTAAATAACTTAAATATCTGGGTATCTCTGTGTCTTCATCGGGAATAGCCATAGGTAGATGACGTGGCTTGTTCTAATCATATTTAGTCGTATTTTTTTATTTTTAAGACTAAATGAAGAAATTCATCTTGCAGCCTACATGGGTAATAATAACACTTGTTAAGTTTTGTGAGTGTTTACCCTGCGTGTGGCTGGCATTTTGCTTCCATCATTATTTTTCTCCGCTTTACTAACGAAAAGACGGACCCTGAGAAGTGAAGGTGTCATTCCCAGGATAAACAGCCCTTGAGTGGAGGGGTAGAGACCCGAATCCAAATCCATCTGACTTCAAAGCCTGCGCACACAGCTACCAGTCCCTCCTGCTTGCCACCTGCACATATACGTTGCTTCCATGCTTAGAGTTGGAAGCGTTTCAGGGCCAACTAATTCAGTCCCGTTGCTTTGGGACTTCAATACGTCTCAGCGTCAAACCCCTTTGTAGGCCATCTCATGTATCCAGTCCCTAGATGGGTAGGCTTAAAGAGATAAAGGCTGTTTTGTCTTTTTAATGTTCTATTTCTGGACTCATCATTCTGCTTCCCTTGTGACCAGCAGAGAGGAAATGAAATAGTATCTGAGCCTGATTCTTAGGCAGTTGACCCCAGACTTTGTCGGGCAGGAGAATTACAGCAGGTGCCGGTTAAAATGCAGATTTCAGGGCCTCATTCCACGAGATGAGTTTCGGTCAGTCTGGTAGGGGGCCTGGTTGTCTAAATTAGTAACGAGTAGCCCTGATTCTGCTGTAGGTGATACACGGAACAGAATTTGAGATTCATTGCTTAGGCCCTAGAACAATGCTGCCCAAGAGAAAGATAACGTAGGTCACAAAAGAGCCATTTAAAATGTTGCGGTGGCCACGTTTAAAAAGTAAAAACAAAACCGGTAAAGCCAATTTTAAAATTTTTGATTACCCCATGCATTCAAAACATTCAAGATGGAATCGACATAAAAATTATCAAGATATTTTGAAGTTTGTCACACCAAGTCTCTGTGTGATTTGATCCTTAAAACACTTGTCAGTTTAGACTGGCCGTATTTCAAGGACTCAATAGCCCTATGGGGCCGGTGGCCACCATATATGACAGTGCAAGTCGAGAACTAGAGAAGGGGCAGCCTGGGGACTGCGTTTCAAGGTCAAATCACAACTGAGGGTCAGATGGGCTACTGCGCATGTCTTCAAATTAACTGCTGCCTCAAGTATGTCCCAGAAACTGGAACCAGGCACGGAAACAAATCGACTGGAATCTTGAGGTGCCCTTCTGGAGGGGATGAAAGGGAGAAAGTGGAGCAAAAGCATACAGGAAGCAGTGGGACATCGGGAATCTCCCTATCCCCGAGCCCAGGACCCCCATCTGGCACACCGTTTGCCGTGCTCTTGCTGGGCTGGCGAGGGGCAGAAGGTGGGGGGCAGGGCTAGCTAAAGTTCAGCTATCGGTACAATGATATCAGAAAAGATTCTCTCTAAATCTTCTCCAGTGCTAAAATAAGATGATTCCCTGGCTCTGAAGACTATGCTGTGTGCATATCTGCACACAGATATGATGTCCTTTTTCTACTCGGAGAAGAAAATGTCTTTCCTAGGATTCACTCCCAGTCAGCACCTAATCGTTTGGAATGGAGGCTTGAACTTGACCATACCCAGAATTCAAGTGTCATACCCGTACCTAATTCTCAGTCTTAAAGGGCTAGACCCCTTTCCCTGAAAGGCAATTTTACATTGCACTGGAACAAGAAGGCATCACAGCTTTGATACAAAAATATATGGTTGTTCACAAATTATACGAAGGCATGGCTTTTCGGTTCCATTACAGTGGCTTTTCTGTGTTGTGTATTTGGAGTACATGGAGGTCCAAAAAATAAAATGTAAACTCTTGACACAGCATTCTGCAATTTGTGATTAATTAACAATTTAAATTCAGAATTAGATGCTAGTTCAGATTGCGGAAGATTGCCGGCATACGTATACGAACCCGTATGCTAATACACCCTTATGTTTCAAGTATCTCCTATCTCACACATATACACCCATGTTTAATCATTAATCACTCAGTCATTATTGAGCTTGTATTTAATATCACCCTGCCAGATACATTGGCCAAAGTGGGGGTAAATGAAAGCTAGAAGATACGATACTCTCAAACTGGTAAGGGGAAATGAAACACAAACCATACAAAGGCATATGTGCCAAGGCCTGAGATACAGTGTAATCGGTGCATTGAGAGTTTAGAGGAGAGGTTATTCTAGGCCAGGTTAGTAGGGGCAGGATTCTTGAAACCAGCGGAACTTAAATCTGGCCTTGCTGCTGAGCTTAAGGTATAGCCACGAGTCTGCTGTAGAATTCATTGCAGTCAGCTGCAATGGTTGGGTGGGGCTGCTGGGGACACACTAGCTGTGGTATGCTATTGGCATTCCTGTGTGATTTCCCCTCTTGCATGGGGTGAGAGTCACCGGCAGGAAGAGTCCCTACTCTAGCTCCAGTAAGCTTAGATAGTAATGCGAGACTCAGAATAGCCCATGGAGATTTCTACACACCAGAAAGGGGACGGAAGGAGTGATCTCCTCTGCACAAAGGAAGGATGTGGGCTAGCATGTTCTGCACCGATAGAGATGGTGGAAGGAAGAAGGGGAATTATAGATTAGAAACTCTAGTTTCACTTTTTGATATAACTGCAAAGGTGCATATAGTCATATTTATCTTCATGAGCAGTCAGCTGTAGCCTTCTCCACTTTAATTATTCCCGTGGACAATAAAAACACAATGTGTATTAATTTCTTAGCAATGATCATGCTAATTAAGATATGCTGCCGTTCTGAAGCTCTTTCCACCAGAGCTTTGCACGAACAATGGGTCTGAGAAGTATAATTGTAAATTGCATGTAGTTTCAATTGTATTGTTCTGAAATTCAGTTTCTAAAGTCTATAGTTCCCAAATGGATTGCGGGGCCACCCTTGGATCTCACAGAGGTGCTCAAGAAGTTTAGGAGATTCTTTGCTTCGTTGCATGCAGATCTTCCAATGAGGTCTCACTTCTCAGAAAGAAGGAGCAGGAGACTACACACTGGTGTTCTCTGAAGCGTGTTGGGAAAGACCCAGCTACTCTTCTTGTAAAAGGTCTTCTTCACGTCCTCTGCCATGATGTCTGATATTCCCCAATTTTCTTCTGTTCCCAACTGGACTTTGAAAACACTTGTCACATGTGTGTGTTTTCTACGTGGGATAAGACACATCAGCATTGACAATATAAGCAGGTATTTCAAATCCATCACTGGATACATTAATTACTTACCCAGGCCTGCGGTCCAAGAAATAAGGGTGTATTTTGTGCAGAAGGCAGGTATCAATATGGCCAAGCGTACAGGGGGGTTGGGCGTAGAAGATAAAGAGTGAGGACTGTGAGTGACCTGGGGAGGTGAAAGTGTAAGGTGTTGAATGTGTGGATTAGACAGTGATGGTGGGTAAGAAACAAAAAGGAGATAAAGTGACGGGAAGACAAATGTTGCATAAGGTTAAAACATTGTTTTTCATCTGTAGTAGTTCTCTGGATACCAGGAGGTAAGGGAAAGGGTCTCATGACTTATTTATTTTGTGTCTTCTAAAGTAAATTGAATTTTGAGTCTCACAAGAGCACACACACACACACACACACACTCCACTCATGTGGATAAGCCCCAAATCATTGAAAAGAGGTATTCATAGAAAAACTAGTATATGAATGCTCATGCCCTATTTACAACAGGCAAAAGGGAGACACAACCCAAACGTTTACCAACAGATGAACAGAGAAATGAAATGTGGTATATCCCTGAAATGGAAGATTATCCAGTCATAAAAAGGAAGGAAGTTCTGACTCATGTCACAGCACGGATGGACCTTAAGTACATTATGCCAAGGGAAAGAAGCCAGGAACAAAAGATCACATACTGTGTAATTCCATTTCTGTGAACTATCCAAAAATAGGTAAGGCCATAGAGGCGGAAAGCAGATTAGCGGTGGTCAGTTGGTGGTTGCAAAGGATTGGGGAATAAGGGGAATGGCTACTTACTGAGTAGAGGGAGTGATGGAAATATTTTGGAACTAGAAAGATGTGATAACTGCACAATATTATGAGACACTAGATGTCACTGTATTGTGCACTTCAAAATGGTTAATTTTATTTATTTATTTATTTATTTTTTAAATGTTTGTTTATATTTGAGAGAGAGAGAGATCACAACGGAGCTTGACTGGGGGAGGGGCAGAGAGACCGGAGACACAGAATCCAAGTTCCGGAACTGTCAGCACAGAGCCCGATGCGGGGCTCAAACTCACCAGCGGTGAGATCACGACCTGAGCCGAAGTCAGACGCTTAACCGACTAAGCCACCCAGGAGCCTCTATGATGGCTAATTTTAAATCATGTGAATTGTATCTCACGTAAAATAAGAAGTCAAATTTGCAAAATACGGAAAAATGAGTTTTTGGGCTTTGTGCAATTATCTGTGAAAGCCAGTCTGACTTTTGGGAGGAAGTTGGGTAGTTGAAAGATTTGGTGTTTGACAAGGATGTAGTGTATAGGCTGTTCATTAAGGGCAGATTTTGCATTCTTTGAAAATACCTAAGCAAAGGTTTGAGTTAAAATTAAAAAAAAAAACTATGAAAATTAAGTTGCCTACCCACCACCTTACCTGAGCAGATGGCCTCTCTCATGTTCACATAGAGATAGACCATGAAATTCCCACCTGTAGGAATGAGTTTTGTTTCAAACACAGTTCAGCGTTCTTTCCAACGCAAAAAGTAAACCCTTAAGCCCTTTATGTTGTATAAAACAGAGCAGTGGTTTCCACACCATGTGTGAGAAAAGACAGATACCAGAATGAATTAATATTTATCTTAAGTAAACCGAAGTCATCCAAATTGGAAAAGAAGTAAAACTTTCACTATTTGCAGATGATATGATACTATATATAGAAAGCCCTAAACACTTCACCAAAAAAAAAACCTGTTAACAACTAATAAATGAATTCAGTAAAGAGGCAGGTCACAAAATCAATGTAAACAAATCTGTTGTAGTTACATACACTCACTATGAACTATCAAACGGAAATTAAGAAAACAATCCCCTTTACAATTGCATCGAAAAGAAGAAAATATTTGGGGATGAATTTAACCAAGAAGGTGACACACCTGTACACTGAAAACTACACCACACTGATGAAAGACATTGAAGATGACACCAATAAATGCAAGGACACTCTGTGCTCATGGATTGAAAGAGTTAATATTGTTAAAATGTTCACGTTACCCAAAGCAATGTACAGCTTCAATGGAATCCCGATCAAAATCCCAACGGTATTTTTAACAGAAATAGAACAAACCATTCTAAAATTTGCATGGAACCACCAAAGATGCCAAGTAGCCAAAGCAATGTTGAGAAAGAACAAAGTTGGAGACATCACACTTTCTGATTTCAAACAATATTCCAAAGATTTAGTAATCAAAACCACACGCTATTGACATAAAAACAGATATATAGACCAACGGGATGAAATAGAGAGATCAGGAGTAAACCTGGGCATGTACGATCAATTAATTTATGACAAAGGAGCTAAGGATATACAATAGAAAAAGGATGATCTCTTCAGTAAATGGTGTGAGGAAACAGGACAGCTACAAACAAAAGACCACTGTCTTACGTCATACACAAAAATGAACTCAAAATGGATTAAAGACTTGAATGAAAGACCTGAAACCATAAAACTCCTTGAGGAAAACATAGTGAGTAAGCCCTTTGACATCAGTCTTGGTGATTATTTTTTGGATTTGACACCAAAAATACAGGCAAAATAAAAAATACAAAAGCAAAATAAATAAGTGGGTCTACATCAAACTCAAAAACTTCTGCACAATAGGGGCACCTGGGTGGCTCAGTTGGCTAAGCGTTCGATCTCACAGCTCATGAGTTCAAGCCCTGACATCAGGCTCTCTGCTGTCAGCACGGAGCCTACTTCAGTTCTTGTCTCCCTCTCTCTCTACCCCTCCCTAACTCGTGCTTTCTCTCTGTCTAAAATAAATAAAAACATAAAACATTAAAAAAATCTTCCGCACAACAAAACCATTTACAAATGAAAAGACAACCTATGAAATGGGAGAAAATATTTACAAATCATATATCTGATAAGGGGTTCAAATCCAAAATATATAAAGAACTCATGCAACTCAATAGCCAAAAAAATTTAATTAAAAAAATGGGCAGAGGATCTGAATAAACATTTCCAAAGAAGACATACAGGTGGACAAAAACACATGAAAAAGTGCTTGACATCACTAATTGTCAAGAAAATGCAAATCAAAACTACAATGAGTTATCACCTCATACCTGTTAGAACGACTATTACCAAAACACAAGAAATAACAAGTGTTAGTAAGGACTTGGAGAAAAAAGGAACTCATGTGCATCATTGGTACATCTTCTGTGGGAAACATTATGGAGGTTCCTAAAAAGTTGAAAATAGAACTACCATATGATCCAGCAATAATACTTCTGAGTATTCATCTAACGGCTACAGAAACACTAACTCAAAGAGTTATATGCACCCCCGTGTTCACTGCAGCATATAAAATAGCCAAGACATGGGAGCGATGTAAGTGTCCATCAATAGATGAATGGGTAAAGAAGATGTGATATATATAAAATGGAATATTATTCAGCCACAAAAAAGAAAGAAATCTCGCCATTTGTGACAACGTAGATGCGCCTTGAAGCATTATGCTTAGTGGAATAAGTCAGAGAAAGACAAATACCATATGATCTCACTTATATGTGGAATATAAAAAAACAACGAGATACAGAGAACAAATTGCTGGTTGCCAAAGTGAGAAATGAAGGTTTTTGAAAGGTATAACAAATTTCCAGTTATAAAATAAGAAAGTCCTGGGGATGTAATGTACAGCATGGTGACCGTCATTAATAATATGCTGCTGTATATTTGTAAGTTGCAAAGAAAGCAGTTCTTAAAAGATATCATCACAAGAAAAAATATATAACTTTAGGGATTCATCAGTGAAGCCTTAATTCTTGATGTAGAACTGATCTCTCTGTTAGGATTCTTCCCTTTCCAAAATTACTTCCTGCTATCTCTCATCTTGGCAGGCAAGGGATCAACAGTGTTCAGATAGATGAGGTTGTATCTTTGAAACTTCTGTAGGACCAGTAGTTAACTGATCACATCCTTCACTTTAGGCACCAGTGTTCTATCTCACACATCACTCATAAGGATCCTCTCTGATTATGGGATTCAGGATGCAGAAGTTTCCCTAACTGCCACAAATCTGTGGGAAGATCTTATGCTGAACCTGCGTCGTCTTGTCCACTTTCTTGAATGACGGTGTATGAAGGAATTTTCAGAGGGAGATCCTCCCATTAACCTACTGAGGTGGAAGAAACATCAGGATGGGAGGCAGGGATGCGTACATGATTTGCCAAGCCCAGTGAAAAGTTTAAATGCAGAACCCTTGTTCAAAAATCAGAGATAGCATTAGCAGAGCATTAAACCAAGTGAGAGGCACTTTGAGCACAGATTGCATGACCATGAAGCCAGCCCTGCTGGGAGGTAAGGTAGATGGGTCAAGGAAAGCCTCCTTGAGAAGGTCATGAGATGACCTTTAAAGAAGAGGCTTTTCTAAGGCAGAGGAAACAGAGAATAGGAAGACAGAAACTTGGAAGAACAGGTAGTCCAGGGGGCCCATCAATGAATGATACAAGGAGCAGGTCAGGAAAGGTGTGAAATTCTATCCAGGGCGTAAATATTTTAAGCAAAGGGAAACACATATTTGTATGCATCTCGGAAGGGTCACTGGGATTCTTGTGAAAAGTGGGTTACCAGGGGTGAGTGAGCCTGGCGGCAAGGAGGTATCTGACATGTTGAGGCGGTGTAAGTGTAGTATGCTGGTATTGACTCCCAAAGATACCGGTCCTAATCTCTGGGGCCTGTGAACATTAACTCATGCATTAGCTTGCTAAGGCTGCCGTAACACATGGGGTAGCTTAAACAATAGAAATGTATTGTCTCACAGTTTGGGGGGCTACAGGTCCAAGATCAAGGTGTCATAATGGTTCCTTTTGAGGGCTGTGAGGGGAGACTCTGTTCCAGGCCTCTTTCCTTGGCTTGTAGATGCTAGCCTTGTCTCTGTATCTGTTCCCATCATCTTCCCTCTGAGTGCCTCTATGTCCAAATTTCCCCCTTTTGTAAGGACCCCTGGCATATTGGTTTAGGGCTCACCCGCATGACCCCATTACTTAATTACCTCTATAAAGACTCCCTCCAAATAAAGTCAAATAAAGTACTGGGGGTTAACACTTCAACATGTGCATTTTAAGAGGGCACAGTTCAACCCATTACACCTTATATGGCAACAACTTAGCAGGTGTGATTAAGTTAAGGCTCTTGAGATGGGACTATTTTCCAGGATTATCCAAGTGGGCCCTAAATGCAATCACAAATGTCCTTATAAGAAAAAAGGCAGAGAGAGACTAAGACCCACAGAGGAGAAGAAGGCCATGTGACCTCAGAGGCAGAAGCTGGAGTCACACAGTCACAAACCAAGGAATGTCACAGCCTCCAGAAGCTGGAAGGAACCAAGACCTTGATTTTGGCCCATTGAAATGCAGTAGAGACTGCTGGCCTCCAGAACTCTAAGAGAATAAGTATGTGCTGTTCTAAGCCACCAAGTATGTGGTAACTGGTTTCAGCGACCATAGGAAGCTAATTAAAGAGGAAGTATTTAAGCAGGAAAGCTGATGGCCTAAAGTAAGCCTAGAACAGAAGAAAAGGAATCAAAATTTCTACAGGAGGGAAAGGTGAGTGATAATCATGTAAGGTGAGTGATTAACCATGTGATGTGGGAGAAGGAGAAACTGTCTTGGCTGCTCACTGGATTTCTGTCTCGGGTGCCTACAATTCCTAAATATAGGGCACAACACGAGGAAAAATCGGTTTGGGGAGTTCAATCATGGGTTCAGTCGTAGGCTTATAGTGTTTGATATTTTCATGGATGTTCGAGTTGAGGGACCTTTTGGTCTCATGACCAAAATGCTAAAAGAGAAACTTTTAGACTAATTATGGAATAATGGTTTTTATCATGATATCCTCCTTCCTACATTCTGATTTGTCTAAAGATTTCTATTCCTGTCAAATGTTTTTATTTTTATACATTTGGTGAAGCCCACATATGTGATGTCAGCATTTCATGTTCCACCCTTAGTCTTGAGGATAGGCAAGAGGCAAGGTGGCCATATGACCTGGTTTGCCTGGACAGTGCCAGCTTATGCCTATTGTCTCAGGATCCTATCAGATTGGCTTCCCCTTTCATTCTGTGTGTGGAAAGTAGCTGACAACGTATTGTGTGCTCATCTTGACAGAGAGGGTCCTATCTGTCTTTACTTACTTATTATAGTTTAGCCTTGCAGCTGGAGGAAGTGAGACAGAGTCCGTACTTGGATGTTGACTATCGACCCGGGAGCCCTTCTTTCTTCTGGAGTAAAGAACACTGCTTATTGGGAGAAGTCAAAGCCATGTGTTTGGTAAGGCCATGGGAAGAAGAAGTAAGTTTTTTAGGGATTACCAGAAGGAGTATGGGAATGGAAGACTGCTTTCTTTCCTCTGGGCTGACTGAATTTTTTTTTTTTCATTTTCTAAACATTTGCAATTATCTTGTCAACATTCGCACTTCCATTCATGGGTGCTCAGTGCTCACTTTCAAATGAGCGTACGCGACCTTCCATGTGATGGCATGCTGGAGCTTTCATTTTCCGCTTCCCACCACATGGCAGCACACCTGAATGAACTCAGAAATGCTCAGAAACGCTGAGGCTAGCAGGTGAAGCATGGGCTCAGAGGAAGTCCCCGCATCATTACCCTGTCAGTCAAATGTGACACTGGAGAGTATTCGGTCCCTTGAAAATTGTCTTTATCCCCTAACAGTATGTCCTGCTAGAGAACTTGATGGTCATTTTGCCACTGGGATCACTGATGCAATATGGCAATGGGAACACTGTGTTGCATGGGTGTGGACTGTCCGTTGAATAGAAGAATGCACTTTTCCAATTCCTACCCAACAGACTTTGAGTTTCTACTTTCCAGCTTCTTGTATCATATTAGCCATATGGGCTAAGAGAACTAAAACTTATTGAATGCCAGATACTACTACCCACTTCTCAAGAATGGTCTAATCTCAAGAATGGTCTAATCTCAAGAATGGTCTAATCTAATTAATGTAAGAAGCCTGTACAATGGGTAGTATTACTGTTCCCATCACAGATGTGGGGACGGACTGAAAGGGCTAAGTTAGCTTCCTGACTTTACAAAGAAGGTGAAGGCAGACGTGCGACTTGGCATTCAGGTCTTTCTGACTGAACACCAAAGCCTGTTTTTTTGTTTTTTTTTAAGTTTATTTATTTGAGAGAGTCAGAGAGAGCCCGAGTGGGGGAAGGGCAGAGAGGGGGAGAGAGAATCCCAAGTAGGCTCTGTGCTGTCAGCACCGAGACCGACAGGGGGCTCGATCCCACAGACTGTGAGATCATGACCTGAGTTGAAATCAAGAGTCAGACGCTCATCCAACTCAGCTCCCCAGGTGCCCCCAAAACCTGTTCTTGTTTTAGCTTGTCATACTGACAGGTAAAATGTGAACACAGATACACCAACTACATTACGAGACCCTAAGAACTTCATCTGTGGACGTTCAAGGACCAAACTGTAGGAAGACAAACCAGTGGTCTCACGGCTTGTATTGATTGTCTGTGTGTAATATCTATACTACAGAAGTACAATTCTACCCAATTATGAAATACACTGGGCTAGCAATGTCAGGCTTCCACCTGTTTACATGTTATCTAGAAGTTGTGGGGCACCTGGGTGGCTCAGTCGGCTGAGCGTCTGACTTCAGCTCCGGTCACGATCTCGCGGTTGGTTCGTGAGTCCAAGCCCCACATCAGGCTCTGTGCTGACAGCTCAGAGCCTGGATGCTGCTTGAGATTCTGCGTCTCCCATTCTCTCTGCCCTTCCCCCACTCATGGTCTCTCTCTGTCTCTCTCTCGCTCTCTCTCAACAATAAATAAACATTAAAAACAAAATACTTTAGAAGTCGCCATGGAGTTTCACTCTTCCTCCCTCTCCCGATGCTTTCCCAGTCTTTCATACTCTCAGAGTAGATGAAGAAGGTAGTTCGCCTTTCTATTTAAATGGTACTTTGAGTTTAACGTTAAGTTGAGACCCGGTCTGGAATACCACGCCATCCGACAGCGGTGAGACTTTATTGCTCTAAAGGCATACTTCGTTGCCTGCTGTTGAAGTCTGTCCCCCTTCAGATCTGAAAGCAAGCAGAGCAAAGTGCTTCCTCATCCATGGTATATGCTAAAATCACAGGTGGGGAGGTGTGAAGAATTTTTGTTTTCCTCACCGTCTTTACGACGTTAATGATTCTCTCTACGAAACCACGTCATTTTGCATAAAATTAAAAATTCATCGCCTGTGAAACCCATACCGTGTCCCAGCAAACCAGTGACTACCTCTGAAATAAGTATAGTCAATGCTGTTTGCACTTTTCCAGACAAACAAGGGTAAAGAACTTTAAAAATTCTTTGACCCTGCTTTTTGCCATCTGAATGGTCATGGTTGAGTGGAAAATCAATGAAGTGCTGTGAGAATTGCACCTCAGTGTTGCCGACGAGGCACACAAAAATCCAACTTTTCACATGAGATGAAGATTGCCTTTGCTTCATTTACTCTCTTAAGACACATTAAAATCAAAGCTATCACCCCGTTTGGCCATCTGTCAATGCTCACTACACAGTAAGTGGGTCGACTTTGTTCCTGGATCACCAGAATAGGAGGATGTTTTGTTGTTGTAATAAATGGTTTTAGGCTTAAGAGACGGAAATAAATCAACGCAATTTATAAAGTTGGGATGGAAATGTTAGATGCAGTTTTCTAAACTACAGAGAATTATATATGGATGAGTTGCAATAAATAAAGCATAGCTTTAGCAGTTTACAAAATAAATGATAAAGATGAAAAAAAATTAATGTCTAGCCCTTTATTTGGAATCATCTCCTGACTTCACAGAATGCATGCAACCGTCCTTTGCTCATTAAATTGCAAATTTCATGTTTGAATGTCCTATGGTAAATAATGGCTCCCAATTTCCTTCTTCAAGTTCGATTTCCAAAGTTTTGTTTAGAGGCGCCCCAAAACCTGAAAACCTAGTTTCTGAAGTTTCCCAGACAATTGTTCTCCTGTTTATTAACAATGCACTGCCTTTTAACAATGGCTTGTATTTTCAGACTGAACGGACTGAGTCCAGGCTGCTGACCCTGAACTCAGTAAAAGACAAGCACTTGCTCTGCAGGTGCCGATTAACAGAACTTGTGTGGCCAACATCTTCAGAGCTGTTCCAGGGAACAGGGACACCCTGGGCAAGCTGACAGGCATGTAGGGGTTCTTGTTCTTCCCACAACCAAACTCCAAGTCGACTTCCTTGGTTCACCATTTGCAGTAGAGGAGGCTCTGGTCTATGTTGGTGGATTCGACCAGGCACAAAGGAGTACTGAGGCGTAAGCAACTGTCTAATAACCAGTCAGCCACAGAGTCTTTCATACAAAGATTTGTGATGTAGTCTACTGGAAAAATAGGAACCACAGCACCATAAAATGTGTAATATTGGGGGCAAAAAAAAAAAACCCTCCGAATAATGTAAATCTCCAAACAAAAATGGTTTCCTCTGAAAAGGGACATCTTTTCTTGTCAAGACTCTGTTTTGGCGAAAGAAAAAGCTCGAATTCTAATATTATCACTACGTCTCTGAAAACAGAGTAAAATAATGATAAAAATACAATGGTATTTCCTGAAATGTGTTCCAAGGAACACTAATTCTACTAGTTTATAGGTATTCTGTTTTAGGCAGCTCTTTATAAAATCCTTACTTAATATTTTTGGAGGGAGACACAGGCTTATTTAAACACCCAAGGAAATCCCACCATACAGACGTGTAGTTAACTTTTTCAATTCAGCTTTTGGCAGAACAAATTTTTGACGAACTCCTTTTGTAAATTGCAACCGATGACAACTGAGATAATTTTCCAGAGGAGATTATGGCAGCCTCCTTATCACTTTCAAGAATGCCCCTACGATTCATAAAAGTTGATTTCTTTAATACCCTCACTGTTTTCAGCCCTCCTCACCGTGGTTTACCGGAAGAAAGTTGTATCACCTTGATAAATTGCTATTATTTTATTTCCAATTACTGTAGCAGCAAGAAGCTAGTGGTAGCCCCAGCGTCTGCCAGTAATGAATAGAAAGGTAAAATGTGGCATATGCATGAGATAGAACGCTCTTCCGAATTCAGACGGGGGAACGAATTTTATATGTTGCAGCCTGGAAGTTCTCAAAGATACAATGTTAAGTGAAATGAACTTGGAAAAGGATAGGATTTATGGCACAAGGCTATTGAAATGAAAACAAAAATTAAAAAAAAACATTTTCAATAATATGAATACCTATATTATACATTATTAATGTTGCGGATGCTATGTGTGAGGCACGTATACCTAAATAGATGTATGGGATGTGGCTTGGAAAGAAATGCGTTCAACGTACTACAGTTGGATGCCTATGGTGGAAGAGAGACGAGCTAGTAGGCAAATGGAAAGTGGAAAATTAGGTAAAGGAAAATTAGGTGAAGGAAAAATGCAACGCAATGCAGCAAAATAAAATGGCCTTCTTCGGACCAAGGGTGACTCTGCCATTGGTCATTTCTGGGCGCTCCAGGTCCAGAAGAAAGAAAAATCGAAAGGCTGAGGGTGATTCTCATGCAGCTGTTCCACGTTCCACAGTATGAAAGACACAGATGCACTTCCTTGGTCCGTCTCTGGGAGTTCCTTTCTCTACAGCTCCCTCACGGAGCGACAAGACAGGCACATTTCGGGGTTACTCAGCTCCCCCGGGCGGGATCCAAAAGGCCAAATGTTCTTGCGTCTCTAGAAGGAATGCGGATTTCGGATCTAGGTTGTAGACAGTGATCTGAGTTACTCACAAATCCAGGCTCTTGCCCTGAACGTCGGTGAAGCATGGGTTCTATGAGTAAATGATAGTAAAGTCACCTGCATCGTTAAGCCTCAGGCTGCTTTTCATTCCAGGGCCACTCTCCTCTGCTGGCTCTTCTCTGGGGCAAGCTGCAGTTGCTAGGCCTGCTTGTCCTTTCTCTTTGAGTTTCTATATCTGTATCTGTATCTTTCCATCTCCATCCCCATCCCTGTCCCCATGTCCATGATCATGTCCACTTGGATATCTGCTTATTTCTATACCTGTAGCTGTTACCTATATCTATGCCTATCCTTATACCTACACCCACCTATAGCTGTATCTATTGGTGTACCTATAGCTAACTCTTGGAATAGGGCCTGGCATGTAGCAGGTGCTCCAAAACGTTAATAATTGTTATTTGTTTTGTTTATTTGTTTACTTAAACCTGCTATTACCCACCTTTTTCCTTGGGAGTTTCGCGTCCCAGATTATCAACTATGGAAAAGGACACAATTTCCTGCTCGCCCTTGGAACAGTCATTTGTATGGATATTTAACTGTTCATCCCTGAGGGAAACAGACCAAGAAAAATAAAAATAACAAAGTTGCGGGAGCACCTGGGTGGCTCAGTCCGTAAAGCGTCTGGCTCTTGATGTCAGTTCAAGTCATGATCTCACAGTTCTTGGGATTGAGTCCTGCGTGCTTGGGATTCTCTCTCCTCCCTCTGCAGCTCTCCTGCTCATGCTCTATTTCTTTTATCTCCCTCTCTCTCTCAAAATAAATAAATAAACTTAAAAAAATACGAAGCTGTGGAACGTAGTACGTAGTTACTAAAACATCACACATGGTTCCTACAGTATCGTCTCCAGTTTCTGACTCCGTTGTTGAGATGATAACCAAGAACTCACTGGCCTTTCCTTTTATTACCTTGAGGATGACGTTTATCAAGTGTCTCCCTTACCCGTTCCTTCACCTAACATTTCCATGCGACACGAAAAGCACACACTCAGAGCCCTTGGCAGTAAAAGCCTTGAACCCCAGTAATGCTACATCATTTACAGTTGGCGGTATGTTCTTCTGGCTTATGCTCCTGGAATCTAAGTGAATCCATGCACTTTGTCAGATGTCACTTGAGAGGAAAAAGTTTATCTGGCTATGCTTCTTCTAAATATCCACCATAATTCTGACATTGTACGGGTTTAGTGGTGTTTCTTTGGGTCCACTGTGCTTTTTCTCCTCTGAGAGCACCCAGTGCCCAGGTTGGTTCACCCCTCCAGACTCCTCCTGGAGATTTATGGAGAAGAGCAGGATCTGACCATCTACAGGGCTTCTTCCCCCACAGCGGATGCCTTCTGGAAACTGTCTGTTGCCCTTATGACAATTGTCAGTGTGTTCAGAGAACTTGTATGTGCTCAGTCGGCCGGGCTGTCCAGATACCTGGTTCTGAAGTTGTCTTACAACTAGGATCAGAAGGCAGCATTGAAATCCAACTATCTTGCTTTGAGTCCCAATCTTCCAGCCTAATTCCTCAATAATTTGAATCCTACTTTATTTATTCATTTGTTTACTTATTTACATTTATAACTTTTTGACATGTAAAAAGCTGTACATAATTAATATATACCAATTGATGAGTTTGGAGATAAGTGTATACCCATGAAGCTCTCCACAAAGTATTCCATAAACCTATCCATGACCTCCCAAAGTTTTCTCCATTCTTTTTAATTATTATTATTATTTTATTTTTTTGTAATAAAGGCATTTAAATAAGAGCTACCTTCTCAGCAAAATTTTAAGGATACAATACAGTTGACTATAAGCATCATGTTTCTCTGTAGGATGTATTCATCTTACGTAACTGAAATTTTGTGCTCTTACTGATATCTCCCCATTTCCTCCTCCCTCCAGGCCCTAAAAGCCACCATTCCACTCTCTGCTTCTGTGAGTTGGACTGTTTTATATTTACGTTTTAAGTGGTACCGTGTAGGATTTGTAAGCAGCAGATGACTGGACAAAGGAAATGTGGTATGTCCCCTGGACATCATGGAGGACGTTATGCTAAGTGAAATAAACCAGACGCAGACGAACCCAATTCCTATATGATGTTCAATCATTTGGACAAGCTTCACCGGTTTGTGACCGTACCCCCCTTCAATCTAAAATTTTCCATTCATGTTTTCTTTTGCCACATTCACCGTACCAGTACGTTGGCATGGACTCTGCTTATGCGGTCATTCACCTGACCCTTTTGGGTTTGGTGTAACTCTTGCCCCTGTCGGTTTTTACCCTCATTAGGATCTACCTTGGCCTGTTGCTTCACCTGTTCTATTCCTAAGACCGGGCCGGTTTGGGCACTACGATTTTATATACACACACACAGAATTACATATTATAGTACAATGATATATCACGCACGCACACATACATGTATATAAATAATTTTGCTGATGTGCTAAAAAAGAATCCCCTACCACCAAAAATAAAACTACCATATCCTGTGTATGTATTTCCTCAGCACCCCCTCCTTAGCAACAATTTTAATTTTCCCTCCTCAGGCAATAATGAATGTACAGCACCGGAAGACAGATGTAGATGGAAATAACATACCCCATTGGGGCATGCAAACAATTATGATGGCGCAGAATTTTGTTTGAACTTAGTGACTGTATGTAGAATCCCCATATTAGGACATATAGTTGACATGCAACCTCAGGACACAGTAGGCTATTTTATATAAATCATGTCCCAGGAAATCTAACATAATGTTACACCAACTACTCTGAAAAGGGCATCACTGTCACACAGAAGTGTATCTTATGATAAAAATTACTTTTTCCCAATTTTCTGGATTGAGGGTCTGTATTGCAAAGATGGAAAAGAATATTAGTATAAAACACAACACTGCATGTATTTTTGGTGGTTGAGGTCCTCAGAACATTAAAAAGAAAAAAAAATCATGCAAAAGAAAATTAGGTTAGAACACATATTTTGAGGCATTTAGCGCATTTTGAAGGTGAATGCGTGTATTCCTAGGCTTTGGATCAGAATGCTAATGGAAGTTCTTCCCAAGGTGAAAGAGACAATGCAAGGAAAAGAATCAGCTGTTCTTTGCGTCCGCTGGTGACACAAATCAGAACAAAAGCAAAAGCTGCAGAGGGTATTGGGGGTCATTAATGCCTTTCATATAAGCAGAGTGAAAAGAAAGATGGCCACCCTCAAACACTTTTGAATCGGAGGTAACTTTCATTTCATCCATTCTGCTCCTGAGAAGTTGACATTATAATAATGAAAACATGTCAGGTTGGTGAGATTTAAATGGAGCTTGCACATTTGCTAGCATTGCTGGCTGCCTCGGTACTTTTGTTGATGAAATGAAGTGCTTTACAATATTAAATCATTATTTCATGCCACTCGTATTAACGTTTAGAAGGGCATTGCCAATTATATTACACTATTTCTTATAGTTGATTAACATCGTAGAGCTGATAATGTCCCATTTGTGGGGTAAGACCCTGAGATTCTTTTTAGAGGAAGAGGAAAGATTATTTATAACATATTTATTTTTGCTTCTGGATTTTGAGTTAGATGCACCTTTTTCAAATAGGCTAGAGTGGGCGAGGGAGGAGACAGAAGAAAGCAAAAATAAGAGAGAGATGGAGAGATCCCACAGGTTTCCAAGGAGCATTCTGTTTTCCCTGTTTTTCCTAAGAGCACTTTCATAAAGACCCTGCATGGAGCATTGAAGGGGAAAAGAAAGAACCTGGGAAAGGAAAATAGGTCGTAGTAGTTGCTAATAAGCCCTCTGGAACAGACGGGGTGTCTTATGGTCTCTGACATTACCTGGCTGTCCTCATAGTGACATGAGTTCTGTGATCCTCACTTCACATGCTTTTCTTGAGAGAAGGCTTAGTTTTGAAAGAGATGCAAAGAAGAATCCACAAAACCTTTTCCCCAATGTTAACTTTACCACCCCCCCCCGAAATTTTCTCCAGTCTTTAAAAATATATACAATAAGTTTAAAATATTATAGAGAAAAAAATTATGAGTAGCAATTTGGTCGGAAAGGTGAGGAGGAGCATGGATAGATACCTTGGCAATTGGTCACCTGTTCATGTCTGGGAGTGGCCTTTCCAGATGTTTTTGGCATCTCTCAAGGCATCGGAGCTACATGCTGAGGATAGCAACCAAGCACATTTTGCCTTCCTAATCTGAAAGCTTCAGAATTGAGTGAATTACTCATAGACATCTCGATGGAAGCAGCAGTTAAATGTTGAAAAAGACTCTCACTTTGCTTTTCTTTATTTGTCATGTGCTCCACTGGCCCGTCTGTTCAAATTGTCTTCAACAAAGTAGAAATAGTATTTCTATTATACTATTCTCTATACTATTGCCAATGGTATTTCTAGAGCAGTTATTAAGACTATCCAAAAACCATCCATAAGAGGATATATTTGATCAAAAAATGCAATAACAATGGAAGAAATCTTATCTTTGAACACTTAACAATTTAATGATTATATTGAGTACTCACGCTGCCCCAGACCTTGGTCCCAGACATTGTTGTAAGTTTTTCATGTGTGTTAACTCATATCAACCTGTTTTTTTTTTATTTTTTTAATCTTTGTTTATTTTTGAGAGAGAGACAGCACATGAGCAGGGGAGGAGCAGAGAGAGAGGGAGACACAGAATGCGAAGCAGTCTCCAGGCTCCAAGCTGTCAGCAAAGAGCCTGACACGGGGCTCGAACTCACAAACTGTGAGATCATGACCTGAGCCAAAGTCGGACGCCCAACCGACTGAGCTACCCAGGCACCTATCATATCAACCTCTTAACAACACTATGTTAGTTTTTAAGAAATTCAAGCACATTGAATTTAATTTGCCCAAAGTTATCCATGTGTGGTAAGTGGTGGAACAGGGAGTTAGGCCAGGCAACCTTGGATCCCATGTTAGACTTCCTTCCCCATTTTTTGCAAGACTAGTAAAAGAGAAGACAGAAATGTTATCTGACTTCAATAACTGCTATCTTGATGATAGAGTAGTAAGAGTTTATCATATGATCATATCAATTTACCCATCACTAAACTCATCTTTTTCATTAAAACTGATGTTGACAAACTTTCTCTTTTCACTTTCTGTTGAAGACATCGCTATCTTTGTAGTAACGTGTACTCACAATGTCTGACACTCCACACTCTTGTCTATTACCAAATTCCTTTTCATCTTTCAAGATTTAGCTGAAGAATTACTCCTTCTGTGAATCCCTTGCCAGGAAGGTTGTATTTCTCTTACATTTTGGTCTTCCAATGGTCTGTTTCTCTTGGTTCCCCAACACTGGTGTCTACATCAAATACTTCATAATCACCCTGGAGATCCCTCACCAACCCTCAGAGATTCAGGCTCAGCCTGTCTGCTCCCAAATTCACTTATATTTCCCTCCCCTCTTCCTGCTCCCATATCTTCATCTAGCCCCTTGAATATTTACTTCTGGAACTCAAAGCTATAACTGACAAAAAGGACGTGCTCAACAAATACTACTGAAGGAATGAAGAGAAATAATAACTCAGATCAAGTTGACGCCAGAGAGATTTTCAGGAAAACAAATTCTAGAATCTACGTCAGCATTAACTTAGCTCAATCATAATTGTTCATCATAAATGTCACAATATCAATCACTTACAAGAATGACTTAAATTCGGTAAGAAATAATTCCATTATATTCTATAAATTCTACTTATGAGCACAGAAACTTTCATGGTCATTTCAAATGAACGTTTTACATCTGTAACACATATAGGGTTAACTTGGTTATCTGGAAGGAGCAGATTTCTAGAATGACTCTATTCAGAGTTCTGAACAAATGAAGCTTATTGTACTAAAATTCCGTGAGATTAAAAATTGTTGCTCTATAGAAAGAATTCTGTTCATTTATGAAAAATAAATAATAAAGTTTAAGCCATTTTCAATGTTAAAAGTCTCTAAACATACAGAAAAGTAAAAGATACCTATATAAATGTTAACCTTTTCTACACTGGCTGGACCACGTCATCATAATGCTTCTCCTTAAATGCTTCAGCGTACAACCTCCCAAACAACACTGACCTTATCCTACATAAGACCAATGCCATTATCACAGCTAACAGTATTAACAGTGTTTGAAAATCATCATCCAACGCTTAACCCATATTCAAATTTCAGGCTATTGTTATTAAAGTCTCTTTGGTAGTCATTTAAAAAAATCATAATCATTCAAGGATAATTTGCTGGAATCATCTATTGCTTCTTAAGTTTCCTTCATGCATAAATCATCATTGACTTTGAAGGGACAGAGACAATTGTTTCTTAGAATGTTTTGCCTTTTGATTTGTCTGATAGTTTTCTCATTGTTTTTTTTTTTTAAACTTACTCCTTTTTCGTTGGTATTTCCCATCATCTGAGTTAGCTGATTGAATTCAGGTTAAACATCTTTGTAAGGAATAGTCACAGGTGAAGTTGCCGCTTTCACGTTGCATCATATCAGTAGGTACACAACGTCTGGTTGTCCTCCAAATAATTTGATCAGCAGGCAATGGTATAAAGTCAGCATCACTTGCAAAGAAGGACACAGATCTGGTCGCTTTGCTATGAGCAAACCTTAAAAGCCTCATTTTCCAAAGACAGCTCTCCCATTGTCTCTGCCATAATTTCTGGAATGTCGACGTTTTCCCCCTTTGTTTATCCTGAGCTATCAGAAACCTTTGATGATACGACTAACATATTAAAAACCACTCTCTGCCATTTACACTTTATCTTGATCCGTATTATTGGATTATATAGCCAATGATTCAGCAAGGTACTTGAGGGAGGACAGCAGTGAGCATATGTATCTTAATGGAAGAGAGAAGTGCACAAGAGTGGAAATTAGATAGTCTGGTTGGCAGATAGTACCAGGGTTTCTTAACAGTTATTTTGTGGTGGGATGGGCAATTAGTGTAGACAGAGAAGTTAAATAGGGGGTGGGGAGTTAGCAGTGAGGTGTGAAAAGAATATTTTTAAAGGTCTGGAAGGATTCTTATCAACTCTACATGTGCATCGCAGCTCCAACCTGTGAATGTGTTACAGTAATGCTCAGTCTTCCCCAGGAGTTGTCCCACGTCCCCACACAACTGACCAACTATGCTACCTTTTCCTTTTGGCTCTCCTTCTCCCAACAGAAACACGACTTGAGAATACTCATTAGGACCAACTAACGATCCTCATATACTTTTCATACGTTTTATTTTTTCCACCCAAAGCTGCTATGCTTTAAATACTTTTGCTTATTTATGTCTATCTTCTGGATGAAGGCAAGGCTTTGGATGACCTTGGTCATTCTTCTATCTACAGAGCTCAGGAAAGTTTCAGTAAACGTGGTCACTGTTGAATGAAGGAATGAATGAACGACCTGGAGACAGGCTGGAAGCTTTATTTTCTGTTGCCTATACTCCTTTGCATCGTTAATACTATCGACTGCTTTTAGTGGAATTTATTGGACGATGATGCACAGACTAAAAGAATGTGAAATGTGTTTTCATGAAGTCAGTACCTTGCAGTTCTAAAGAAAGTACACACCTTTCTCATTTACCTGGAGGGACTGTCTCTAGGTGTCTCTTCGATTATTTTAAGTGTATTTTCTGTGATGAGGCACTTCGGATATAAGGACAGAGCAAGAGCTCAAACTTGTTTTTTCCCCTGCGATGTTTTGTTCCTCTGGTAACAGTACACATCAAATTGAAGGGATTGTGGGCATACACAGAAACTCCGAGCAACAATTTTTTCATTTGTTAGATGAAATGCAAGTCCACTTAGAAAAGAGTCTTCCCGCATTTCTCCCAGGAGAAAAGAGTGAATGAGTAAAGAATAAAGAGTTATGGATGTTGACCTTTGAAACTCTCCCCAAAGCTGCATGACCACTGATGGGATGACATAAAAAGTCATTTCCCTTATAATGAGATACCAAGCGGCCCCGTCTTCTTTTAAAACCTGGCATTTAAAAATACATTTACTTCTATTATGTACTGGCCTAACTTGCACAGGCTATTGCATATGACATATTACCCGAGCAGATGTTTTAGACAACATGCTGGCAGCGGTACAAGTGAAGAATAAAGTTTATAGTTTTGTTCCTTCAATCTCAGAATCCCACAATTGAGAAAGCTTTTTTATCTGGCAATTTATTGCAAATGTTATGTAAACTGCCCATTAATTTTATGCCTACTGTGCAGCAGACTCTTTAATATGAAAAAGTAGGGGAGACGTAGACATCCAGATGAGTTTCTTCCATAGGACGTCTTGTCACGTTAGCAGAATCTTTTGTAGCCAATTTGCCTTTGACCTTGTGACCTTACGGGTGAGGAGGCAGGTGAAAGGGACGTCCAGATATGTAGGGAATTGTATTTCTCGATACTAAAGGGGGGAGAGTGGAAGGGGAAGAATCAGGAAGGTAAGATATGATGGTAGGAATTTTTATAATTGTGTCATTTTGACTATTCCTAGCTTTTAGAAGAAGTGAAGAGCTTTAAAACAAAACAAAACAAAACAAACCCACCCCGTTCCAGGGAAACGGTGGCATTCGTTTTACTGTCATGACCTCTACTGCAATTTATATTATGAACACAAAATAAGCCTGTTTAATATTTCATTAAAATGTATAAAGTATAAACATACAGCATTATGTTACATAATGCATTTGCAAGTTGATATTCAGATGTGGGAGATTTCTGTATTCATGAAGGAATGACCTTCATACCCCGCTGGCGGCTCACCAGTTTATGCAATCCTACAACATTTTTATTTTATTTATGTGCCATATGAAAATATGACATTCATACCATCATCTCTAACAAATGTATTATCAATCGGAGAGGGCACAAAACCATCGCTGTATTCGCTGGGCTGCTGGCACAGGCCTTTGCCCCAATGACTTGGAATGCCACCTCAAAGCTGTGCATCTGCTTAAGTATTTGCATATGGAGTTCTGAAATTTGCCTTTCCTTATCCAAACTGGTAGAACGATCATTTAAAAATGGAAAAGACATGATTATTCATGCTATATGATCAACAAGGAACGTTCTTAAATGGCAGAGAAGTGGAAATTTGGAGAACTGCATGGAAATTAGTGAATTCCAAGTCAATTAATAAAACGCCACCACCGCCATCATGCAATCAGGACGTATGAACAATTTCTGAGTTTCACATGGGGAATTCATCAAGATAAACAGATGTTCACTCGACACTATGATCTCTCCTCCTTCAAGCGGCACTGATTCTGTTCTGTCTAATCATTTAGTTGCCAATTCTGATCCAATAGGAGGCCCTGAAGAAGCCGACCACGTACATGAATTGGCTGCCTTTTCTCCGGTGGCGGGACCAAAGGAGCAGATTTAGATTCAGCAAAATCAGTGGGGGGAAAATCAGTGGGGGAAAAATCAGTGTCGTAAAATTGCTTAGCAGTTTGGATACTGCTCCTGATGGGGCTTAGAGTCAAAGATGTAAAAACAAAAAATTATCTAACGGGGCACCAGGGTGGCTCGGGCAGTTGAGTGTCTGACTCTTGGTGTTGGCCCAGGTCGTGATCTCACAGTCTCGTCAGTTTGAGCCCCATGTCTGGCTCTGTGCGGGCGGCACGGAGCTTGCTTGGGATTCTCTCACTCCCTCTCTCTCTCTGCCCCTGCCCCACTCCTGCTGTCTCTCTCAAAATAAATAAATTAAAAATTTTTTAAAAAGAAAAATTATTTAAGAAATGAAAATTTTTAAAGAAATTGAAGTTACATACACTTTAAGATGTAAGAAAAATTATTTAAGAAATTATTTGAAAATTTTTAAGAAATTTAAGTTACATATACTTAAAAAATTTAATTTTTTTAAAGTTTTTATTTAAATTCCAGTTAACATACAGTGTAATGTTGGTGTCAGGTGTATAATGTAGCGATTCAACACGTCCATACAACCCCGGTGCTCATCACAAATGTACTCCTCTATCCCCATCACCTGTTTAACCCATCTGCTCACCCCCCTTCCCTCTGGTAACCCTCAGTTTGTTCTCTAAGAGCCTGTTTCTTGGTTTGCCTCTCCCTGTTTTTCCACTTTGCTCATTTGTTTTGTTGCTTAAATACATATGCTTTGGCAGACCCCATAAGCAATAGTACTTTTTAGAATGACACTCGAATCTCAACATTTTCTTTTCTTTTGTTCAACAAACCTAAGAGATGCTTGTTTGGCCATTTGTTTACAAAAACGAGAAATTAAATGATTCTGCATCTCCAAATAGAGTACAGTAAGGTCTATTGCTACAAGTTAGCACATGTATTTTTTTTTTCTACAATGGTGGGATAAATTAGAGCCAAGTTCTGATTCTTAAAGTTTCCTTTCCTTCCAGTTCACATCAGGCGATTGTGGTAGATTAAACGCTCCTGGAAATTGAGCTCGCAAATAATTAAAGGGTCCTCCCACTTTTCTACAATCTTTTATTTTCTGGCATCTCTTGAGATAATAAACCAAAAATTCTATATTATTGACGGCAGATTAGCTTTAATACAGTTGGTGCTGATTACTACTAGAGAGAAAAGCTTCCCTTCCAATGTGGAAAGATTTTTGTCAGTCGCGTTCTATTTCTTTATTGTGTTATGTTAGAAACAACCACTACAAATGAATTATATGCACTTACTCTTTTTTACTTATTAAATTAGAAAATAAGAATTTGATTTGATTATTTAATGAATCTCATCCTGCTCCAGTAATTGATGCATTTTATTAAGAAAGCAGATCCCTCTTAATCTCCTCAAACTTCCAGTTATAAAATAAGTAAGTTACAGGAATGAAAAGTACAGTATAGGGAATATAGTCAATAATATTGTAATAGCTCCGTATGGTAACTACACTTACATTGGTGAGCATTTTGTCACATATATGATTGTTGAATGACTCCAAACTAAAATAATAGTGCGTATCAACTATACTTCAATTAAAAAAAAAGAAAGAAAAATGTCCTTTGGTATCCATGAGTTTCTACCACTTTCACAGTTATTTATAACCAAACAAGAATCCTCCAGTTATTTGTTTAATGTTTTTATTTATTTTTGAAAGAGAGACAGACAGAGCATGAGCTGGGGAGGGGTCGAGAGAGAGGGAGACACAGAATCCAAAGCAAGCTCCAGGCTCTGAGCTGTCAGCACAGAGCCTGACGTGGGGGCTCAAACTCACAGACCGTGAGATCGTGACCTGAGCTGAAGTCGGACGCTTAACCGACTGAGCCACCCAGGCGCCCCTTGGTGAAACATATTTAGAGCTGTTCTTCCTTTCTTAGAATGCAGACAGTATTTGAAGTAATGTTAAGCAGCCTCTTCCTGAAACTTCTCCAACAGCCACTCTCATTTAGTGCATCTACCTGTAATACCTGTCAATTGATTTACAAGTGATTTTATAATATCAACATTGAGTTATTTTCATACCTTTGCTGTGAAATGAGATGATAAAGATAAAGCAGTAACACTGAGCTTGACTCACGGTGGGCGGCCAGTAAACCACGGTCATGCTAATGAAATCGAGGGCTATCTCATCGCAGTGCTGCCTACATCTGGCCAGCCTCTTTGGAATTACAAAGATGATAAAGTTATCAATGACTTAGGTTTCACCAGTATTTAGTTTACCAAGCACCGGCACAAGGAGTCTAGGACCTGATTCCGTGACAGCCCCGTGAGATAGATAGGGAAAATATTACATTCTCTGTCTTAGAAAGTCCAGAAAAATTAACTGATGTACATTAGCCCATATTCGCTTAGCCTGCCACCTATGTGCCTTGATTAAGCCTTATTGTTTTCAAGAAACAGAAACTGGCTCAAATCAGCTTAAATGAAAGAACGAACATATTGAAGAAAACGGAGGGAGGTAGAAAGTGGAGTTGGACCTCACAAGTGGCCAAGTCAGGCTTTGTCTCCCTGGGGCTTTTGGCTCGCATCTGCACATCTGCTTCAGATTTCTTTTCCTCTGAAGATTTTTCTTATCTTTTCTATGTATTTTGCCTAAGTGATGCTACCCAGGCCCTGGTTCTAAAATCCCGTCAATTTTGGGCACCTAACGAAGACAAACATTTCGTCTCTCTGTTCCACGTCGTAATTCTCACACCTGAGGTTCTCAATGCCTCCCTCGTCCCTCCCACTTTCTCATACAGGAGAGGGGGACATCCCGGCTCCCAACAGCTGGGGACGGGGATTCAGAATTGCGAGACCTGCTGTCCTTTGGCAGGTTGTGGGCTTATACTCTTCCGGAAGGTGATGTGGATAAGTTGGGTGTGAAAGCCAGTGGGATTTTGATGCCTCCAGAAGACAAAAATCTTATAATTCTGCCACCAGGTTGCTCTGTACTCTGCCTGAACATGCTCAAAGTTGTAATCCAGTCTCTTAAAAAAAAAAAGGAGGTTATCTAATTTTCTTGTAAAGTTTATTTATTTACTGAGAGAGAGAGAGAGAGAGAGAGAGAGAGAGAGAGAGAGAGAATCCCAAGCAGGATCCACACATGCGGAGCCCAATGTAGGGTTCAAACTCACAAACTGGGAGATCGTGACCTGAGATGAAGTCTGATGCTTAACCAACAGAACCACCCAGGTGCCCCAAGGTTATCTAATGTTTTAAAATTGTTAGATGACTTTAACTTCAGATAAACAGCTTTCCCCCGCTCCTTTTCATTAAGAGGAGAAAAACTAAATGCAACCAAATGTATTCTTTTGATTTTTATGAAATAATTTTCCCGTTCAATTATTCCTCAGAAAATTCATTTGGTGTTCGTAAAAGATCCCCTAGTAAAGCTCGATATGATCGTTAGAGAGAAGTATTGTTTTCCTGAATGGTTATGAAGCACCCTGGGGGAATAAGCATGAGTTAAGTAAAATTAATCTGACAGCATCTGAAAGCAAATACTGCAAATGCAATCTACTTAAATATTAGAATTCCATGCATACATAATGTATAGATATTATAGATTATCTATCTATCTATCTGTCTATCTATCTATCTATTCCTTGCTCCCTTTACATTTTTCAATAGAGTTTGGATGTCATGATTAAAAAGAAAACAAACCCCAAAACTCTAAGCAATAAAAATCAATGAAAAAGAGTTTTAAACAAATGGAGTAGCCACAGGAGGCTTAAAGCAGACAGCCTGCTTCTAGTACAGCAGCCGGAGCGAAAAGGGATCCATGAGCCCTGCTCCTCACACCCCAAGGAGTTCATGAGATAGATGTCTTTATCCTCAACTGCCTTAGGAAGTTGTCCTGTCCCTGGAATATGGCTCCATATGGCAACCGGGTAATTTGAATCCTGAAGGGAAGAAATGACTGGAACCATTTAAGAAATGTAAGTTTCTTTGCTCCCTGTATGTAAAGCTATAGAGAAAGCTTTTTCCAAAAAATCAACATTATGTGTCCATCAATGTGAAGTCCCTGCTCCCCGACACTAACGTATTGAAATTAATTTGCTTTATATGAGGCTTTTAGAAGTTATATACAAGGGTTAGGCCCTCAAAGTTAGCTGTTCAGCACACTGGAGCCTGCTATCTTTTGAAAACATAAATAATTGTCCACTGTTTTCATATTACACTTGAAAGACCCAAAAAAGCCCAAGGTCTTAACAAAGCTTCCGGCCCTAAGTGGCCAACCATCAATTCCTATCACTGTTTCCGTGTTCCCTTTACTCTAGCCACGTGGTCTTTCTTCCCACTTCTAGAACATGCTGGGGGTGCTCCCCAGTGAGGGCCTTTACCAGGCTATTACACCGTGTGGAATACTCATTTCTGCAGTCCTTGTTTGGCTTGCCCTCTCACTTCATTTAGTCTCATCTTCAGTGCCATTTGATTAAGAGAAGCCTTCTTGAGGTACTTGGGTGGCTCAGTCAGTTAGTGTCTGACTTTGGCTTAGGTCATGATCTCACAGTTCGTGAATTTGAGCCCCATGTCAGGTTCACTGCTGTCAGCTTGTCATCACAGAACCTGCTTCAGATCCTCTGTCCCCTTTTCCTCTGTCCCTCCGCTACCCGCTTACTCTCTCTCTCTCTCAAAAAAATAAAATATAAAAAAGAGAAGTCTTCTTGATCAGTCCATTTAAAATAGCACCCACTCATCATTCTTTATGTTCTGATAGTGTCTTACCATTTCTTTCTAATACTCATCATCACCAGACGTTAAATTATTAATCTCTAATCTTTATTATTCTTCTTCTCCATTGGAACATAAACTCTCTGAGAGCAGGGACCTTGTCTGTTTGTTCTTTTGCTCCATAGTGTCTAGAATAAGAATGTGACACATTGTAGGCATTTCAGATGCAAGTGCATAAACTTTGTGTTCTCAGTTCATGACAGGATAAATACATTATGTGAGAATATGCATTCAGAACCCCTTGTAGTAATCTGGCATTCACGCAACATACAGGTTTAGGATTTTGTAGATTATAAAAGTATCAGTCCATAACAAATTGGGGAAAGGAAAAAAAGATGGTCCGTCAGCCAGGAACTTAGAGAGGTAGTTAGTGAGATGGTGGAGGGTGAATGCCATAAAAATACAAATTCTAATGGTCTGTACTGTGTAGGAATATGAACTCCAGAGTGCAAAATATGCTGCTGAAGCTAACATTATATGCTTCTAAAAGAGGAGACTTGGGAGTCCTCTTTGGATTTTGGAGACAACACATCCTGTTGTGTGGCTCTGATCCATTTAGCAAGTGTTTTGCTAAAGAAAGCTCTAAAGCAGGACCGGGTTATAGAGACGATCCAAACCAAGTATTGAAGCAAGTAAAGACTCTGGTTAGAGCTTCTGACAATTTCTCATTAGATAAACATAGCACAGAACTGAAGGGTTTTAGAAGAAAGTTTTGGTCTATTTTCCAGGAGCCTGGTTTCTTTATGAGAAACAGTTTTTAACTTGTTACATGAACCAAATAGAAACTGAACACGTGACTCGGGGCATCAAATGACAATTCCAAGTTATCCAGAATGAAATTGATGTTACTCAGGCCACTAAGCCATAAGGTTGAGCACATTCAGCAGGGCAATATTATGATTGGCAAAAGTATTACCCATATATGTTTCTATAAGCAACCTATAGTGTAATATTGTAGGTCTAATATGTAATAGACACATTAGCTATGACAGCACACCTATAAACATTAAAAAGGAACTTGAAAAACAATGGAACAGCAATGATAACCTTTAAGCAACAATCTAGACATGTACATTCAATGAAAACACCCTTCAAAAATCAGGACATAGTCACTAGTTGGGATGAGCACTGGGTGTTAAATGTAAGTGATGAATCACTAAATTCTACTCCTGAAACCAATACTACACTATATGTTAACTAACTTGAATTTAAATTAAAAAAATCAGGACGTAAGTATTTATTTTCAAATGCATAAAAATGAAGAGAATTTGCCAGCAGCAAACACAAACTAAAAAAAATAATGAATAATATTCTTTGGGGAGAAGGGACAATTCCCTATGGCATTTCAGAGATGCAGGAACAAATATGCAGAGGAGCAAAAAAGGTAAAAATAAAGACAAATGTGAATGAATATTGATATATAAAAGAATAACAACAATTTATTGAATATTAAAATATATAACATCAATAATACATATGGTAGAAGTGAGGTAAATATTGTGAAAGTATTCTAATATCTTTTAATTGTCCAGGAAATCATAAAAGTACGAATCTATGTATTAGACATTCACAAGCAGAAAACGCATGTTGTGATTTCTGTAGTAACCATTAGAAGAATAGTAAATCAATGTACAACTGACAAGTTGCAGTGAGCAAATAAAATAATAAAATTGCTGGGGCACCTGGGTGACTCAGTCCATTCAGTGTCGGATTTCGGCTCAGGTCGTGACCTCGTGGTTTGTGAGTTCGAGCCCCACATTGGTCTCGTTGCTGTCAGCCTGTCAGCACAAAGCCCACTCCAGATCATCTGTCACCCTCTCTCTGCCTCTCTCCCACTTGTGCTCTGTCAAAAATAAATAAACATTTAAAAAATAATAATAAAATTCCCTATTTGGTTGAAAGTAATGCAATAAAAACGGGGAAGAAGAAGCAAAGAAATATAGGGACAAAGAGTGAAAGTAAATAGTAAAACGGTAAATTTAAATCCTCAAATATCAGTAATTTTATTAAATGTAAGTCAACTAAACACTTCAATTAGAAAACAAATTTTAGACTACAAAAGCAAATAAAAGCTCCATATCGTTTGCTCTTGATAAAAAACTCATCTTGAATGTAGGATTTCAGAAATATTAAAAGTAAAAGGACAAATAAAGGTGTTCTATGTAAATAACATCCAAAAGATACTAAAATACATATAAAAAGGGTCTTTGTATAATAATGAAAAGGCTCATTTCACTGAGAAAATTTAATAATCTTAAGTGTGCACCTTAAGCAAGTATACAAAGTGAAAACTGGCAAAGCTAAAATAAAAAATAAATAAATCCAAAACAATAGTGGAAGATTATAACACATCTTTCAGTAACTAGGACTGGGTGACAAAAAGTCAGTAAGGACAAAAATTCAGATGTTTAAAAAAATGTAGGCAGTAAAGTAAGTCCCAACAATTTTGAAAGATTACAATCACAGGTAGTGTGGCATATCAAAACTTCAAGGATGCAGTTAAAGCCATGCTCAGAGGAAAATACATAGTCTTAATAAATCAGAGAAGATAGGTTGAAAATAAAATGTTTGAGTGTTTATTTAAAGACGTTAGAGGGACAGCAAATGAAATCTCGGTAGAGTTGAAGAAAGGAGATAAAAAAATTATGAGGCCAAATGGCTTCACCAGGGAATTCTGCCAAAGACTTGAGATTGATTTATCGTTTCCACGCTACACCAATAAAAGTGACGGAAGCTTTTTAAAATTGAAATTAGCATGCATTTTCTGGAATTCATATGGAAACTTAAAGGCCAACAGGGGCTGAGAGAATCTCAAGGAAGGAGAACTACATAGAAATACTCTACTAGATTTCAAGACATTCTTTTTAATGTTGTATTTCTTTTTTTTGAGAGAGACAGAGTGCAAGTGGGGGAAGGGCAGAGAGAGAGAGAGAGAAAGAGAGAGACAGAATCCAAAGCAGGTTCCAGGCTCTGAGGTGTCAGCACAGAGCCCCACACGGGGCTTGAACTCACAGACTGCAAGCTTATGACCTGAGGCGAAGTTGGACACTTAACCGACTGGGCCACCGAGGCACCCCTAGATTTCAAGACATTCTGAAGTTACCTTAATTAAGGCAATGTGGTGTTGGCACAATGAAAGACAAAGAGAACGATGGAACAGAGTAAAGAGTCTGAATATATATATATATATATATATATATATACACCCATATGAGGTCATTTGATTTACAATGATGGGGGCACAGCAGAGGAATAAGAAATGGACAGTCTTCGACTAGATGATATCAAGTCAACTGGGTATGCCTATAGAATAACAAAACTTGGCCTGAAATCACATCATAAACCCTCCCCACCCCCACCGCAAAAAGAAGAAAAAAAGAAAAGAAAACAATTTCAAATGGATTGCTGTCCTAACTATTGAAATATACCAATAAAATTTCTAGGAAGTAATATAGGAAAGTATTTCAAAACCATAGAGTAATTAGGTATGTATTAAATAGGAGACAAAAATCAACTGGCTATCAAGGAAAACATTGACAACAATATGCATATACTATAAAGACACGACATTATATTTATCAAAGATTTGGTTAAGAGAATGAAAAGACAAACCAGAAAACGCTCAAAGATATTTGCAACACATAAACCATCAAGAGATTTGTTCCCAACACACACACAAAGTTTCTACAACTAAAAAAGAAAACAAATAAAAAAAGGGAAAAAAAAAACAATACAATTTTTAAATCGACCAGAAACTTCTGGAGACACTTATGAAATGAATACTTCCAAAGAGTCAATTAGGATGCAAAACAAGGGCTTAGCCTTAGTAGTCATCAGGGCAATGCAAATTAAAACACAACTGCAGGCATAACAAAAATTCAATAATCCCTTTGGGAAACTTCGTAGCTACTAAGTTTGAAGATACACATACTCTATAATCTAGCAGTTTTATGTTTAATATGTCCATCATAAATCCTTACATCTGCGCACAAAAAACATTTATAAGAATATTCATAATAGTCCTAAAGAGCAAACATCTCAGATGCCCAACAACAGAAGAATGGAAAAACAAATCGTGATTTGTTCACACAAGGGGACATTACACAGCAATGAAAAGGAACACTTCTGTTAGCTAAAACAATATGATGAATCTTACAGCGTGCTGAATGAAAGAAACCAGACATAAAAGGATTCAAACTGTAAGATTCCCTTCATAAAATGTTTGGACACAAGTAAAACCAACATGTGGTGTGAAAGAAGGACACGTTCCCTGTAGTGAAGAAACGGAGTTTGCAAAGGAGCTTCAGGAGTATGAGTGATGTTCTATTTCTTGATCTTAGTGGTAGTTACGTGGGTGGGTTCGTTTTATAATTAATTGAACTGCATACAAATTATTGTGCCCTTTTCTACATGTATGCTTTAATATGTGGTTTATATCTCATACTTCAGTAATGTGTTTTAATAAAGAACATAGAATAGAGCTTATTATTGAACGTCTTTATCCATTGACAATGAATTGGGCATATTAGAGAAAAGTCAAAATCCTTTCCAGGAAATAAGATGTTATCACAGAATTGCCCCTTACTTGATTTAGGATAGATCATGGCCAATTCTACTTGACTATCACCTTTTATTAATCCATTTCGATCCTTGGCAATATTTATTTAATGATTTTTAAAAAGAGTATTAACAATTGCTTATAACCTAAGGGATATCAGCAATCCCTTATCAACAATTCCTGGGAAGTTTTTAGTTTTGCTTCATGATTATAAGCTCCTAAAGGCTATAAATAGTTTCTTTGTAACACACTTTGTATAATGCACATATCTTCATCATTCATTTGTGAATGAATTTGTGAAAATAATCCTTAAACATGGCCTTATCAATTTAAGCTATGACATTATATTTTACATATTCCAAAGTTAAATCTTCTATACTTAAATTTAATACAATGACCTCATAATTTTTTTTTTAATTTTTTTTTTCAACGTTTATTTATTTTTTGGGACAGAGAGAGACAGAGCATGAACGGGGGAGGGGCAGAGAGAGAGGGAGACACAGAATCGGAAACAGGCTCCAGGCTCTGAGCCATCAGCCCAGAGCCTGACGCGGGGCTCGAACTCACGGACCGCGAGATCGTGACCTGGCTGAAGTCGGACGCTTAACCGACTGCGCCACCCAGGCGCCCCGATGACCTCATAATTTTTAAAATGTCTATGCTTTTAAATATGCAAAAGGAAGTGAAACATTAATAACACCAAACAATACAATCAATCAATCAATGATGCTAAGTATTAAAGTCAGTAAAAATGCTTTAATTAAAAGTTTTCTATCAGTTCATCTGTTTTCTTTGCCACTTTACACAATTTCCCAGTTGGGTGGTTAACTGGGTTGACAAACTGGGTTAAACATTTATTGTAGTCTTGTAAAGCTAGTTTCTATAGTAGAAAGAAGGTAATATATCTAAACTTGTTATTGGATTTATTTCTCTATGTTAACCTTTTCTAAGTATGGCACCTTTAAAACATTTAGGATTTCTATCCTAATTCCGTGTCTCAAATTAAGATCGCAAAATTATTTTACAGATTTTCCTGTGATTTTGGAACAATTCAGGACAAATTGGAAAATGCTTTCATTGTGTTCAGCAGCTGTTAAAACAGATAAAAGATAAGCAAGTCTTTTACAAAACAACTTTGTGTTGTTATAAAAATTCCTCTTGGCTAAACCCATTGAGTTGTGAAGTTAGAACACTTCCTATGTTGGGGAACTCTGACCTCAGAAGGCTGTCCCATTTTTTGCTAGATCTTGTTAGATTTGCTGTTTCAAACCGTAAATGCGGATAGCTTTCCTTCATTTGTCCCAGGTCTTCCTCTGGGCCCGTTCCCTTTCTTCCTGATAATACATTCATAATATTAATGTAGCTATCTGTATCACTGACTCTTATTCAGGCTACGCATCCATAGTTCCTTCTGATGTTTTTGGACGTTGATTGTTAGTCTTCATAATCCTGATTGCCCTCAGTTAGAAATGTGGGTGAGCCTCATTTGGTGATATTGGTGACTTTTTGTATAGCTTGACTGGTCACTCTCATGGAACCTTTCATATCATAAATATCACAAATAAATCCCAAAGGTGTCAATTTCAAGTTTTATTTGCAACTGTGATGGGTAACAGAAAATACTGGCCCTGGGCCAACACAATCAAGAACGACGAGAATATGTCATACTTGATCCGTGAGGGTGGAAGAATTTCATTGCATGCGGACAACAAACCCATAAGCCTCTGAAGTCAGCAATGATGTTGGCAAAAACATAGTTTCTTCTCGTAACACTAAAACACAGGCATGGCGGAATGAAAACCCCCTAAAAGAGATTCTCAACATAAGGAAAGGGCTGTGTGATCACTTCAGGAAGGGGCGCTGGTTGATGTAAGCCTTCAGAAATTGGGAGAAGTTGCAAGAATTGTTAACTGATACACGTTATGCTCTACTGCTAACCTACCAGCAAGTATAATTGGACCGATACCAGGAACAAAGGAGGTAATAAGCAAGAGGTGAAGATCGACAATGTCGTCCTTAAAACATAGCATGTCCTGTGAAATACAACGGAGTATATGAGGACTGAAAAGTGTGAAGTGACTTGGGACTGCTAACATTCCTCAAAGGGCGCAGTACTTATATTAGTGGGACCTCCATTTCCATTCAGTATTTTCTGGTCATTTGTTCTCTCATGTTGAGCCTGGGATCAATTAAAACACCTACGTCTTTCTCACTGAACCTTTTGCTAAGCTAGATAATCCCCATGTTGCTTGTACAATCAATTAAATCAAATCAGAATGTAAAATATTTTCATTTATTACTTTAAAAATCCATCTCTTCAATTGACCCCTAGTTTCAAACCTAGAGATAATTGTGAACCTTGATCTGTCATCCCTCATCATGGTTACCCCTTATCTTTTTTTTTTTTTTTTTGCAAGCATGATAAGCCACATTCTCTAGGCAATGTTTAAAAGAGTGAGCAGTATTGGAGTTGTAAAGTGGTAACCAGTTTTCAGCTCTAACTCCCAACATAAAGCAATTCCTTCTGCCAAAAAAGGTTTTAGAACTACCTCCTCGATTACCACAGCATTCTGCGGCAGCAGATAGAGGCAAAGATCACACAGAGGATGGCCTGGACAGGTGTCCCACACTCCGACTTGATAGAGAGACAAGTCACGGCACCCTGACAGGGATTCCCATTATCTGGTAAGGACGGCAGCCAGCATTTTGCAGAGCATATTGTAGATAAGCAAAGCCTTGACAGAAATCCACTGATAAAGATGCAGTTCTGAGGGACGGGGAATACATTTGTAAAGTCTTAAAATCAAGTGGTCATGGTTCTAAAACTCAGCAGTGACATCCCGGGGAGATCAGCTTGGGAAAATTGTGGTGAGACACTCACATGTGTCCCAACAGAACATCACTGCAGCCCCTGGCTCCCTCAGAAGGAATTGGAGATAGCAGGTGAGCCGGCTCTGTGGACCTAAGGTCCTAAGCTCTGTCGACCCTTTGTTTTGTGGGACGATGTGGGGCGAAATACATATAGTTCTCATTAGAAGCAGGTTTTTAAAACACATATTTTTTTATTCGCGGCACTATCTAGTTACGAGATGGCAACCAAGGTTCTGTGACTCAGGACTGGGAAACAGCAGATAAGTAGCAGCCTTTACAGAATGTTTTTTTTTTTACTGAGGTATATTTCTGGCTTAAAGTTCTCCGTGTTTCACTGTCACTGAGGTCTTAATGTCTCTTAAATAAAGAGCGTGCCAGTGTGCTGGCTTTTATTAAGTGCCCTCTCTATCCTAGGTGATCACAAATACTCTCATTAACAGGTTTGTTCTCATTTTCAACGTGTCTTTTATTCTGATGACACATAACTGGATGCAACATTTCACCCCTTGGGTTTCAAACGTGAGGGGTAGTTGCCCACATTTATTCCCCCTTCTTCTATTCCTCATGCGTTTTAAAATAATCGTCAGTGATTTCTGTAATCCCCCTCTGAGTTTTTGGTTGTATTAACAAAGAGTTAATTTCTTGCAGCCTCTTCTTTATAACCATCTTGGTTTCATTCCATTCCTGAGCATTCTCATCCAGGTCAACCATGTCTCTCCTTGAAACAGAGCATAGAGGCAAAGTGGGCCATTGAGTAATTCTCCTAGGTCGTCCTTCCCCTACGATCCCATTCTTTCTCTGTTCTCAACAGAAAATACAAGGCCTTCCTATTTCGTTGGCTCCCCCACCCCCGTAAGATTGGAAGCTCCTGTCGGGCAAGAGGATATATTGATATGTCTCTTGCTGATTTATTTGTACGTCGTCCAGGGTCCAGGAATGTGCCGACTACGTAAAAGTTCCTCCATCAATACTTAATAGTTTGTCTCGTCACTCGCCACATGACAAAAGCTGCCGGCTCGGAGATGTGGGGAAAATGTCAGCTATCTTTGGCTTGTCATGTCACCATCTGTTCCGCGCTTTCAGACTCTTTCTTGAAACTTTGCCTAGGCACATAGATGATTCACTTTCTTTTTTCCCTTAGCATCGATGACATTTCCCCAAGTGTTAAAGCTCATGCTTGTGGTTAATCGATGCTTGGATCATATCATCATTCCAGCCTGATGATCCTTGCCACCGAATCCATGTGTCTTTTGTGGGGGTTAGAGACTGTGGTCTCCAGAGCACTTCAAAAACTTCTAACATTGGCTCGCTGCTAGGAATTAGAATTTGCCAATTTTTTCTATCGAAGTGAAGGGGCCCTCTGAACCACAGCATCGCCTTTTATCTTTCATTGAGCTAACCAACTGTCATCAGGGCCTCTTTAATAGTTAAGTCTTTTCCAGGGATTTATGAGAAGTATGAGAAAAGTAGACTAATGTTATGCTGAGCGCCCGGAAGGCCAAAATTCTCAACAAGCTTTCGTCAACAAGCCATTCATCCTGAAAATTCTGATGAATGGAAAACTCTAGAGAACATTCAACACCGTCGGAATGAAATAATTACATGCTGGGGTTGGAAGGAAACTTAGAAATAATTTAGCACATCCTCTTAATTTTACTTGGGGGGAAAAGTGAGACCCAGAGAGATTAAGTTGATAGGCCCCCAACTAGTTCTGTAGGCTGTCAAATGAGAACTGGAAGCCAACACTTCCAACAATAATCTAAGGGCAGGGCTCCGTCTGTGGAACCCTGTCATTCAGTAAGGGTTTCTTCAACCAGACATGTTGCAAGAACTGAAGAGACAGCAGGGTAGAGTAGCATGGAACTAATAAGTAGGTTCTGACTGAAATTTGGACTTCCATAAGTGAAATATTCCAGGGTGTCTGCAAAAGAAGTTGTGTATATTTCTTGTAAGTGATAAAAGCGGAGGTTTGGTGGGGTTTGTTAGAGATGGCAATTGATTTGGTTGAGTACATTACAGGTGAAGGGAGTGAAATATGGTGAAGCCAATGCAGGAAGAATGTGACAGTTGGGAGCGGTTAGTGTTTGGTAGATGTACTCTCTCTTCAAGAGAATTTACCGTCATCTTTCAGCAGTGATGAAATTTGTTTCAACAATTTTGTTGACAACAAGTTTGTTGTTTCAAAGGCCATCTTTATGTGGAAATACCTGTCTCCCTCAAAAGAAGAATACCCATAGACAGCATCTCTGGGTCTTAGGTTGAGTCACGTGTAGTTTCCCGAATTGGCGCTTTCCATATTTCTGTTCCTACTTGGCATGGGGATCCCAGGGTGGTGGTTCTTTTTGGGGACAGCAGGATTACGTGTCGAAGAAATATTCCGGTCCTTGCTGATTTGGCTGTGCTCCTCAAAGCCCATCTCATGAAGAAGTGACATGACTGGTATTGAATTGGGTAACATCGAATCATTTCAGATCGGCTTTGTTTTCATATGGTTTGCCAGATTGTAGACCGTTTTCAACCTATGTCGGTTGTCACACCCACTACTGTTTTATTATTTCTGTAACAACTGAGACATTTGCCCTCATGTTTTGTATACCTTACCCTGCCCAAACGTGTGGGGCTCTGCCGAAGCAGCATGCCGTCCCTTTAGAAGTTTAATTCTTCCTTGAACATTCATAACAAATCAGCAGCTTTCAAAGACTGCTTTGAAAAAAAAAAAAGATTACTTTTAATGAAAAGAACTTCACATTTACCATCTATTACAAAAATTCAGGCACACAGAGCTTGGAGCAAAAAGACAGGACAGAATAAACCAGCATTGTGTTGAATCATAAAAATGTTAGGAGTACAAAAGACACAAAAGATGCTGTATTGAAGAAGGATGTAGGGTCATAGAGGAGGAAAAAAGTGAACTACAGTGATAAGAGGAGGTGAAATGTAATTGTGTGTGTACCCAAGGGTAGGCACCACAGACGCCTAAAACTCATAATTGCTAACAATCATCTCTGGGAGAGGAACCCTCGCTTCAGACCGTAACGCTGAAAGTCAGAAAATCAGAGAGATGTAAAGAAAGTAAATTGGGACCATCAAGTATGTTCAGAACAATTACAGGCCCCGCGTTGTAAAAGGAGCCATTTCTCAACTTGGAAACCATATGAGCCCAACGAGCAAGTCGGGTGTAGGATGTATCTTTTTGAATCGTCACAAAGGGATAAAAGAAAAGAAAAATTATTATTATCTCTTTGTTCCGGTGGTTACATCTGGTTTTCCTTATGCCATGGGTGCAGTCAGAGCTACCTTGCCTCCCATTTGGGGACGATCAATTAACCAATCCACTTTGAGTACTTGAATTGTTGATTGACACGTGTATTCTGCGGGAGCCATTTGACAAAGTTGGATCAACTCAGCCTAATGTAGAAGGTAGGCTTTCATCTCTTTTTTTCCTCCTGTGATTCGAAACAATTCTTCTACAGACTGGTTGAGGACTGATGCCATCTAGGGCCATATATGTCAGTGGGGTAACCCAGACTTAATCCCTCCGGTGGGTACGGCGGAGAGAAAAAGGTGGAGAAGAAAAGTATGCTATGGGGTTGGTTTTTCTGGTCGAGAATGTGGGGAAGAATTCCATACTCTAGTGGCGTTTGCGACATCCTCTCAACACTTACCTGCCCCGCATTCTCAGAGTATTTCTTATAATTTCCCTGCTGGCCACATGCTAACCCTGCCTTTCTCTCGGCTCTTCACAGAAACTCTTTTTACTGGGTTATGCATTCATGTTCTCTGTCTGCCTCCTACGTGGCTGAGGAGAGAATTTCATAGCTTTGAAAAAAAGTTCACTTTTAAAGAAAGTTATTCAGGGGGCCGCTCATCGTGTGGTAAGTTCCTGCATGAATTTAACGCGAGGAAAAAGTGTGTCCTCGTAGATTAACCTGCGTGCTCCCGACCTTGGGAAAAGAAGTATGCACCCAGACACGCTGTATTTTCTACTTCTCTCAACAAAACGTGTGGTGCTTCATGCCTTGCCCAAGCGTCACAAGCTGCTCGATTCAGTTGCCTGAAAAACACCTATTCCTTCTGGTTTCTTCAGATGGTATCTGTTCTGCTTCGTCCCCACATATATGTTCATAAATAAGCAGGGTGCAATTATGTAATTTCACAGAGTCAAGTTCAAGTGTGAATCCATTTTGCACCCCATAGGTAGAGAGTTCCTGAAGACAAGTCCCTGTCTTCTGCGGGGAATCGCACATGCTTCCTACGTGTATCAGGGTTTGCTGTGTAACTATTCCTTTCTCTCTCTCTCTCTCTCTGTTTTTTTTTTTTTTTGCAGTATCATTTTTTTTCTCAATTTGGCATTAGTATACACTCGTGTATCTTGCATATTTATTTTTATTTTTTAAGTTTATGTATTTATTTTGAGAGAGACAGAGACAGCATGAGTAGGGGAGGGTCACAGAGAGGGAGACAGAGAATCCGAAGTAGGCTCTAGGCCCCGAGCTGCCAGCACGGAGCCAGACGCGGGGCTCGAACTCACCAACCAGTGAGATCATGACCCGAGCTGAAGTCGGACGCTTAACCAGCTGAGCCACCCAGGTGCCCTGAAGCCCTCTTTTTTGAAACATTTCCTTTGCTAGACTTTCACAGCCCCACGTTTTGTTTGCTTTCCTTCTGTCTCATGACAATCCCTTATTTCTTTTTTTTTTTTTTAATTTTTTTTTTCAACGTTTATTTATTTTTGGGACAGAGAGAGACAGAGCATGAACGGGGGAGGGGCAGAGAGAGAGGGAGACACAGAATCGGAAACAGGCTCCAGGCTCTGAGCCATCAGCCCAGAGCCTGACGCGGGGCTCGAACTCCCGGACCGCGAGATCGTGACCTGGCTGAAGTCGGAGCTTAACCGACTGCGCCAACCAGGCTCCCCGACCATCCCTTATTTCCAACGTAAGCTTTATCGAGATATAACTCACATATCTAAATTCATTCTCTTTAGGTGTTCAGTGGGATGGTTTTGACAAGTGTATAGAGTACTATAAACTTTACCAAAAATCCAGTTATAGAATTTTTCTGTCAGCCCAAAAGGTCCCATCGTGCGCCTTGGCAATCAATCGCCTCCCACCACCCTTGCCCCCAGCCTTTTTGTGTCTAAGTTTTTTCACTTGGGAAAATGCTTTTGAGAATCATTCACGCCTTTGCATCTATCAGTACTTTATTCTTATTTATTGCTGAAAAAGGAAAGTCCACTGTATGCATGTACCACAATTAGTTTATTCACTCACCAGATGGTGGCTGTTTGGATTATAACCAATTTTGATGATTATAAACAAATCTGCTATACATATTTGCATACAGTAATTTGTGAGAGTGTATGTTTTTCCCTTTTGGGGCACGGGGTAAATACTGAGAAGGAGTTTGTAGAACAGACATATGTTTACCTTTATTTAGGAACAATTTTTTAAATTTTATTTATTTTTGAGAGAAAGAGAGAGACAGAGTGTGAGCGGGGAGGGGCAGGGAGAGAGAGGGAGACACAGAATCTGAAACAGGTTCCAGGCTCCGAGCTGTCAGCACAGAGCCCGACATGTGGCACAATATGGGGCTCAAGCCGAAGTCGGACGCTCAACCGATTAAGCCGCCCAGGCACCCTGTCTACCTTTACAAGAGATGGTTAAGCTGTTTTCCATTTTCCATTCCCATCGGCAATGTTTTGGGGTTCTCACTGCTCCACATTTTCATCAGAACTCAGTATTACCAAGTTTTAAAAGTTTTAACCATTCTAACCTTCATTTAATAGTATTTCATAGTGATTTGGATTCACATTTTCCCAAAGGTTTAATGATGGTGAACATTTTTTATATGCTATTTGCCGTACGTATCTATTCTTTGGTGAAGCGTCTATTCAAATATGTCATGGACTTTTTTCTTGGGCTTTTAGTTCTCTTACTATGGAGGGGTGTGTTATTTCCATATTCAGAATACAAGCGTTTTGTCAAATATGTGTTCTTGACAATATTTTCTGAGTCTGTGGCTAGTCTTTTCATTTACTTAACAGTGTCTTTTGAAGAGCAGAAGTTATAAATTTTAATTTCAGTTTATCAATTTTGTCTTTTATGGCTTGTGCTTTTGTGTGTTCTATTTGAGAAATCTTTGCCTAATCCAAAGTCAAAAAGGTTTTCTCATGCTTTTTTATGAAAGCTTAACGAGTGTTCTATGATCCAATTCCAGTTGACTTTTGAGGTAAGAGTTGAGAGTTTTTTTCCCCTTTTTTTTCCCGTATGAATGAGAAATTGTTTGATTGTCATTTGTTGAATTTGTTGAAAAGACTCTTTTCTCTCCACTGAATTGCCTTGGCAACTTATTTGAAAATCAATATATGTACATAAGTAACTTGAACTTCCTTTTTTGTTCAGTGAATCTTTGTGTCTGTCTTTACCCCAACACCACACTTTGTAAATTAATGCAACTTTAATCAAGTAGTGTGAATCCTCTAATTTTGTTTTTCTTTTTTTTAATTGCATTAGCTAATTTAATTGTTTTGCTTATCTATGTATCTTTAGTGTTACATGATAGTTTCTTCAAAAAAGATTTCTATGAGTTTGATTGAGATTGTTTTGGATCTATGGATGATTTGGGGAGTACTGTTATCTTAGTAATGTAAGTCTTCTGATTGTAAAACCATCTGTCAGGGTGCCCAGGTAACCTCACATATATCCACATCAGCCATGTACATAAGGATGAATTAAGTCTTGGTAGAACCCCTTGTGATCCTTCCTTTCATGCAAACAGCAAGACCAACAGTCTTGTGAGGATTTGTCATGGGCTACTTCTCACTTGCCTTACTACCTTGAAGGTGACAGCTATAAAGCAGTTTCTTATCTGTCTCCCTGGTTCTGGTGAGGCATGGTTTTTCTGCCTTCTCCATCTCTTTGGGGATAGCTGTAATCTATAATATTGCTCAACTATAGCCTAGAATTGGTTTCCAGGCAACAGAGCACCCACCCTTATCCTACACTGTTTCAATCCATTTGAGCTCATTGTCTTACTGGCTGAATCTGTGGCAAAGTGGCGGGCAAACCTATCAGTGACTGCTGCCTTGAGCTGTTTGATATTAATGAACATGGTATATCTCATTACGTATTCAGGACTTTTAAATGTTCTGTCATTGAGGTTTTATGATATCCACCTACAATCCTTCAGGTATTTTTTTTTTTTTTTAGATTCATCTGTAAGTATTTCAAACTCTGATGTTCCTATAAAAATTCAGTTTCTCCTCTGTACATTACCCCAGGTAATTTCACTAATGCTCATGAATTCAACTTCTAGCTACATCTTCATAATTTATGAATACATACAAGGCCTCTACCTTGTGTTTTAGACTCATATCCTCCTGCCTATTAGACACCTATATCTTGATGTCCCTCGGGCTCTTCTAATTCAACATTCCTTCCCTGAAATGTATTCTTGCTCTAGAATTCTTTATTTGGATAAATAATGGCATCATTCCTTTAGTTGCCTAAATGAGAAACCCTAAAGTAAATCTTTATTTCATGTCTCCACAGCCAATCACCAGATCTTATCAATTCTATGTCCTAAGTATATTCTTAATATTTCCCTCATCTTATGCATAGTGAAAGTAGAGGTGGTTTATTGCAGTTACGTGATTAAAAGCAGAAACATTGGTATCATCCCAAGGTAAATAGAGTGATTTTAATTCTTTAACCTAGGGCAGGTACTTAGCCTTTTCAAACCTCAATAATCTCAGATGTCAAATAAGAATGATTATAGTGTTTATCTTATAGGGTCATCATAAATATTAAATAAGAGAAGGTATGCGAAGAGCATAACTCAGTAACTATTATGTTCCAGGGATTTAACAAACATTCACTGACAGTATTTTTACTATTATAAATACATTATTTAGTTGTGCCTTTCAGATCCTGGTGGTATTTGTTTGTAATATTTATTATTTTTCCATTTTATAAACAAGGAGATTGAAAGTGTGAGATATTAAATAGCCTGCCTGTTATAAGTAGAGAGTGGGTTCAAATTGAATCCCATTCCTTTCTAAATTCCAGGCAGTAAGAGTGGTATTTGAATTTTGCCTTTTGCACCTATGAAAAATAAGAGGCTTGTATTTTTAGGCGAAGGTGAGGTATGATCAATTATATAATTTTCATTATCAGAGTAGAGAAAGCATGTATGTTCTTTTAGTGACACATAGCTTTCCCTGACGCTGAGTCGTGTGAGAAATGTCTTATGTTTGACTTCGAGGAATACTGGCTTGCAGTAGACAATGTCCCCAACATCTCTATAGAAAGTATGATAATGGATTTTATATGATTATTTCTACATTATAAACAGGAAAGATACAACACTTAAACACACACTAAGTATTTCAATTCTGAAGGGGATTATAGTAATATAGTTTAGCTCCAGTCCCTAATGGCTGCCTAAATTACACCATATGTGGAATACTTATATGGTTTAATTGTTCAGCAGAATCAAGGAAGCTGAATGCTTCTGCATTATAGACACCTCAACAACTTTCGCTTCCATGGAAGTATTTTATTTCTCAATTGGTCTGCTACTATTCTAATATTAGATTCTCTTTTTCTTTCAGCTCCCATCAGCTGTAACCTTTCTAATAGTGGGGTCATTTGCCCTTAATTATCTGGAATTATGGAATTTCTCAGAGGGGGCCAAAGGAAGGTTTTCTTTGGAAGATGAGGGTTGTCTGTTTTCAGGCTCTTCAATTTTATGTTCATTTGCTCCACTTAGACTGTTCCTGCCTTTCAGCTGCTGTAGTTCTAGCCCCGCCACATTTTTTTCACTTTGGGGGTTTTCCCCGCCACGAATGGGTTTCCCTGATTGGTTCAATAACCGTCACTGTGTCTTTTCTAGGGCATTGTCCAACTAACTGTTCCAAATTTGGGTCTTCTGTTGGTCTCATTTCCTTAATAGGATTTATAGGTTCTACAAAAGTACATATTCTTCCCATGAATGTTCCTCCGTGGTCATCCTCTTAGGCTCTGATAGAAATTGAAGTAAGCCAACTGAAACAATCTAGTTGTGCTGCTTTGATATTGGGAAGCTACAAGGATATGGACAGAATGCAGAGAGACTGTAACAGAGTTGAGCATGATACAGCAAAATGAAAGCAAGCACAGGGATTTGGGAAGTATATTTGAAGTTATGAGTCACTAAAGAGATGTTTGGTTCTGACTTGCTAATACATAAAGCTTTTAAATATCGCTCAATCTGCTTTTGGACTTTGTTTCTTCATGTTAAGACGATGCTTCGTGATGCAAAAATAAAGGCATCTAGCTAATTTGGCAATTGTGTTGAAGTTGGCTTAGAGTAGACCAAAAATTTTCCCCAACAAACATTTTCACAAGGGCTCATTGGCTTCTGATACAGTCTTGCTGTGAAACTGTTTCATGAACCATTTTGGTGAGCCAGATTACATACAGAATCGATTTCCTGTGAGCATTATGGCTAAGAGGCCTCCTCACAAGCCAATCTTCCAGTTAAATGCTCCAAATTACCAGTTAATTGCTCTAGCTTGATGCAACTGGCTTAGGCATCTTCCAGATACCAACTCAGAAGGCAATAGTGCAGATAACTGCAAATCGTCCACTGGATTTCCAACCATTTATATAGTTAATCAAATATTGAACATATTTAGCATTTGCCCAAATGTACCTAAGATGACAAAACTTACATCCTCAGAACTGCGTATTTTTTTTTCTGCTTAAGCAGCATATACAGTGATTAATAAACCTAAATAACGAAGTCAACATTTTAATTGCTAATGTACGTGGGTACTTCTAATGACATTTGGTTTTATTCAATTTATTTTGCATACCGTAATGCATTTCATGAAAGTGAACACACCTGTGTCATCAATTATAAAAGAAATATGCATGCCGAAAAAAGTGGAGATGTTTGGCATGGGGAACTGGTGGCTAAATTGTTATCTGAGTTTTAAAAGTACTATCCCATAAAAATAATATCTTTAGTCTAATCATTTAGGGCATCTATGAAATGTCTTTAGGTGCCTTATCCAGGCTTGGAAATAAATGCAAAACTGCCTTATTAAATAACAATAGAAGTATATAGCTTTAATGAAATTGAAAAAAAAATAAAGACTTTTGAATCACAAAAGGCTACTCATGCAGAATAATTCATGCACAATACAGGATTCCAGTTGGGGACTGATTTAATACTGATGTTAATGAAGTGCCAAGAAGAGAGTCAGTAATAGGGTGAACTTCTTTTGTAGCAATTTCCAGGAGAGGAATTTTTTTTTTTTTTTTTTTTTTTTTTTGGGTAATAGAACTTTCTTAGAAACTTCAATTGGAGAAATTTCTTTTGGGTGGGAGGGTTTGATTGAAAAGAGAGAGAGGAAAAGATGAAGGGAAATAAGGGTGAGTTAGGGGGAAACTTATTATCGTGCTTCTTTGTGAAATAAAAATTTGCTCATGTAGTAGAAAATGAAATTGACTAAATGTGGAGATGAAATGAACCCACCTTGTACATTTTCCAAGCTGAACCGAGTGCAAACAATAGAAACAGTACAGAATAAAGACATCTCGCAAATTTATCCAGTTTTAATGATTTTGTGGTCCTTTGGTATGTTCTTGAAAAACAATTACCATCCCCACAGCGACAGCTTTGAAATACCGGGGGATTTAAGTCATAAGTAAAACAAAAATGTATTTTATCCTGGCAGTTAAAGTTATCACGTTTCAAAAAGATTATAGCAACAAGAAAACACCATTTCAAGGGATTACATTGATTCAGTGGAAGCAGTGGATCTAATCTCATTACCATCTTTTTTTTAGAGCGCAATCTACAAAGTCATATATGTGATCACTTATCTATTCTGGAAACAACGCCGACTTATTTGATACGGTTACCTGGGTGTTCCAACTCTGCTCTATTTACCATATTTGCCAACTGAAGAATATTTACAGGACAGAAGGAGCCCCAAAGCAGAAGCCTGTGTGGTTTAATAAAACATAATTTTTGCATGTTTCAGAAGATGGTAAGTTTACTACTAAATGTTGTGGCTGCCGAAAGATTTGAGAAAAGGCTGCAGGGTTTACCTTTTTACTCTTTCATCCCACGTTAGAAATCTAATCTGGGACCCATTTCTCTTGTGTGGTGTCCTCTTGTTTGGGATGTCCCTTCCTGTATCTGTCTGAGGATATTAGTGAAAGGGCGGGCCTACACCGGCTGACTCCATCTTGTTCTGTGTCCTTCACCATGACCACACCTCCTCCCCTTGAGTAAACCCCCCTCACCTGCCTAACAGGACTCAGACCCTTCCCCAGAACCCTTCCCCAGCCAATCGGCTGAGGCCATAGCCATTACCTCACCAACTGCCCCCAGGCCCCAATAAAACCTTTGTCCTTTTGAAACTCGCTCTCTCCCTGGTATCTCACCGCTGCGTCGGTGCAGGTAGGGGATTGAGCTCCAGCTAGCTCGAATAAAGGCTCTTTGCTTTTGCATGGGACTCGGCTCCCTAGTGGTCTTTGGGGATCACGAATTCTGGGCATAACATTAGGTTGTTAACTTTCCCCAAAACTGTAAGGAATAAGACATTTAAAAAATTTTTTTTCAACGTTTTTTATTTATTTTTGGGACAGAGAGAGACAGAGCATGAATGGGGGAGGGGCAGAGAGAGAGGGAGACACAGAATTGGAAACAGGCTCCAGGCTCCGAGCCATCAGCCCAGAGCCTGACGCGGGGCTCGAACTCACGGACCGTGAGATCGTGACCTGGCTGAAGTCGGAGGCTTAACCGACTGCGCCACCCAGGCGCCCCAGGAATAAGACATTTTAAATCAAGTTTTTTTGGGAAAAAAAAGTGCTTTTCCTGTTTATACAATGTTTTGCCAGCGCTTGCTCCCCTCTGCTATCCTCCTATCTCTGCCGTATTCATACGTATAAATTATCACTTTACTAATAAGGCTCCTTTGGCGTGAAGTCTTCTAGAACTCTTTGCTGCCTACCAAACAAAATTTAGACACGCAAGTTTGATCCTGTCGTCTGAAATCTGTCCCTTTGCCCCTGTTTGCCACGAATTTTCTGCTTAGAAATGCTTAGGTAGCCTGGTTTGTTCAGCGGGTCAAAAGACGATCTTTTCCATTTTTTTTCCCTACACGTGACGCTCCCAATCCTGCTGGTCTCTTTCTGTGGAAACTCTGGCTCGCTTTCCGGATCTGGATCCAAAGCCACTTCGTCCATGCAGCTTTTCCTAACTTCCTGGTAAAAAATAAGCACTTTTTCCCCTGTATTCCCACAGCAATGTTTGTATCTCTCAGATTACACAAATCAGGACACTCTATTGATCTCTCAAATTATAATCATCATGTGTGAGCCTGAAGCTGTTGTGTTTACCTAAAGCATTGCATCTTTGTCGGTTAAGAGTGTGGACTCGGGCCAGGCTGCCTGGGCTCAAACACTGACTGTGGGATATTTTTAGCTTCCTGAATTTGGACAAGTTACTTGAATACTCTTGAGGTTCAGTTTTCCCATCCCCAAAGGTGAGATATTAACCATTGCAAGTTGAAAGTGTTATGCCCAAAGGACATAAATCAGTCCTCTGCATAGAATAAAATGCTATATAAGTGTTCACTATTTTATCATCTTCTGGTTTGGGTAGAGGCAGAAAAGTTTTCCTTCTTCCCTTTTCGATTCTTTGGCTGATCTAATAATTCAATTCATATTACACAGATGAAGAGGGGGAAAACTAATAAAAGTTTAATAACATGTATACCTCCTGTATGCATGGGAAAGATGCATTCTTGCCAGGTAAACAGGGAAGATCCCAGGGCCCTGAGGCCTGACCTGACCTGGCCGATCCCAAAGAAGTTGCCAAAGGCTCTTGGTCTTGTTATGGGAAAGAATTCAAGGACAGACACAACAGCGATGAGCAACACAAACAGGAAAGTTTATTAAAGCAAAAGTACATTGTCAAGATGTGACAATGAAGGAGCTAGAGAGAGAGAGAGAAAGAGAGAGTGAGCTGTGTGCTGGGGTTTGGGCTTCTCTCTTTTAGTGACAGTTATTCACCAAGGTGTGGAATATTCATTACTTGAGGCAAGGATTTCTTAGAAGCAAGGTTTTGTGCTTTTCTTCCTTATTTGGTCGGGGGATTCAGGCCTACTCTGTCAGCCATCTTGGGCCTATCTGGTTTGATCCCACTTCATGTGGTTTTGTTTTGGGGTGCTAACAGGACAGGCCTCCGATTTTCCCAGAGCCGGCCATGACTTCCTCTTTGCTGGCATTCAGGCATTCTGTTAGAACCTGACTGTCTCTAATATTACCTCCTCAAGGACTCTGGGCCCTTAAAATTTTTTAAGGCAAAATGACAGTGGTCCCTCTTCTGTAATTACTTCATGATGGTGTGCGATGTTTGACCCTGCCTGAAGACATCAGAAGTCCTAGCTGTCTAAGTTTTAGGACACCTGGATGGACAGTAGGGAGTACAAGGAAGCTGTGGCTTGGTCTAGTGGCTCTTGAAAGTCATTTCTTTGGGGGTCTCTTTCAGGGTTGTTGCAAACCATTATCTGGAGATTTACCCTGTCTGGAAGCTTTCTCCAACCTCTTCAGAGTTGATCCCTACACAGCAGGACGTGTTGCCCATTGCACAGATTCCCCCGATTTCCCCAAGAATGTAGGCAAGGGCCTCTTGTAGCCAAGTGGCTTGCACCTGACCTTATCTGTATGGATTTCTTACTTCCCAGGGAGAGTAAATACAGGTGCAGCAGGTGGTATTAGCCATCACATAGACCCTGATTTGGTTAGCAAAGCCTCGTGGATATTAATAAGAAGTATTTCTACAGAAACAAAAGAATAACATTGGTTAATGTCTGGAGCAAACCATAAACCTCGTGTCTGAGTGCTGAGTGTCGTCAGTGAGAAGATTTCTAGACGTCTGGCTCAAAGCACCCTCAGTTGGCCTGGGAGCAGGCAGTGGCAATCCGATGGGTCTTTCTGGTTTGTAGTTCAAATGTCCCTGGTGATCCTCTAGAACAACAGGCACTAAGATCGTCTGGATGAGTTTTGCAGCAATTTCTCTCAAGTTGACCTCAAGTTGTCTAGTTTTGGTTTGCAGGTGTTCAGGAAAAAGGGCAGTTTTAGTTCTTAACGATTTCAAGTGAAGAGAATGGGAGATTGGAAACCTTAGTTTGGAGTCATAGCCAGATACTTGAAGAAACAGGAAGAATTTAGGACCCAGCTCAGTTTTATAGGCAGACAATAAACACTAAGACAATCAGAACTAGAATCTAACGTCCACAAAGACGTATTATTGAAACATAATCTTTCTCTAAAATCACCCTCATTTCCATGAAAGAAAGCCAAATCAAGACGAATTCGTTTGTAAAACAAGTCTAGTTTTAGCAAACTTGGCCTAATTATTTATATAAGCTCAGCAAGAAAAGTGATTGACCATGTAAGTTTTCTTTTAATCGCCTTTGCTGGAACTATTACAAGGAATTTCAGATTGAGCCTTTAGCAGCCTCCCAAGGCCAGAAGCCAAGCCAAATACCCGCCATCAGATTTGTCTGCAATACCTGTAGATTTGGGCGAATTCCTCTTCTCTGGGTCCCCCAAATATCCTGAGGTTCCTGCCCCTGCCAGGAAGTGACATTCTTTATTCACCTGCTAAGGCTTCTGGGAACTCTGTAAGCAAGATATCAGCCCAACATTTCCAAGAGGCTCTATTGACTCTATAAAGTCAAGTATAACTACTTAAACCTGTCTGGTCATATCTGAGTCTATGCATGTCTCTATCAAATATGACTTTCCATCCAAAGCCTTGGTAGTATAACCAGTGTTTCTAGTGGTACCCTGTTACAGGGAGAACAGATTCTCGTTGAATTTATGCAAATAACTGGCATTGCCATGAAAGAAAGAATACTCACAGAGAGTTTCTGAATTCTGGAGGGTTCAGGCAGGGAGAAAAGAAAATGTTTCGATTTGTTCACAAAGGAATATTTTATCATATGTTTGTAAGTCATGGATACCTTCAGAAAAAGTTTCCTTAAATCTGCAAGAGTAAACATGAGAGAGCCAGCAACGTTTCAGACTAACAACCCAAGAAAACTTTGTCTCTTTCACAGAGGGAATTATTCCAATCTCAGTCTTGACCGTGCATACAACTCTTCTTCAAAGATTCCGTTTCACATACCTTGTGCAACTTGCTTTTTACATTCAAATTTTGTCCTAAGCCTTCTCTTTCTAAATAACCAGTCTCATTTCAGAACAAAATTGCTTTCTTTTTTCTCAACAAAAGTGTATTCTCATTCTCTGCCTCTACGCCTTACTTTACTCCTTACTCCTACTTCCTACATACAGAGCTGCTTCCCTTATCATTTTCATTAGTCTTAATTACATTTAGCAGAATTTTGACTCTTAGAAATCTCAGACTCTAGAGAAAATTAAGTGGTAACCAGTTGTGAACTATTACACCAGAATTCTTTAGATTGGAAATTTATGAATATATTTCAAAATTTCTAAATTTCGGGAAGCATGCTTTTTTCCCCCATAGTACAACTTGCAATAAAGCATAAAGCACATTTACCAACAGACTGAAGTATCTTTAGTTTCTCTAGAAGGAGAACCCAAAAGCAGACAAAACTATGTTTAATAACCAAAGCTTTAGTATTGTATCTTATTTGGAAAAGACTTAAAGATCCAATGAATTGAACCCAATTTATCATTTAACGTAACAAAACTTCAAAGTTTTAAATTATCAAAGATTTTGTAAGATGTAAACCTTTTTATTTATTCAAACTACTTGTTCTTAATAATTACCCATGAAAGCTTTTATGAAACAGTCAAAATTAACCATAATTTGAAGTCAGCTTTTTGCCGACAAACTGCAACAGAGATCATGTGACCTTGTTTGACCTCTACTAAACCTTGGTAGAATAAAAGTTTTATGTTTAATATTGATATCTCTAAAGATGTGTTTATTTTAATTAATCCAACATCCTTGAATACTGCACTAAAAAGTCAAGCAATTTGTTCCCCACTGTCAACTTCACTTGGGGTTCCTGTGGAGAAATCAGAAGTGGGAGGTTTAAGTCCCAGGGAGTCCTTGGTCCCTTTCAAGTTGATTTGGAAGGTGCTTTAGTTTGAACCTCAGAAGGAGGTGACCTAACAGATTGGGGTGCTCTTTTCTCATCAATAAGGAGGATAGGAGGAGTAGGAGTTAATGGTGCCAGAAACACGGAGGATGTTTAGTTAGTATAGGAGCCAGTCATGCAAGCTACCTTCATGGGGGTGTAGAAACAAGAGGAGGGTGAGGCGGAAGCTGAGACAGTGAATGAGGTCTCTCCAGCAAGGCTGGAGGCGGATAAAAGCCCAGATGGCAGAGAAAGATGTGCCTGCCGGTGGCCTTACCCAGCTGTAGAGCTCACCGGTTCCCACGGATGTACCTTTTCCTATCAACAGAAGTATCTATCAATAAAAGTGAAAGCAGGCAGTCCGTGCTGGATCAGAATGGACAGGGAATCTCCCTGTAACAAAAGAGTTTCAGCAGCTTGTTGGGAATATTCCTGAAAGTCCCTGTCTCAAGGTAGACTAAGACAGTTGGCTCCGATTATCATAGCCATTCACCCAGAAAATAAATGAGAAGCCTCCACATACAAGAGTCAGGTAGCGCTCTCAAGATATACGTCAAGCAAAAAGAAAAGAAGAAAAGCAAAGCAAAAGGAGATGGGAGACTCAGGGAAAACAGAGGTAGGCATGGATGTGATCGTTGGCAAGACAAAGGAGGGAGGAACAAAGTGATAGAACACTGGTAAGGTGGTAGATTCATAGAAGCAGAAGGGCCTGAGGCAGCTGAGTTGATAGTGGATTGAGGGGTAGAGGGACAGGAGAGGGGTGTTCTCAGGCCCCTTAAAGGAACTTGGAAAGATTGGGGTTCTGGTACAAGGCCAGAAAGCCCTGACCATATTGGATTTCAGTCCAATTTCCCTGCCTTTTAAGAACAGATCAAGTTATAATATTGCATTATGGTGAAGACTACCATTTTCTGGTCAGGCATCCCCATCCTTTAGTTTATATCGGGGCCAGGCCATGTTGTAAAACAAGATAAGCACTTTTCTTTGCAAGCTTTCTGATGGGAGCTGGTTCCAGTGTCACAAGATACAACTTAGGGATGAGTCTTTGGGGATGGAGGTGGAATTTCCCATTGTCTTCAGGAACAAAAAAAGTTGACTCCTGTAACAAGAGAAGGAGAAACTCAACAAGGCTCCTATTGTTCCCAAGAGGGGTCTCTGACCTTCTCCTGAGACCCCTGATAGAAACCCAGGGTCTTATTATCCCAATGAGAGCTGATTCTCTCTAGGGAATCTCAACAGGACTTTAATTAGGAACTCTCCCAGAGAGTTCCAATGGTGAGTGCACCATAGGCATCCCCAGCCTGCTGTCCCTTCATCCCTGTCACCACTGCAGTAGCTAGCATACCATGAGATGACTTTGGGGTCCTTGGTGTTCCAGTGCCCATGCCTCATCCTAACACCTGCAATCCTGGGGCTACAGCTTTCTTGGAGACTCTGATAAGAATGATGTCCAATAATTAGTCCTGACAGCCTGGTGTGTATCCCTCAGGAGCAGACATTGCCATGATTCCAACATCTCTGAATATCCCATTGCCCTCGTTCTAGGATGTCTCCCATCAGTAGGTGACAAACAATGGCCACCAGGGTTGGGGTGCCTTGGACGTTTCTTATCTGACTCACAGGAACTTTTTGATCTCTTCTACCTTGTCGGTGGTCCTCGTGGAACTAACCTCCCTTTCCCATTTTTCTTCTGAACCCCTGAACTTCTTGGGTAGAATGACACTCATTTAAGTATCAAACAAGGCAAACCCCCAGGGAAAAAATCTTGTTAGGTGGGGTCCTTTGCTAGGGAGTAAAATGGTGTACAGCCTATTTCATGGTGACCTGCACAAACACAACAGTGAGAGTTACAGAATCTCTGCCAGGGGTGCCCCACCCCCAACAGAGGAGAGTAGGCAGTAAATATGAGGGGAGGCAGCTGAAATTAAACAGCAGAGCATCCCATGAACAAAACACATATTTTCGCAAAGGTAGAGACAACTTGCGAATATCCAACGGTCATCTAAGGATCGATATAATGGATCTCAGTGTGCTACTTGTGAGTGTCGCTTTCATGAATGGCTGTGAATCACCCTCTTATGCGTGTTGGTTTTTCCCACTGGAAGCCGAAGACAACCAGGGGCGCTCAGAGCACTGGAGGAGTCCTCATGTGTGTGTCCCGGATGAGCCAAGGTTTTAGTTACCAGTGAGGTGGAAAGTTCAGTGGAACTGATGCACATCCCGAGAAATAATCTCTAACACTTCCATAAAACTTTTAGTCGCTTAAAAGTGACTAAAGGGACAAATGTCCCTTTATTCCTTGGCTGAAAATCAGTCTTTCCTAAATGCTACCAGACTGTATGGTTCCCAAGTAGATGGGAAAGAAAGCAGAACAAAGGAGTTGTGGTTTCTAAACAATTGTCCAGCACAAGGAAGGTGAGATGAGGAGACTCACCAATGAAGAAGGTAACTCAATATGCTGTTGCCTGTCCCTTCATGGTCACTAAAAAGATGTTGCCAGGAGACCCTGGGCCCTGGGGCCTAGACCCAGCCTGTCCCAAAGATGTCACCAAAGGCTCTTGGTCTTGTCATGAGAAAGAATTCAAGGACAGACACAACCTAGTGGGTGAGTGACACAACAGGAAAGTTTACTGAAGCAAAAGTACACTCTTGAGATACGAAAGCAGGTAACCTCAAGAGAGAACTGTGTGCTGGGCTTTGGGTTTGTATCTTTCACTGACAGTTGTTAACTAGGGGGTGGAATATTCATTATGTGGGCTGGGGATTTCTGGGAAACAGGGTTTTGGTCTTTTCTTCCTTACCTGATCGGGAGTTTCCTGTCATGGCACCCACCATCTTGGATCTGTCTGGTTCGATCCAGTTTCTTGTGGAGTGCTGCCAGGATTGGCCTCTGACTTCCTTGATAGCCGCTCATGACTTTCTCATTGCTGGCTTCCATGCATCCTATTAGAATCTAACTACCAGTCTCTAACTCCAAAACAACTAACTCCCCGAAATGGCCAAAGCCACTACTGTCTTCAGCTAAAACAAAAGAGGCTACCAAGGAAAGCGCACTAAACAAGGATAAGGTTGCTGTGCAGATTTAAGCCATTACTTTCTCCGTAGATAAAAATCTCTGGAGCTTCAATCATCCCCCCTTTTCATGGTACCTGAGGAAGACAGTGAGATGTCTTTCCTGAATGCAAGTATCTCTCACAAAAGGGTAATTTCCACTCAATTGTCAGATTTTCGCCCGTGTCTGCTGTTTCTTGAAAATAACCGGCTTAAAATAATCCCCATGCCAAGGAGATACGTTTTGGGGTGGCACATTTGGTTCCCCTTCACTTTCTTTATGGTTGAGCTCCCTGAGTGAGGGCGAGAAATTCTTTATTCCTTTGTATAAACAATATGATATCAAGTAATATTTGCTGACTGAATGTGTGAGTCCTAAATTCTGATAACTCTTTGGGTTTCACTTCTCTATGATGAATCTTGTTTCCTATGAGCTACCAATAGTTAAAATTATGTGATTGGTTTGTGCTTATTTAATCATCGGTAAAATACTTACTAAGCACTTGCAATAAGAAAAACAAAAACAAAAACAAAAATGGCTGTTGAGCCAGTGGGAGGCAACCTATACACCCCTTAGCTTCAAAATACACAGTCTTGGTTGATACTGAGTCATGCAATGAAAGCAAAAAGTATAACGTTGTGCAAAGACTTTAAGGAAGTCAGCTCTGTGAGCATTGCCACATTGCCTGAAATTGAGGCTTGAGGCTACTTCTAGAATTATCAAACCCTTTCTTTATGGAAAATATGCTTCCCAAAGGAAGGGTTAAAAATGCTATTCCACTCCTTATGTTTTTACATTTAGTCGACTACTAACTATGGGACACAAGTTGTAAACAATACCCAGGGACATTTTTGAGGGAGCGCAAATGATTTGTATTCAAGCGTGTGAACGGCACTTCAGAAGATCACTATTTTACTTGGAGGAACCAGAGATGTCCTGATGACTGCAGTGATTTTGGTGATGTACATTTTGTAGTCAGGAGGCAAAACCAGAAAATGGAAAGTGTATGAAGACAAAGTTGAAAATATTTTTTTCTGAGTCAGCAAGTATTTGTCATGACTGAGGGAATTTGGCTGTCTTCCTCTTTTCCAGTGTTGCCACTTCTCCACGCATGCCAAAAGAAATCTAATCTTCCTTTTGTCTGGCTTGTGCATAATAGGTAGGGAACCAAGGCATTAAGGAGTAGGAATTTTGCATATTGGTGGAAACAACAGGACGGTGTCTATCCTTACAGTTTTCCTAAGAAGTTTTATTAAAATTAAGTAGCTAGTATACATTGATACATAGTATGGAGTAAGAATCTTTCCAAGATGGTTCTCAATGATCCCTGCCTCCTGGTACTTATGCCTTTGTGTGGCGCCCTCCTGGAGTGTGGGATGGCACAAAGGACTTGCTTTTGAGAGAATATGAAAGAAGTGCTGGATATCACTTTCATGCTTACACTGCAGAAGAATGTGACTTATGTCTTATTGGACTCATTCCATTACTGTCTTGAATTGCATTATTTAACGAAGCAAGCTGCCATGTTGAAAAGGTCCATGTGGCAAGGAAATTATGGTAACACATGGTCAACAGCCAGGACATAGAGTCATTTGTCCAACAGTCTGTGAGGGACGGAATCCTGCCAGCAATCATGTGAGGAAGCTTGGAAGTGGATCCTTCTCCAGTTGAGCCTTCAGATGAGACTATTGCCACAGCCAACACTTTGCCTGCAGTCATGGGAGAAACCCTGAGACTGAAGACTCATATAAATCATCCCCATATTCCTGACTTCAGAAACTGTGAGATAATAAACGTGTGCTTGGGGCATCAGTTACACAGTGGTAGATAACTAATATAGTGTATATTTAATGCATATTCTGAAATTTCAAAAAGGTTGGTCTCTTTCTAAATCTTTTTTTTTAATTTTTTTTAATGTTTATTTATTTTTGAGACAGAGAGAGACAGAGCATGCACAGGGGAGGGTCAGAGAGAGAGGGAGACACAGAATCTGAAACAGGCTCCAGGCTCCGAGCTGTCAGCACAGAGCCCGGCACGGGGCTCGAACTCATGGACCGCCAGATCATGACCTGGGCTGAAGTCGGACGCTCAACCGACTGAGCCACCCAGGCGCCCCTTTTTCTAAATCTTATATAACAATATAATACAAACTTGTCTATTTGATCCCTTTTGGATCCTGAAACATTTAATGTATTACATTTTTATTGATTCTTCCAGAAGTGTCTCCGTTCATTCTCCCCAAACCTTTAACTTCTCCTTTCTTTAGGTGTTAGCTTGCCAAACATATTCACTGGATTTTATTTTTCAAATTCAGGAAGCAATTCAAAGTCATTTGGCATAAATTAGAATATTCTTTCCTGAAGTTAAAGGCTTTACATTTAAATATAATTTTACATCTGAGTGTGGGTGTGGAGTTGAGTGAGAAGTATACTATAAACATTACAAAAAACATTGGTAAAATAAATATCCAACAGGCAAATCAAAGACATGTGTTACCGTGGGAGTGGTGTGTGTGTGTGTGTGTGTGTGTGTGTGTGTGGTTTTGCTTACTTTTTCCCTGTCTATATGAGAAGGATAGAAAGAAAAGGTTGAAGTGAAGGAAAGGAATATGAATCATTTATAGTGGGCTGAGACAAATAGATTGTTTCATTTTCAAAGAAAAAAATAACTAGAAAATGAGAGTCTAGTTCCTAAATTCTTACATTGCTTCTTACTTTCTGTGGCACGGTGTTATACACCATATATACCAACTATTTTAAAAAGTCGTGTAGAAAATAGTAGCCTTTCTCTAGAAGTTCACTGTAGTCTAAGCAACTCCATGATTTTCCACCTACTAAATAAGGTATCTGTGGCACTCTTGGGTCCTTTCCAGTATCAACCTCACAGTCTTTATGATGTTGACATTTCTTCCAGCAACTTGGAAATGTTCTGTATCAGAAAAGCTGTATTCTCTTAGGAAGCACCATTTTTTTTTTTTTTTACTGTGTTCTTAAGCTGGGAAGAGTTTGGTCTATACACTCTTCAATCCACATGAACATGAACATTGGTATCTTCAAAGTGCATGTTTAGTAGCTAAATTGTTTTTCCTCCATTGGACCAAAATTTCAAGCTTTCTTTCAAAAGGTACAGATTGTTCTGGCTACAAAATCTTGGAAATCGCATGTGCCTGATATATTTTTAAATTTCCCTTTATATATTCCAGTGTTAAAGAGAAAGAAGGATTTTATGTGAGTATTGTAACATGGTACACAGTATAGTAGAGGTGTTTTTTTTTTGGGGGGGGAAGTCTTTCTTTTGAAATTTCCAGTATAAAATGTAAAAGACACTACAAATCTGTAAACCTAAAGATTTGTACATAGGAAAGCAGAGCGAGAAATGGAAAATGTGGTCACATCTTTTTGTCATTCCAGTACATCGGGGCTGTGATCTGTTTCATAACCCAAGGGATGCTGGTTACCTCAGAGAAAATACGCATGAGATCACTTAGAATGAGGGCCTCTTTGTGGTAGGGTAAATATGCAAACCTGATTCTAGAAGAATGTGTTCATGTTTAATCAATGACACTATTACGGAGGGCATAGTTCTTGACAAACAAGTATATAGGGTAATAGACATATCTTTGTTATTCAACCTCAGTAAATATGCTTTAGCACTCAATTGGCACCTAATTAACAACTAATTAGATTCTCAAAGAATATAAATTTGCATTTAGTTGCATTAGTTAACTTGATGCCTTTAATACTTTGCTCTTGGTAGCCTTCTACACAGGACTTTTACTTCATTTATTCCTTATGCCAAGTGAAATGTCAGGCAGCTAAGAGTTATTAGAGCATTCTAATTGAAATTTGAAAACTAATTAGAATGTGTGTTCCTATTTAGGAACTGCTGAACTAAAAAGTCTGAAGCAAAAATAAATCACTCTATTTATACTGTAACTGTCATATATTCTTAAATCCAAACGTGAGACTTGATTTACAACATAACCAAAAATATACGCCAAAGCACTTTAAACTTCTTCAAAAAAGTTGTGAAGATATTTTTGAAACTAAATAGAAATAAAAGCTGCTTTTCTGGGGATAAACTAACAAGTAAAATAGCAAGTAGTAGAATTTTAACAACATTATATGGAAAATATGGTAACACTGGCCAATATCAGCAATTTCATTCACAGGAATTGCATGGGATTAAACTTTTGCAAAGAAAAACTTGGCAGGCAAAATTGTCAAACTCTTTCCAGAAATCAACTGACAAAGAAAACACACACACACACACACACACACTCACTCACGCCCACAGAGTCGAGAACATTCTGGTACCAGTGGGGTATCTTCAAACCTCATACGAAGATATAAAATCCAAGAGACGGTATTTGAGAATCTGGGACTATTTGAGTATATGTTGATAAGTATGCATATGTTTTTGAGAAAACAATGCTTATATTTTACAACGGAGGGAGGTATCCCTTGGGAGTTGTGTATTTCACAGATACCCAACGTCTGAGTGAAATTGAACCCTCCTCCCTCAGATGTGAGAGTTTACTGCATACTTTTGTACACAGAATGTTCAAAGTCACTTACGAAGGGACTGCGCCCTTTCCTCCAATCCCTCACCTTTCCTCATTCCTAGTGGCGGGGAGGAGATATTTGTAAAGTAAAACTTGGTTCACGTTGACTCCAGCCTGTCCAAACTGGCATTCATTCACCAAGGAAATGGCAGACAATGGTGCTACAGGGGGATTCTCCAGATAGGTAAACACATTAAAAAAAACGGGTATAGTGAGATGTAAGAGGGCACTTCTTAACTCTCCAAAAGGTACAATGTGTCAGTAGGCTTGTGGCTTTCAACATGCTACAGGAAAAGAGATATAAAGTTAGCTTGGAGAGCTCATGACTTTGTGTTTTGGTGCTGAAGTCAGCTTTTTGTTCAAACCGTAATGCTCTGTAAAGTCAGGTTTGTGTGACTGCAGTCGGGTCACTTGCGTGAGAAAACTGAAGGACAAGAGTCGGGGTGGGGGGGGGCAGCAGCTGGTGAGGGAGCCAAGGAGAAGCAGCGGTGGGTGCTCCTGCCCTCCTAGAGTCTGTTGGGGGCAAAGTGAGTGTGCTCCTGGGGGCCGAGATGGTTGCCCGAGGGAGGACAGACCTCATCAGGGAAGCTACAGGCACCCCAGGGTGCTGAGGAGTAAGGATGGCTTAGAGAGGAGGTGGGAGACAGTGAGACATTTCGTAGCGAGAGAACCGAGGTGAGAGGTCCCTATCCCCAGGCATCAGACCACTCGAGAACCAGATAAATTATTCAGATTGTCAGCAGGCAAAGCTGCCCAGTAACTTTTGCATCAGAACTGACCTGTGACACTGTCTCGTCTCCCTCCCTCCCTGTGTTCCCTGGATGGATGAAGGACTGGAAGAGGGGAGAAAGGGTAGATAGACCTGCTGAGTGAGGAAGGAGAGAAGTTGACTCTACCCCTTTCTCTGAGCTCTGGTCTCCTATGGGCAGGAGGCCAAACTTGGGGTAAGAGTTTGTGTATACGTGAGGTTTCAAGACGAAACCTAGTTCCAAGTAGTGACTATTACAAGGCATTTTAATGACCAACTTAAGGACCTTGCTTTGCCCCCCTCTTTTCTGAAACGGCGTATTAGTTTCTTCCGTCCTCCTGGATGTATAAACACTCCTACCACATGACGGGTTGTCTGTTTTGTTCCCAATTCATAGCAGCCTTCAGATGATCCCAGCACCCAAGTTTCTCCTCGAAAGGAAGTAACACAGCCATGGCCATTTAGCTAAACGATGCCCGTGCAGCCTGAAATGGCGAATGTGTTTTCTGAAATACTCCATTTCCACACTGGCAGCAGCTGGTTGATGACGCTGGAGTGTGCATACGGTTAGGAACTAAATGGCTGGTATGTTAATTTAATGTGTCATCATCAACGATACTGATCACTCCAGCAAAATCGATCATGCAGTGAATCGTATTGGTTGTGAAGGTGACCACCGAAAGATCTCCAGCACTGGGTTTCAGTCACTTGAATGTGTAGGCACAACCCTTACTTTCAGAGAGCTCAAAAAGGTCCTGGTGCAGTTTCGGATCACAGATTTTATCTCTGAATATTTGAAGAAGTATCTTGATTTTGGGGCACCTGTGTGGCTCAGTCGGTTGAGTGTCCGACTTTGGCTCAGGTCATATCTCGCCATTCACGGGTTCAAGCCCCTCATCAGGCTCTGTGCTGACAGCTCGGAGCCTGGAACCTGCTTCCGATTCTGTGTCTCCCTGTCTCTGTCTTTGCACTCTCTCTCTCTCTCTCAAAGATAAATCAACGTTAAAAAAATGTTAAAAAAAAAATAAGTATCTCAGTTTTAGGTTAATGTGTTCTTCACCTAAATCGTCTGAAATTGTAACCAACAATATGATCTCTCCAAGGGTGAGCCTTGGTTCTCTGGCATATCTGTGGAAGCTTCTCGTGAGCGAGCTCTGAGACAGAACCCCGTCAGGAGCATGTGAAAATATCACTTGGAGAGAAGTGCCAAGGAGGTCCGCTCACAGATTCCCGCATCCTCTGGCGAAGTGCTGCGTGACTTTGAGCTGACCTTGAGATTTATGGTCTGGCACAAATCGTCATTAAACTGGGAACAGCTTGGGTAATGTCTTGATAGCAAACGGTACCCAGCAATGTGTTAGCAGTGGAAAGAATTTAAAATATCCAATTTAGTTTTAATTCTGCAGCAGAGAACGGCCTGTGATTTTGAGAAGTAGTCACAAAGTTGAATGCCAATTCGAAACGAAAAAGAACCATGTTTGTGATCTTCCAAGTGTACTTAAAACCGAGACTAGAAACAGGCTGTTCTGATTTAGCTGTGAACAGCTGCTAGGCATCCAGTAGTGCAGTAACTTTTATCTTGTCTCTTGTTGTAAATTTATGAATTGGTCCCTTTATCCTTAGCTCTGGGGAGCAAAGGGAAGTCAACTTGCGCTTATCGGATACGCGAATGGGACGCCGCACCCTCTTAACGACAGCGTATCCGAGGCTGAGGGCAATTTGTACTCTCATTACACAGAGTCGTAAACCTTAAATTGGACCCAAGGTAGCACAAGTTAATCTTTATCCTCTGAGTTCCCTGAATATCTGGGCTATTGTACAGTGTAGTATTTGGTTAGTATCTCATAAAGTACATGAAAATTTGGTTAGATGATAACAATTATATACAACAATGGAGCTTTAAGATTATCTGCATAACATGAATCATCTTAATCGATTAAAAAGAAGATATAATTGGATGGTTAACCATAAATGGGAAGACTCTGCCAGGTAAACTTCCCTGACCCACCGTCCCTGGTCATTATCTACATGAAGATAGAAATTGCTTACCACCAATGTGTCCAACTCAAGGGCAGGCGATCTGTGGTGTGGCCTAGAATGAACAGGGAAGAGGGATCAATCAGGTTTCCTCTTTGTGACATTCCTACTGGACCTGGGAAAAGAATCAGCCACGTGGAAGCCAAGAGAATCATCAACAGGCGGGGAGGAGCTGAGTCACCTAATGGTCTACACCAAGGGTGAAGATCCATGGATTCATGCTATTCAGCTCTCTAGAGCCACTTTACGTCTAGGAATGCCTTCTGTGTCCAACTTCCTTGTGGCTCAGCCCTACCATTGGGTTTTTAAAGAGAATTCTAAAAGCTCTTGGAGGAAGCACCAGCAGAAAATATACATCATAAAGATGAGGGCAGAAAAGTGAAAGGAAATACTATGCTGTTTGTCACTTTCACTTCTTAAGGAACTGCAGTTCTGTGTAAAGAAAGCTTATATTTTCTGACCCAGCATTTCCATAATATATGTCCATAAGTTTGGCTTCCCAAGAAGTAGTCTATAAAGACAGATCCCCAGAACCTATCTCACTGGAGTTAGCATCTCCTGAGTGTTTTTTAGGACTGTTTAAGATGGTCCCCAGACAATCCTGATGTCTAGCCAAAGCTAGCCAGATTTGGGTCCTGATGTTGCTGACTGTCTGATTTTAGAGACAAGGAGACTCAGGCACAGTTTCTTCAGATGCTAAACTTCGACTGCGCAGTTAAAATGTGAAAGACCCTGAGTGGCAGCAGCATTTCCTTTTTTGAGTGCTTATTCCAACCACCGATTTGTTTTTATTACAGACATCTGGAATCAGTATTAGCAGAATCAACCTAACTAGAACCTTATTATGCCATTAATACAGTTCGCTATTCCCTTTTTATCCTGCACCTTATCAAAGCTAAAAAAAAAAAAAAGTGAGCAATGCCAGGGGTTATATATTCTCAAAGAAATGCTAGGAATAAACGTACTCCTTCAGTGAAGTTGGTTTGTACCACTAGGAAAGCCTAGAGAAGGATCTGGAAGACTCAGAACGTGCCATGGAATGTTGAATTATATGTGAAATTTATGAGGAAATTCTAGATCTGAAAACACTTCTGCAAAGAGAACATTACCAAATGAATGCAAAGGTCTTATAAATCAGCATTATTCTACAATTGTACCAAAACCAAAAAATCTAGGGAGTTGCTTTAAAACCATAGTAAAACATTTACGATGGGAATATTCTTTGAATAAGCATCTTAGTTTTGCTTTTAAGCTATTTCTGCAAATATTTTTAACCAAAGTCTGTTTCTGCTTTTTTAAACAGTTTGTCATTACAGTTGTTTGGCTCATACACTAAATCTTTTCTTCAAATCTTTTGATTTGCTTTCTTTATAATAGGTTTCCCCCAGCCCACCAGGTTTAAATGATTCCGTAGATGTAGCCTGGTTTCCACCTTCCAGATCACCTTGTCAGAGGCTTCTTGAAGCATAGAAAAGAATGCAAGTTGAAATCAAAGTATCCAAGTTTAAGACTGGCACAAAGAAGAAACAAGCCTATCAGGGAATCTGCTGGAATTCTCCGCGGCTGTTCTCTTGAAGGAGTTTTTGCACATTGTTTGAACGAGTTGCAAGTAAATGGAAACAACACTAAGCACAATGAAATAAAAATGTATCAAAGGGGAGAATTGCCTCTGGTTGGCAAGAGATTACTCTAGCTCCTTCGTATTTCCCACACAATGTGCCCTCTATCATACTCTCCCAAAAAGGTGGAGTATTGAAGAGAACGTTCTCTGCATCCCATTTACTTCTTCCTCCTTGAGGACAAAGGGGTGATTACTCTGTTGGGTTATAATCAATATTCACTGGGCAATCTTCTTCATAGTGGGTAGGTCATTCCATCAAAGGGTAATGAAGGTGGATGTCTCCCTGATTCTTACTGGAATAACTTGCATCCTAGATTTTCATAGTGGTAAGTAACAAGCTTTTGTGTATGTGTATGTAAGTTGTGCTGAGTGCCTGAGATTTGCATATTAGAACAGACAAGTGGCCAATTTCAGAGCAGCACAAACCGTTCTAGGCAATGTTCTAAATGCCTTGCAAAAATAAACTCATTTACTTCTCACAACAACCCGATAAGGTAGATGCTATTATTATCCTTGAGGAACAGATGAAAAAACTAAGTCAGGATAATTTGTTCAGGGTTTGAAAGTCAGAGGGCTGCAGAACTGGGTCTAAAGCCAAGCAGCCAGGACTTCTAGAAAGGGGGCCTGAGGAGCTCAGTGAAAACGCTCCCCCAGAGAGACAGATGTTAAACTGGCCAGAATTAGGGGCGCCTGGGTGGCTCAGTGAGTTGAGCGTCTGACTTTGGCTCAGGTCATGATCTCACAGTTCATAGGTTCAAGCCCCGCGTCGGGCTCTGTGCTGACAGCTCAGAGCCTGGAGCCGGTTTCAGATTCTGTGTCTCCCTCTTTCTCTGGCCTTCCCCTGTTCATGCTCTCTCTCTGTCTCAAAAATAAATAAATGTTAAAAAAAAATTTTAAAAATAAATAAACTGGCCAGAATTAGTAAAGACATTCCTTGTTCCCAGAGACTGATCCAAGGGCTTGCGCAGATCAGAATGGATCTCTGTGGGAACAGCATGGGGCCCAGGAGGGGCTATACCGCCAGCTATGTCACAGAGCCTCCAGTTCGGGGAGGGCTCTACAGATGTTCTAGGTAACGTCTAAATACCCCTCCACCTTCGGCTCCTGCTCCGGAGAGTCTGGCAGGACAGCTGGGGCACAGGCCCATTTCCGCAGAGTTGTGCATCACTGTGCCTGGTCTGTGGACGTGAACATCCACAGATCCCACATCGTAACCCAGCTCTGGGCTGCAGAAGAGCTGTGCTGGCTGTGTCATTAATCCCCGGCCTCCTTCCCCCAAGCTCCTGCTCTGTAGCACAGAGGCCCTGCCAGAGGGAAGTAAAGCGAGCCTCAAGAGTGGCAGCACCCTGCCTCTGCCGAGTTGGACAGTGGAACCGAAGTGAGAAACTCGACCGGTAATTCTGGTATTTAGATAAAGCCTGTCTCAACCACGCTTGGCTTGAGTTGGCGTCTTCATAGCATGGCTCGTGCCATTCAATGCACCAAGCAAACCTTTGACATTCCTCCCTGGGGCCTATCTTACTTGTTAAAATCATGAGAGAAGATCACACTTATTGACTTCGTATACAAACACTTAGTACATTTCTTTTTTTTTTTTTTTTTTAATTTTTTTTTTTCAACATTTATTTATTTTTGGGACAGAGAGAGACAGAGCATGAACGGGGGAGGGGCAGAGAGAGAGGGAGACACAGAATCGGAAACAGGCTCCAGGCTCTGAGCCATCAGCCCAGAGCCCGACGCGGGGCTCGAACTCACGGACCGCGAGATCGTGACCTGGCTGAAGTCGGACGCTTAACCGACTGCGCCACCCAGGTGCCCCAGTACATTTCTAATTTTAGTGTCAAATCACCATTAAAGCTTTCAGACCAAGACAAATGAAACAGTTATATATTAACTCGTGTAACTAGTCAAGAGCTTCATAAATTGAAACACGAAGGGGAAACGTGGATTAGGCTTAAGGTTTCCATTTTTTTTTTTTTTTTTTGTCTCAAAATGAAGGCAGCGTTTTGAATTTAAAAAGCCCGACTGTGCCATCTGGTAGAAAATGAACTGATCTTGCTGTGATTAATTCAGGTTGTATTTGGTCAACAACGTAGGCACTGTGGTATTGGGAAGGCGTTGCATGTTGGTTTCATTTGTCGCACATTTTATTTAATGGCTATAAGCCATCTTAGCGGGTTTTTCCTAGCCACTTGTAACTGAATAAACTGTCAGTCATAAATTTTATCAGGGTATGGCAACTCATAGAGACCTTCAGGTACGGTGAAAATCACACATGATTAAAATAAATACATTTGGCAAACGATTTTGAGATTCTTAACGTAGTTGTTAAGAAAACCAACATGCACCCAGAACCTATACTCCAGCTTATTTAAGGAAGAACCACTGACAACTCTGTAATTGCTAAATTTCTGTTTAATGGGCCTTTGTAGTTAGAGGTGGACGTGATTAAAAAGCAGTGACGCTGAGTAAGGATTGACCTGAGTGGCGTGAGAAAGGGTATACGGCCTTCAGCTTATTTGGACAGCAGAGAAACTATTCTGTAGGCGGGTGTTGGGTGGAAAATCCGATGAATGGGAAGATAGAAAACAAGAGGCTGCAGGGAAGGGTACGTGGAGTAGACACTTGTAAGTAGATGACACCCCAAGTAATTTTTAATGTAAAAAATATTCACAAAAGTAGGGTACCTGGGTGGCTCAGTCAGTGAAGCATCCAAGACTCTTGAGTTTGGCTCAGGTCACGATCTCACTGCTCACGAACGTGTTCGAGCCCCACGTCGGGTTCTGTGCCGACAGCTCAGAAGCTGCTTGGGATTCTCTTTCCCTTTCTCTCCGCCCCTGCCCCACTTGCCGCCTATATCTGTCTCAAAAAATAAAAATAAACTTAAAAAATATTCACAAAAGCAGTTGAGAAATTGAAAAAAAAACAGCTCGGCAGCCCCTCAGAAAGTTAAACATAGAATTACCATATGACCCAGCAGCTCTACACCACGCGATATGTTCAAGAGAACTGAAAACGAGGATTCAATGTAAAAAAAAAAAAAAAAGTGCACATGATTGCTCGTTGCAACGTGATTCATGACAGCTGAAAGGTGGAGGTAATCCAAACATCCATCGGCTGATGAAGAGATAAATAAAATACGGTATATCCATAGAGTGGAATATCATTTAGCCATACTCAGGAATGAAATAGTCACATATGCTTACAATAGAGATGAAGAACATTGACTACATTGTGTTCAGTGAAGAAAGCCAGACACAAAACTTCACCGGCTGTATGATTCTAGGGTTATGAAATGTTCAGAGTAGGGACTCCATAGGGACAGAACACGGACTAGTGGTGGTCAAGGGGCAGAGGAAGGGGAGAATGCGGAATCGTGGCTTCATGGGTATGGGGTTTCCTTCGGTGGTGGCAAAAATGTAAAGATCAGGTGACAATCAGGCAGATGGGATGGTTGTAGACAACTATGAATGCACTGAAAGTCACTGAATTGCATCCTTGAAGCTTGCTGAATGATGCATTTTGTCAAGTGGATTCTGCCTCAATAATGTGGAAATAAACAAATACAAAAAAGTACTAACTATACTAAGACAAAGTGCTTTCAGCCTTCTGTGCCTGGGGTTGGAGGATCTGTACAAGTGGGTGGCAGGTGCTGAAAGGGAAGGAAGTCGTCTCCATCATGTGAGCTTGAAATAGAGCTTCTGTGACACGGAGTGTGGAGGAGAAGGGGGCCATGTGTGCTGCCTGCCCTTCCTGACTGGAAACTACAGCTCCACTGGCGGTGGGAGATGTGTCCTATGGTCTCTCTTCCTCAGAGTAAATTTGCATTTTACTGGCCTGGTCGGAGGGGGGCCGGGGTTGGTAAGGATGGGAGTCGGTTATTGTTTAAATGCCACAGATTGTTGGGGGGCCTGGTTGGGTGAGTCACTTAAGCGTCTGATTTCGGCTCAGGTCATGCTCTCACCAGGTCATGCTCTCACCAGCTGTGAGACGGAGCCCCGCTTTGAAAATGAAAGCCTTTGATAACAGATCACAAATGGAAAATCATAAAGAAAACACCGATACAGTCAACTGCGTATACAGTAAAATTTTCTCTATAGGAAAAAAAAAAAAACCGCTGCCATATGCAACCCCACTATTTCTCAAAATAAAAATAAATAAATAAACTTTTGTATCTTTTTTTTATAAAGTTTATTTTTGAGAGAGACAGAGACAGCATGAAAGGGGGAGGGGCAGAGAGAGAGGGAGAGGGAGAATCTCAAGCAGGCTCTGCACGGTCAATACAGAGCCTGATGCTGGGCTCGAACTCACGAAACCATGAGATGGTGACCTGAGCTGAAACCAAGAGTCAGATGCCTCGCTGACTGAGCCACCTAGGTGCCCCAACTGTAAGTGCCACAGATTGTCACTGTTTCCCGTTTGCCGTATGCCCTTAAAACAAATGCCAGACTTTAAAGGGTTTTTTTTTTTTCATGATTTTCACTGGTGAAATAATTGTTTATCACTAAGCTTTTACACCACCATTTTGAAAGTTGCAATCTGTCTCTATTCTTAAATAGCCAAACAAATAGCAAACTGGAACAAATGTGAGCAGAGGTCTTGCTCAGGAAGTTTTAAGTACTTCGCAGTTCCATTCTTTCAATGATGTCAAATTTATCTCTTGGAGAGGGGTAAATAAAGGTTTCTGTGACTCACTTCAAAATAAAAATTAGAAGTGACAAATTGTTACTCACAGTTTTCCTTGAAAGAGACAACAGTAATCATTAAATATGGCAAGTGTCTGAGAATTCTGAACATACAAAGACAAATTTGACAAAAGATTTTCCAATAACCTTGCATATTCTCAGATGGGAATGTTTAGTATTACAAAATATATCAGTATTCCCAAAATTAAACTTCAGTCTCACTCCCCATCACAAAATAAGCTTTATGGATCTCGATGAGCTGATACCAAAATTCATTTATAAAATAAAATGTGTGAGAATAGCCAACAAACTGAAAAAGGAAAGCGAATGAGGGAGGTTTTTCCCCATCACATAGAAAAACATATTGTGGAGCTATAGATTCAAAATAAATTAATGAAGGAATACGTATCTAGACCAATGCATCTGAATACAGATGGTAAAGATGACATTTAAATTATGGGGCAAAGAACAGACAATTTCATAAATGAAGGTGGGAAAACCGATTATCCATATGAAGACGGCAAAAATGAGAACCTTGCTATGTAGAGTCTAAATAGAAAAACACAATAAATACCTCAAATTATAAACATATTGAAAGAAACTGGGAGAGAAGTTTTATAACCTTAGGGAAAATGAAAGCCTTTGATAACAAAACACAAGTGGAAAATCATAAATAAAACACAGATACAGTCAACTGCATGTACATTAAAATTTTCTGCATAGCAAAACCAAAAACAAAAACAAAAAACTGACATACACAATTTTAAGTGAAGTGACAGAAAAAAGGAAAAAATATTTTCGAGTTACATTAAAAAATGCAAATAATATATAAGGATTACTGACATATTAAAAACAAAGGCTCGGGTTGCCTGGGTGGCTCAGTTATGCATCTGACTTCAGCTCAGGGCATGATCTCACAGTCCATGGGTTCAAACCCCGCATCAGGCTCTGTGCTGATGGCTCAGAGCCTGAAGCCTCCTTTAGATTCTGTGTCTCCCTCTCTCTCTGTCCTTCCATGGCTCATTCTCTCTCTCTCTCTCTCTCTTTCTCTCTCTCTCTCTCTTTCTCAAAAATAAGTAAACACTAAAAAAAAAAGTTTTTTTAAAAAGAAAAGCTATATTACATAAGAGGGAAAAGAGTAAAAAAATATGAGAAGGAAATTAACAAAGGGTGAATAATTTAATAGCAATGAGAAGAAGAAAGTACTCAATCGAGGAGAAAATTCTGTCTATTAATCAAGGCAATGCAAAATAAAACAACAAAGTATTATGTTTAGCTTTGGCAAAAATTTAAAAAAATATATAATTTCCCATAATAAAATGGAAGTCCATGCTCCAGGCTCAGCTGACTTCTCATTTCCTCAGAGAAGTCTTCCTTCCATATCCTGTATAGTACTCACAAGGGCAATACACCTTCCTTCATATAGTTTTTCATAATAAATTACATACTTATTGGTGTGATTATTTGTTCAACACCATTTCCCTCCTCCATTGATTTGTAAGCCCAAAGGATCAGAATCTGTGCTGTCTTCTCCACCGATCGACGTCTACACAATGCCCGGTATATAGTAAATATGAATGTCGGTTGAATGAATAAGTAAATGGAGAAATGAATACTGATAGATACATGTAGATAACTACATTTAATATTTGCATCTAATCATATTCATGCATTTGTTCTCAGGTTCTCCATCAAAGACATTCAAATCTTCCTAGATTTCTTTGACTAAGATTGTGTTTCTTACATAACGTAAAAAAAAAAAAAAAAAAAAAAGATCGGCATATTTTGTTTAGATTGTTTTCTTTAAATCTTGATTATGATGCAACCATTTACAACTATACTAATGCAAAATGTCATTTATTGAGCTACAGGGACTATTTTTGGTACTATTTTATTTTATTTATTTATTTAAAAAATTTTTTTATTTTATTTTCGAGAGAGAAAGAGAGAGGCAGAGTACGAGCAGGGGAGGGGCACAGAGACACACACACACACACACACACACACACACACACACAGAATCCAAAGCAGGCTCCAGGCTCTGAGCTGTCAGCACAGCGGCGCAGGGCTCAAACCCGTGAACTGTGAGATCATGACCTGAGCCAAAGTCCCACACTTAACCGACTGAGCCACCCAGGCGCCCCTAGTTTTGGTACTATTTTATTAAATTCTGGGGAAAAGTTCCAGATATTATTGCCCCCACACAACCTTTAGCCTGTAGGTGGTATTTTCTCCATTTAAAAATGGGGTCATCAGGGTGCCTGGGTGGCTCAGTCGGTTAAGTGTCTGACTCTTGATTTTGGCTCATGTCATGACCTCACCGTTCTTGAGATTGAGCCCCGCATTGGGATCTGCACTCACAGTGCAGAGCCTGCTTGGGATACTCTCCCTTCTCTGTCTTCCCCTCCCCTGTTCTCTCTCTCTCTCTCTCAAAATAAATAAACTTAAAACAACAAGGTCATCTATTCACAATCAGGCAATAAAGAAGGTGGATATCTTAGCTCCGCTTACAATAAGGTACCACAGAGTGGATGATTACAACAACACACTCTATCGCTCACAGTTGGAGGCTGGACACAGGAAATCAAGGTGCCAGAAGTTCTGGTGTCTGATGAGAGCCCACTTCCTGGCTTGTAGGTAGGTGCTTTCTTGTTGTGTCATCACATGGCCGAGAGAGGGCTAGCTGTCTGGTCTCTTCTCCTAAGGACCCTAATTCCATTCATGCGGGCTCTACCCTCACGACCTAATGGCTTCCCAAAGGCTCCACCTCTTTTTACAATCGCACCGGGAATTAGGCTTCAGCCTAAGCATTTCAAGGGGACACAAACAGAGCAGCTGAATGTGCCCCGTGCGGCCCCTTCTAGTGCTTCGCGATATAAACACGGACTCAGATCCCATTACTCGGTAGGTTAGGCCCAACTCTGAAGATCAAAATTTATATTCGTGAATACAATACTTGTGTTCGTATTTGTCATCTGCCCAGCACAACTAATAGGGTAGGTGCTAAATGAGGCTATATTTTCTTAACAGTTATGAAGAGGTCTACGGACGTAAATGTAGACTGATGCTGTTGGTTTCCGGTTTTTAGTTGCGCATGAGCGTGCACGTCCTTAACAGCAGGTGCTGGCTACCTAATGTGCTCAACATAGCCTGTGCGTTGGCCCCTCTCCGTCCCACCTCTTATTTCATTCGCTGTCGTGGCAGCCAACTTTTGCACAAATGACCAGCTTTCTGCAGACGTTCTTGTTTTCCTTTCCCTCCCCTGAGGTTCCTCTGACACCAAGATACAGGGCACTTAAGGGATCTTTCTGTACACTCAAGCGGGGATAGCTCGAAAGTGTGTATTTAACCCCTGAAGGTTCACCCTGTTGAGCTGATAGATAAGTGCTTTTGGCTTTGGTCCCCCAGAGGAAACTCGGTGACCTGTTTCACAAGGCCATCACGAGGTTCCTGGTAGAGTTGAACACCAGCGGCCCTCAGCGAAATCCAACAGGATAACGCATCCTTTTCCTGTCTTTTCTTTCCTCCATATCTGACTCCCCTGGTGCCTCATTCTTCCTTCTTGGGATCACTTCCCAAATATACTACCTGGACGGAAAACTTAGATTCTGACACTAAAATATGAGAGTGTTGGGGAAGGGTTTTTGGCTGTTGGAGGAGATACCTGAATTATGATATAAATGCTATTGCTTTGATTTTGGAACGTAATTTCATGATGTGTCCTCAGTCCCTAATCAGAAAGATGCTGTGTTTAGTATTTATTCTTCACTCCTCCTTTGGCTTTTATTTTATTTTATATTTTATTTTATTTTATTTTATTTTGGAACAGAGGTCATTTTCTTGCTTGCACAGTTCCCAACCTCTCTCTCCACTTTACGTGGTTTATGAATTAGCCTTATACACAAAATCCCGGAGGACGAGGCAATGATAGATGGGGTGTGAGGTTCTAGCCCCTAAAATGACTGGATAGCTTTAAATACTAGCATTAGTATTTAATGCACATAGTGGGAAACCACCACATTTTTTTTTTCAGGAGTAAAGTAACTTCTTAATGGCTACGTTTAATTAGACTAACCTACTGGTGATGTTTAAAGTGAGTTGATTTCATGACATTACGAGTCTACACGTCACCTAATTTGACATAGGGGATGAGCCTTTTAATTTCTGTTCCAGTTTCTGATGTAACCGGACATATATAAAATCTAATGTCACACTCGATTTAAAGATACTATGAATAGTTAGCTAAATGTTCCTTTTGCTTGTGTATAATTTTTATATCTTCTGTTTTCCATCGCATATATTTGTCAATTATGCTCATGTCCTCATTAATTTATTTTTTTTCATGAAATTATACTTCCCATGCAAAGGCTCTTTATGTTTAACCAGTTAACTTGTAGAGAGGGCTAAGCTAACAGTATTGTACTAATTATGGTATTTGAAATAAGAATGATGTTTTAATGTATACTGATCAATTTCCACAGTTAAATCTATTGCCTAAAATTCAAAGGCCAGATTATATTGGGAACTTCAATAAGCAAACATTCTTCTATCATAATTTTTAAACAGATCTTTCATTTTCTGAGACTTAAGAGCTAGGATGCTAAGCCGGGTATGCTAAATATTGTATTCTGTACTCCATTTAGACTTTGATTTGGATTTAAAATTCAAAATCACTTCCATCATTTCTATCCTTGTGAGTGTGTGCCTGTGGGGATATTAAAATAGAGAAAGAGCTACTTGGAGAGATGAAATGATTGAATTTGATGCCTAAGGCCAGAAACCTCATTTTGCTTATGTTAATATGTAGAACTTTCTGCACTCCAATTCATGGCTAGTAAATGCTTTTTCTTGATTTTTGTAAAATTCAGCATCGTATATCCCGGTTGAGAACCTTATTTCTTTTGTTACAAATAGTGCTAGCAACCCGTCTCAATCTACTTTCTATTAGCATAGCCCAATTATGAAATCGTTACACATGATTATAGAAAATCTAAACCTATGTGTTACTTTTTCTACTGCCATTTTATTTAAGATCGCAGATTGAAGCTATTGTAATCTTAGGTAAATCAGTAATTAACTTAGCAGAGAGCTAGAATATAGACATAAAATTATAAGACCTAGAAGGCATTTTCAGGGAAGAATTTTAATAAATATCTAGCAGGATATAATCCTTTTCAAAGAAGTGCAAATATTCTCAGTGTCTCACCATGACAAGGTAGCGTTAGAAAGACGACATTTGCTTATATTGTCTTTAAATGAACTAGATAACGTATCCATTTCAGTAAACCCCTACTGAACACCAACTTCTTGGCATTCCAAGGTGAATAATATAGTGTCTCAGGCTTAAGTGAGTTCAGGGCATATTGGGAGGAGAGGAGAGAAATTTGCAAATATGGGATATTTGTAATTCAAAATAGTAAATGTAACGAATACGCTTAAAAATGATGATAAAAATACAGAGGCTAGAATACAAGCTTGAGCCAATCATAAACAAAGCTTTCCAAAGAGAAAAGACACACATGGCAGAATCCACCAGCAGAGAATTAGGGTCAGATTATTGCAGGCAGAAAGACAATCGTATGTGTGTAGGCTACGATTCTTGACAGGGTACGTCATGTTTTAGTTACGGGGGACAAAGAAAGATGATGACCAGGGCAGAAGGCTGGAGCAGTCAGAGGCCGAGGATGACAACAGATAAGTAGGGCAGATACATATCATGTAGGAACGTAGTCATCATGCTGAAGTGTTTAGGTTTATGAGTAGGAAAGTAATTTAATGAGGCTTCTGCTCTAGCAAAACGACTGGTTTGGCAATGTGGACGAGGAACCCGAGTTGAGTTCCTCCTCATGCAGCCATTCAGTGAAGACTATGTTTGAACTCAGTCAAACTTAGCATGCAGCGGCGATAGCATCACCTGGGCTGGCTGACTGATGTGTTACGGGAAATGAAGACAAACGAAGAGTTAGATGTGATACTTGCCATCTTCCTGCTGATGGTGACGGTGCCATCAATGAGAGCAATGATGGAGGAGGAAGATTTGAGGGCTAATGAGTTTTGGGGTATCAAAATATCGGATGTGTTGTTTCTACACCTTCTGCAAGAGACATAAGATTGTGCAGAGTAATAATTATCACCATTTATTATACATGGGTTTGTAACACGAAAAGATAGGATATATGTCTAGCAGTGATATAAAAATGGTGAAGAGGGGTAGAATTATTAACGGTGTCACAGTTGTGACTCATACAGGAGTTTAGTAAGGATAAACCTGAGATAGATTCTGATACGTTTAGATGTACATGCTAAGTCTTACAACAACCACTAAGTAAAGAATTTTTAAAATATAGTGAAATAATGATTAAAAAATTAAAATGTTACAACTAGACAATGTTCCCCTAATGCAGTGAACGAAGGAGTAGGAAGATGACATAAGACATGTAGAAAAAAAAATAAAATGAGAAATGTAATCCAACAGTGTTAATAATAGTATGAAATATGAATGGATTAAACAATTCAGTCAAAAGGCAGAGATTGTCAGAGTGAATAAAAGGCAATATCCAACTAGATACTCTCTACAGGAGGCACACTTTGGATTCAAATATACAAGTAAGTTGAAATAAGAGGATATTAAAAGATATACCATGCAAGCCATAACCTTTTTTTAAAATTTTTTTTTAATGTTTATTTATTTTTGAGAGAGACAGAGCACAAGCAGGGGAGGGGCAGAGAGAGAGGGAGACACAGAATGTGAAGCAGGCTCTAGGCTCTGAGTTGTCAGCATAGAGCCCGACACAGGGCTCGAACCCACGAACCGTGAGATCGTGACCTGAGTTGAAGTCGGATGCCCAACCGACTGAGCACCTGGGCGCCCCAATGCAAGCCATAACCTTAAGAGAGCTGGGGTGGCTATGGTACTATCAGACTATAAAGAAACTTTTAACATTTTAAAATAAAAATGTGAGTAGAGGTAAAAAGGGGACTTTTTATAATGATCACAGTCAATCCATTCACCAGGAAAGACCAAACTATGGCTCATAAAATAAGTCTTAATCAATTTAAAAAGATTGAAATAGTAAAAATAACAGTTGAACCATGAATTAATCAAAATATAAATATTAGGAAATACTCAAATACTTGCAAATTAAGCAGCAAGCTAATATATAACCCGTGGGCTATAGACAAAAATTTCAAGGTGAATTAGCAAATATTTTCATTTGTATTTGTTTATTAAAAAATATTTTTAAGTAAACATCACACACACGTGGGGCTCAAACTCTTAACCCTGAGATCAAGAATTGGCCCTACTGACTGAGCCAACCAAACACCCCAAAAACATTTTTAAATTAAGGGGAAAAATTCTATTACATTCAATGTGTAGAATACATCTAAAGCACTGTCAGAGAAACATTTATACCATAAAATGCTCAGATGGGTGAAGAAAAAGGCGTAAAATCAATTATTTAAGATTCTACCTTCAAAATTAGTAAGAAGGAGAACAAATTGAACCCAAAGTAGAAGGAAAAAAATTGGTAAGATCAGAAAGCAAGAAAAAAGGTAACCAGAAAGCCTATAATTTTGGGTTGTAAGAGCATGTAAATTTTGGCCAACTACAAAGTTAGCGGGCTAACAGTCCACATAAGACCACTCTAATTTCTGACACCTATTACAAATTTGGAGGTTTCCCAAAAGCTCTCTTAGTTTTAATAATTCTCCAGGACTCACAGAACTCACTGAAAGCTCTTAAAGTTACACTCAGGGTTGGGGTGTATTTTAGAGAAAAGAAACACATTAGGAACAGCTAAGAGAAGAGCACATAGGTGGAGTCCAAGGGAAGTTACCAAATGTGGAACGTCCATGCTTTTCTCTCCCAGTGGAGTCATGGGCATGTTAGTGTCCTGGCATCCGTGTAAAGCAATACACACAGGGCACTGCCAACCAGGAGAGCTCACGTGAGCCAATGTGTCCAGAGTGTTTGTTGAGGCTCAGTTACCTATTGCCCGTGTAGCCTTCTTTTGGGATAGAAGTTGGGATAACACTGAACAGTTTCCAGTTTCTTCAGAGGGCAGGCAGACCCCACATCGCCCAACGACCCACTGTAAATCATACTGTTGGATTTTTTGGTGGCCAAAGCTCAAAGACAAACGAAGACACTTCTCCCAGACAGGATATTCTTGGGAAATACAGGTCCCAGTAGCAAAGGACAAAGGTCAGACCTCTCTCCGGGTGAAATTAATTCTTCGCTAAACGACAGAGAAGATCAATAGGGAAAAATACCGTATCACTGGTAAAAATCTAGCCACGTTCGTCATCACAAAAGAAAGAAGGCACAAATTACCAATATTGGGAATGAAAGAAGGGACATTATTACAGGTCTACATCTATTAAAAGGATAAAATGAGAATATTGTAAACAGTTTTAATGCTGGCCTCATAAAATGAGTTGAGAAGTGTTCTCTCATCTCCTATATTCTGGAGGCTTTTGTATAGACTTGGTATTATTTCTTCAGTAAATATATGGTAGCCATTCAGGACCAAAGATTTCTCTTTTGGGGTGCCTGGGTGGCTCAGATGGTTAAGTGTCCAACTTTAGCTTGGGTCATGATCTCCGGTGCATGGGTTTGGGCCTGGCTTTGGGCTCTTTGCTGACAGCTCAGGGTCTGGAGCCTGCTTGGGATTCTGTATCTCCCTCTCTCTCTGTCCCTCCCCACCTCGTGCTTTGTCTCTTTCTGTCTCTAAAAATTAATGAATAAACTTAAAAAAATTGTTTTTCTCCTGGTAGCAAGTCTCACAAAGAGATGTGCCTGATTTCAATATTCATTATAATGAAGTTTTAGTAGTCAATGCAGCATGGTATAATCATCATCTTAGACAAACGTATGGAATAGAATAGAAACCATAAACAAACCTGCACACATATGGACAACTGATTTTTGACAATTGTGCAAAAGTAATTCTATATGAAAGGGTAAACTGAACAAATTTGTGAACTACTTAAACAGCCATGTGCAAAGGAAATAATTAAGCTCAACTATTACCTAAATTCACATAAAATAAATAGCTCAAAATGTGGCATAGATCCAAATTTCAGAGCTGAAACTGTAAAACTTCTAAAAGTAAGTGTGAAGAATATCTTAATGATCTTGAGTTTGGCAAAGATTTCTTAAATATGATGGAGTAAGCAAAAATCATAAAAGAAACCAATTAGGAAATTGGATTTCATCAAAATTAAAGAATTCTGCACTTCAAAGTTACTATTAGGACGATGAAAAGACAAACCATGCACAAGGTAAAGTACTTTCAAAACATATCGCTTGAAACTAATAGAACACTGTATATTAACTATATTTCAGTTAAAATAAAATAAAATTAAAAAATATTCCTGATAAAATACCTTTCTCTTTGTCTATATTAAAAATTGCAATTCAACAGTAAGATGACAATCAATCTGATAAACCACAACAAACACTTGAGGAAATAAATCAGAACTCAAGCTTTCCTATAAAAGAAAAGACCATTGGGGTGCGTAGGTGGCTCAGTAGGTTAAGCATCGGACTTCGGCTCAGGTCATGATCTCACAGTTTGTGGGTTCAAGCGCCACGAGGCTCGGGGCTGACAGCTCAGAGTCTGGAGTCTGCTTCAGATTCTGTGTCTCCCTCTCTCTCTGCCCCTCCCCTGCTCACACACTCACTCTCTCTCTCTCAACAAAAAATAAACATTAAAAAATTTTTAAAAAGAAGAAAGAAAAGACTGCCAAGGAAGGATATAAAAAGTTGCTTAACATTATTAGTCACTACAGAAAGGTGACTTAAAACCACAATGAGGTAACTCTATGCATCTATTAGAATGGAAAAATAAATAAATAAATAAAACACACACACGCACAAACCAAAACAAACAAACAAACAAACAAAACAACTCAATACCCAAAACCTGACAACACCAAATGATGGTAATTATCAAGAGAATCTGGAACTTTTATATATTGGTGGTGGAATGCAAAATGGTGCAGCCACCATGACAAGCATTTTGAAAGTTTCTGACAAAGTTGGACACCCACTTACTCTAGTGACCTAGGGGTTCTACTCATAATTATTTGTCCAAAGGAAATGCACTCAGATGTTCATAGCAACTTTTTAAAATAATAGAGAGAAATAAGAAATAACTCAAATGTCCAGCAACTGGCTAAACAGACATTCAGTAGTACATCCATAGATTGGCATTGTATTCGTTTGTTTGCTTGTCTGTGTGTTTCTAGTTGGGGTAAAATTCACATAGCATAAATTAACCATCTAAAATGGAGTAGGGGCGCCTGGGTGGCCCAGTTGGTTAAGCACTGACTTCCGCTCAGGTCGTGATCTCACGGTTCTCGTGAGTTGGAGCCCTGCATTGGGCTCTGTGCTGACAGCTCAGAGCCTGGAGCCTGCTTCCGATTCTGTGTCTCCTTCTCTCTCTCTGCTCCTTCCCAACTCACGCTCTGTCTCCCTCTGTCTCTCAAAAATAAACATTAAAAAAATTTTTTTAATAAATAAAACTAGACTTTTCAATCTTTTTGATTTGGGTTAATCTACCCACAGTGAACTTGTTGTCTTTTATGTTCATAATACGGCTGTGAGGGGAGTAGAGATCGTTTGAATTTCATTGATACTTATTAATTTTCCTCTTTGTGGGCATTATAACCATCTGAGGCTTTCAGTATGAAGTTTTGCGTCTCAGGACCAAGGGCTCTTTTCCTGTTAGTCGTTTTGGATCATCTTCGGAGATCAATATTCCATGCAGTGACCTTTTCCCACATGCTGACATTCAGGATGGCCTTGCTTTCTTTTTGCAAATCACCTAATACCTCAGCTTCATGTCAGTAAAGTTATTGAATAACCAATTTACACTATTTTGAGGGCATGAGAGACGCTAGAGTACATGGTTGCTAACTCCCTTCTCCTTAATCCCTCCCTTTCATCTGAAACCCTAAGTTCGTCGTGGTCGTGGTGAGACATTGAAGATCTGTGACGTCTTGGCTGACTCTGAAAGCTGGCCCCACGCCATGGAGCCAGGAGGTAGTGCCTGTTTAGGCTGAGCACGTTTTCCGCCTAAACTTCTCTTGGGTCCTCTGGACTTAGAAATAAGGTGTTTAGATCGTTCCCTGCGGAGACCTCCCCTGACACTCTCCAGAACTGAAGGTGCACGCTTTCTTCTGTAGGAGCCGAAGTATTGATGAGGTTTTGATTGGAGGGTATGGGTAGGTGCTCACCATTTGGCCATGACCTCAAGCTGTATTGGATTTGGAGACATGAACTGCTGCTAGCAGAGAACCAAAGTTACCCTTTTTCAGGAGACAAGGTCAAGAGGGGTCCGGACTCAGCAATTCAGTGTAAATCTAGACCTCAGGGTAAGAAAAGTTAGAAAATCCACCCCCCACCAAAAAAAAAAGTACAACTCTCTAATCTTTACATCCATGTCACTCTCATTTGCTCTAACTCACATTGAGCTATCAAATTTTGTGGCAAGCTATAAACTTGTTGAGTCATTAGCCTGCCTGGTTAATGGAGGAAAACTAAATTCCTGTTCCTGCATAATGACACTTATTCACTGTAGACATTTGCATCACTGGGAAATGATAAAACCTCATCCTTCATAATGAAGTTCTGGGCTGACAAAGAGGAAAATATAGTGTTGTGGGACAACTATGAATATAAAACAAGCTTAATAAAGAAATAGTGACAAATTATATTATGCAAAATGTAATGCAATAAAAAATGTTACTAACTCATTGGAAATGTCATAAATAATCTAAATAGTTTTTGACTGTCAAGGCCTTGAAAAATATATTCCTTTAAAAATGAGGTGCAGAAGAGATGTCAGTTTAATTGCCATCGTATTTTGACAAGCTTGGAGATTCCTGTATTCGGCTTATTTGCTAAATTTAGATACTTGCTCAAGTGGAAATGAAGGGAGGAGCACAATTAACCAGTTCTGCCATGTTATTGTGGATTTGGCAAGAAAGCTGTCAAAGCTCTTAAGCTACAGGGTTGTTGCTGTGGTTTTGGATCAATATTTGGATGATGTCGTAATCGGTTAGACAAGTGCATCGACACAAAGTAGGCGAAGTCTCAGATGCTGTACTTGAACCCTGAGAAAAGACAACTGTCAAATGTAGATTGTTACTAATCATGAGTTGTAGCCTCTGAAAAAAACAAACCAACTGTAGCTGGCCCTTCTTGATCAATCTGACCGATCAATCTGGCTGAGAACTGAAAGACGTAACACGCTGGAAGGTAATTCTTTTCCTTCTTTTTACCAAGTATTTGGCACGAAGTTATCTACTCTTGTCCCCATTTGATACCTTACAAGTTTTCTATTCTGATTTTACTGGGGAAAAAAAATGTTCTTTCTCAGCCATCCGGCCATCCTGCTTAGCTTTTAGTTTAGCTTTTGTCCTTTTATTTTCTATGTTGCGAAAACTCTTAACCTGAGGCCAAGAGGAGCAGCTAAGAAGTGGAGACACGACTTCAACATCTATGGTATCTGTAAGAGTATTTTAAAAAAAGTTTTTGCTACTGGTTCATTAGGAAAGGGAATATCATCTGGTCTAGCCTTGGGTCTTGCACAGATTTCTGCCTGAACTGCCAAGGATGGGGCCCCCTGCCTCCACCATGCAAGACCTACCGCCAAGTCTCTTTTCATGTGGGTCATAATGCAGAATATAAACTAGAGAAGAAAGGAATCACCATTCAGTTTATGGTGCATTGCCTTCCTCCTATCACTTCTCTCTCTTAGCGTATTTTGCGGTGAAAAATTGGACTTTTATAGGAGCTCTTTCTTTCCTCGGTGTGGTTGAGGGTTGATCATTGAACATTTGGCATTTGGCCCCAGAGACTGCATCGCTCAACCCGTCACAGCTTTCTTTCCCACCAAACCTTCTCAAACCTGCTCTCCAAGCAGCTACCACCAATCCACTGGACCTGGTGTGTAAGAGGAGGCTAATTTGTCACTTGACTCTAGACGGTAGATTGCCATCCCAAGTCATGTATAAGAGTTAATTCTCTGTGAGACGCTGGGTTGATATTGATATGTATGTGTATATATATATATATATATATATATATATATATATATAAAATATATATGTATCCCACTTTGAACATTTTTGACAGTTTACACGTATTCCCAAAGCACACTTTAAACTCTCTTGCTGAATTTCCTTCATTATTTTTAGTGCTCCTGAAAATATTTCTAGAATAATTCATTGTGTTTTCACATAATTGTCTTGGACCATTGTCACTGACAATCTTCATGCCGTTATCTTCAAATGAACTCAGAGATGATTGTGGATAAGCCTATTAAAAATAATTCTAATCCTTCAAGTTCTTCTGATGCTATCATTGGTACTTCTGCATTTTTCCAATGTGAAGAATTAAAACTTATATTTTGCAAAAGATGTTTTTAAAAGAATGAGAAGGCCGCAGACTAGGAGAAGATATTTGGTAAAACACGTATCTGATAAAGGGATTTTATCCAAAATATGTAAAGTACCCTTAAAACCCAACAGTAGGGGCGCCTGGGTGGCTCGGTCAGTTAAGCGTCCGACATCGGCTCAGGTCATGATCTCACGGTCCGTGAGTTCGAGCTCCGCGTCAGGCTCTGTGCTGACAGCTCAGAGCCTGGAGCCTGTTTCGGATTCTGTGTCTCCCTCTCTCTGCCCCTCCCCTGTTCATGCTCTGTCTCTCTCTGTCTCAAAAATAAATAAACATTAAAAAAAAAACCCAACAGTAAAACAAACCAACAAACAAAGAGTCTTAGTTAAAAAATGGGCAAAATATATGAACAGAAACATATATATATATAGCAAAAACATATATATATATATATATATATAGCAAGTAAACATATGAAAAGGTGTTCAATATCACTTTTCATCAGGGAATCGCGAATTGAAAAGACAAGATGCCACTACACATCTGTCAGAATTAGCAAAACCCAAAGCACACATAGAACCAAAAGCTGGTGAAAACGTAGAGCAACAAGAACTCATATTCAAGGCTGGTGGGAATACAAAATGACACAGCCACTTTGCAAGATAGCCTGTCAATGTCTTACAAAACATAGGCTTAGCATACAATTCAGCAATCACACACCTATGTACGTACCCAGCTGTATGGAAAATTATAGCAGTTTTATTTATTTATTTATTTATTTATTTATTTATTTAGAGAGGGAGAGGAGCAGCGAGACAGGGAGAGAGAATTCCAAGCAGGACCTGTGCTGTCAGAGCAGAGAGCCCGACACGGGGCTTGATCTCATGGGGTGAGGTCATGACCTGAGCCGAAATCAAGAGTTGGATGCTTAACCCCCTGAGCCACCCAGGTGCCCCATTTATAGCATTCATACTTGCCAGAATGTGGAAGAAACCAAGATGGATAAACAAACTGTGGTACGCCCATACAACGTCAGACTATCCAGGGCTAAAAAGAAGGGACTATCAAGCCATGAGAAGATACTGTTGAATCTTAAACGCATAGTCCTACGTGAAAGACGCCAGGTTGAAGAAGGTACCTACTATATGATTTTAGCAAACTAAGACTCTGGAAAGGGCAAAAGACAGAAACGGCAAAAGGATCAGTGGTTGCCAGAGGTTATAGGGGAGAAAGGGAGGGATGCACAGGTGGAATTCAGGGGATTTTTTAGGGCATTAAAACCATTCTGTATGGTAGTCTAATGATAGATAAATGACATTATGCATTTGTCAAACCCCATAGAACTGTACAAAACAAAGAGTGACGTCTAATATGAACTGTGGATTTTAGTTAATAATAATGTACCGATATTGATTCCATAAGTGCAACAAACGCACCATACTATGGCAAGATGTTAATAATAGTGGCTATTGTGGGCAGGTGGGTGGGGAGAGGGGGTACATAAGAAATCTCCATACTTGCTGCAAACCTGAAATGGCTCTAACAAATAAAGTCTGTGAAAACAACAACCACCAAAACCTAAAGTAATATGTTAAGTTTTTTTGATGCCGTGATTATTATTTCAGCTATTTCTCCAATGGGGTCTGTTTCCCTTGATTTTTTTTTTTTTTTTGAGAGAGAAAGAAAGCAGGGGAGGGGCAAAGGGAGAGGGAGAGAGAGAATCTTAAGTAGTCTCCACGCCCAGCTTGGAGCCAGATGAGAGGCTGGACCTCAGGACCGTGAGATCACTACCTGAGCCGAAATCAAAAGCTGAGTCCTCAAAAGATGGAACCACCCGGGCACTCTGGTCTCTTTCATTTTTTACTCATCAAGTGTGGAGTGCTCTTTGACTTATTTTTAAACGGTAAATTTGTATGCACAAAACGGCATCCTTTTAGTGTAGCTAAATACTGTTTAGATATCATTCTTCTAGGGTGTAACAACTTTAATTCTAATTACGTATAGTTTTAAGTGCACAGTATACAACTATGACAATATGACTTAGATACATAAAATATTTATAAAGAATGTGCAATCAGAAACTATGAAGCGACTGTAATTGACTTCACCCTTTCACTTCTTGTCAGATTGAGAATTGTCCTTACTGATTGATGCAAAGTGATGTGCAATAATGTGTGATTGATTGGAGAGCATTTTGCAGGGAATGACATGATGCGTAACCGCCATCCCAATGGCAGCGGAGTGTTAGATAAGCTGACGGCATTGGTTAGCTCTGCTTCTCGCCTACGATGCTTCACCCTCACCACTCATGACAAGTATAATTCCACACACTGTATCGAATAAGTGGCTTAATCATTGCTTGTTGGGTAATAATGGCTAACATTTGAGGACTTGGAACGAGTTAGGCACTCATTAGAGCTTGGCGTATATACACCATTTAATCTTAACTGTAGTCCTGTGAGGTACTTGTTTTATTGTTCCCATTTTACAGATGACAAAACTAAGTCATGCAGGGTTAAGTAACTTGCCTAAGCTTTGAGAACCCAATGAAGGACTGCACTGTGATTTGACCTTGGGCAGACCCTCTGGCGTGCATGCTGTTCCCTACACTCCTCTTAGCAATAGAAATTATAGACGCAGGTGCTCAAACCTTGACCTAAAAAATATGCAAACTTGCGGCACCTGGGTGGCTCTGTCTGTTCAGCCTCTGACTCTTGATTTCTGCTCAGGTCATGGTCTCAGGTCGTAAGACTGAGCCCCATGTCGGGCTCCATGCTGGGCATGGAACCTGCTTAAGATTCTCTCTCTCTCCCTTTCCCTCTGCCCCTCCCTCTGCTCTCACGGGCTCTCTCTCTCTCTGTCTTAAAAAATTACATGCAACCTAATTTGACTTCTCACTTTGGACAGCTGACGTTCAAAGTATTCCTCAAACCCTCACTTACCGACCCTGCTTGGTCTTGTGTCTGCAGAGGTAAGCAGATGGCATTATTGGCCACTACCTGACTTGCTCAGGCTCAGCCCCTAGAGCACTTTGTCCTAAACTTGCTGGGTGACCCAGCACACTTGATTTAGGCTGCCTTTCTGCATCTCTGCGAACAGGCCTGGTCCGAGGGGAGCTACTTACATTACGGTGCTCCTGGAAGAAAAATGAGATCACCAGATATTGCTGAGAAGGGCCAAGGTGGACAGACAGACCCATGGGAATCATGAGTTCAAGAAAATACAAAAGAAACCACTTATTTATTGGTCAAAGCTGGTTTTTCGTTAATACTTTTAAAGACGATCCGCACGGAATTTTAGTTTTCTACGTGTATTCTCCGCAAACTGCTATATATTTTAAACTTTTTACAGATTGCTAGTTATATATCAAACAAACGTATCTGGCGGAGACCTTTTCACAAGACGGAAGAGATTGAAATTCTTTTTCGTGATAAATTGGAAGAAACTGCAAAACAACTGGGAACAAATACTGCCGCTTTTTTATTGTCTAAAGTTCGCAGAATTCAAAATGTAATCTTCTCACTGCTCAAGCGGCATACAAAACGTGCCGAAATGTGAAGGAGGTGGCCAGTACAAAAACGGATTAGAGATCCTATGAAATCAATGAACAGCATAGTCTTTGTGCAATTATTTTCACTTTCCCTTCTTAAAACGTGTAATGAGGTGAAGTTATACATATCAACTTCCTGCAATTTACTTGAATTGAGTTATCTGAATTTTAAATGGCAAGAGAGATGCCGAACTGTAAAGATAGAAAGCTATTTTACAGAAGATGGCCATTACCATAAATTTTAAAACTTATGATCGCAGACTCTTAAGAATGAGTTTGAAACCAAAGACGACAGGGATTTTTTTTTCTGTGGGTAAAGGGATGAGACCATTTTGAATATTAAAGAAAAGAGATGTGCAGAATGTTAAGTGAGAGGAAAGTGAGGTGATAGCCAGTTAGTGGGTACAAAATAGCTGCCTAATTCAAGGGTTTTTTCTATCTACTACCAAAGAGCCGTTCTAGATTTGTCTGGACCATAACTTTGTATTAAGGGAATCTTCCTTGGTGCTCCTCATACAAGAGACCATGTTATTACACCTGATATATTCTTCACTCATAAGGAATGTTCTATGAAATTATCTGGGGAGATAGCAAAGCAAGGCTGCCTTGAGCATGATCATTTAGTCCCCAAGTTGCTGTTTGGAACAGCAAGGGAAGATTTATTTCACCGTGTATTCAGAAACATGCTAGGATTATAAAACAATGTGGACTTTGACCTCACATGACTCATTAGCTGTGAAACTGAATTCATACGAGTAGTAAGATTGAGACAGATTTTGATTGGTATAATCCTGAGAACAAATTGGAAGAGAAAAACAAAAAGACAGAAACTGTATAAAATAAGTAAAATTCTTAAAAAAAAATAGAATAACGATGTTCGCTATCGACAGGATTGTACAAGTACACGGAGCAAACAATTTCCTAGAAACTTACTATGGCTTGTAAAGTTATGTGTAATTACGTATCATATTCATTTGTTCATATCTGTATGTACAATTCTCGTTGGACTCGTGAATGAAATGGAATTAGGTGAAAACATGGGAATGGATGGACTGCACTTAGGAAAATGTCAAATGCGATCACCAGCTCACCTATGTTAGGACTGTATCGTATTTGTGTACATCATCTATATTCTGATTACTCTAGATTGCTTTCTGAGAGAGCAATGTGATCCATTTTACTCCTATACAACAGAAAACTGGAAAAGTCAAAGTAGTGACTTGGCCCTGTTTACATGGTCAGTGCTTGAAATTCTCTGGTTGATTGAGTTGTAGTCAAAAAGCTGTCCCGGCAGCTGCCTGTCCTCTCCCTGGGTGCATAGAAGGAGTGTGAAAATTTCTGAGCCATCACGTATCCCACCCCAACCTACTGCACGCCCAAGTTCTCCATCATGGCCAACATTTTGGCTCAACAGACGTCAATTCCCGCCTTTTACAACCTGAATTTCCCGGCCTTTCACACGGCATATCAAAATACTCAAATTTGCTGTTATTTACCATTTGAATGTTGACAGCCGCTCAGTTCAGAGCATGTGGGAAGCCCGGCTCCTGCCGACAGAATGGCACCTATGTGGAAAATGTCAAGAGAAAGCACAGCTCACCCTGGTGGAGTGGGCTGGCTTCTGGTTTCACCGGTACCAGCTCTAAGCGACGACTCAAGACTTCCTCCCAGAGAAGCAAAATAGAGTCAGTTTTAGGGTCTCCCAAGCAATCATGTCCAGGAAGCAGTGAAAAGCATTAAATATGTCAACTCCATCATCAGGTAATGTGAGAAATGGTAGAGGGAACCAATTTGTTTTTGCAAGACAAGCACCGGTGAAATAAATAAACCACCTCTCTCTTGTTTGCTTCTTCTTCTTTTTTTAAACGAAACAAAATTAGTACTTAATATACTATCTCCTGGCCTGTGTAAAATCACTTTTACCCACTTAAAAAACCGAGGGGATCCTATGGTACATTTTTACCTGTTTTGACATGATGTAAGGTTTTCACACAACTCTTGGGGAAATCCTAAAGTACGTGTCTACCCTGTATGACATGGTGTCTTATAAAATGATGTATTAAGCAAAACAACTCTATGATGGCTGACAATAGTCACAGTCTACCTCATGTAAAAAAAATGTGTGTGAAATCAGGAAAAGAAAGTACTAGCAATTTTTTTCTGTGGTTTCAGCGCCTCTGGCAATTTGGCATACCTGAGCTGACTGTCACCTTTACTTTTTGCTCTTCCAAAATGTATTCTCACTGGGGTCTGTTGTGACATGTGCAATATTACCTTAATCTCCACATCTCTACTTCTAGCATGAAAACTTTGCTCTTCAAAGAGAAATAACTACGTTGTTATTGGAAACAAAATTACATTAGCTCCGAAAACTGAGCCCCACGAGCCTGCCCTGGTTTATCAACCTTGAAGAAAAATCAGATATCAGTCATTCTGATTTGGAGTGAGATTGTTTTGGTAGAGAAAGAAGATCTCAAGACATGACAGAGAAAAATGTGCTCCTTGTTAATATTCTCTCATATTGTGGAATAAGTTCTACTAAGAAAAACACAAAACATCGCTTCATGGATTTTAACAAATGTTCTAAGCTATCTGATGTGTCGAAATGCAGCTATCATGGTCATGGTAAATTGGAAGGTACACATTAACTGAGTAACAATCAAATTATGACCAGCAAGATTGCGTCGCATTTCTCTTTGTGTTCTCACATCTCCATGTAACATCAAATATCTAACTGATTCTTATTAAATATTTGCTCAGTGATTGAAATTATTGCACTTCTCACCTCCAGATCTTTGCAGATGGCGGGGACCTCTTTGGGGTCCTCTTTCCTGATTTTTCAGTTTCCCATATGGCAAACTTCCATATAACCTTTGGAACAGCTCATCCATATTCTTCCCTAAATCCATTTCCTATATTATACTCTCTCTCTCTCTCTCTCTCTCTCTCTGTCTCTCTGTCTTTTGTCACTCAGGTATAGTCGACACACAATACAAGGTAGTCAACGCACTGCATTGGTTTCTGTTGTACAACATAGTGATTTGATAACTCTACACATTAGGCTATGTTCATCACACGTGTAGATACCATCTGTCACCGCAGAATGTACACATCTATATTACTGCACCTTGATGGATAACAAATTTCTGTTTATCTTGGTGTTCCCTAGTATATTCTGAGGTCCTAGAAAACATGGGATGTCATCGGATTTTGCGTATTGAGTGCCTGACCCTGTGGCATAGAACACACTGAGTTTCTTGATTAATTCCAGGACCACTAGGATTCATTGAAAGCTCCATATTTGACTGTAAGCCAGACAGCATAGTGGGAAAACATCTGAGGTTGTAGCTATTCATAATCATGTGTAACGTGATAAAAAATGGAAAATTTCTCTGGATAACAACTTTCCATCTCCCGAACAGGAACTTTTATCTTCGGTGGGTCCACTTCCTTCAGGCAGAAAGGGAAGAGTGTTCACAGTTTAACATGTGATAACTAATGCAAGTCACTGGAGATTTCTGAATAAATGGATTCTGCAGATAGATTAAATACCACAGTTGGTGATCCAAGAACACAGATGTGTCTCCAGAAGTCCAGAATGACTGCTTTTTATCTTGGGTTCTCTGTGGTATGAAATAATTTTCTGAAAAACTTCTAAGTCCCCCCAGACTTTGTCAAAATCAATTGTTTTGAATTTAAAAAAAAAAAAGGAAGCTGAAAATGTTCTCCATATTCCAAGAGAAAATCTATGCCACATGACATAACTTATTAATGTCTCACATTAACACTTCATAATATATTCATGTTTGCAAGTAAGATGTTTAATCATATGAATTCCTGTCTATGCAAGCTCTGTTTATCGTGAGACTAAAATGGGAACCGCAATCACAAACAATGAGCTCATGCAACACTATTAATATAGCCATTTTATTATTATGTTATTTATTATTTATTGAGCTCTAGCCTCTGTTGAAGTTTAAAGCATGACATTAAACAGAAACAAAAACTTCAGCTAATATTCTAATCTCTTCATTCTCCTGTATTGAACTTCCCTACAATTAAACTTGACTTTGATAATTTACTGAGGGAAAAGAATGAATCTGTGTCAGACTTGGTCGTGACGGTAGGCAAAGAGACTAGAATTATTTTCTCAATGCCCCCCCCCACCCTGCCTACACTCTTTATTTTTAATTTTTCTCTTATTGGGGGAGGGGAAGAATTTTCCTCTACTCTTCAAAAGTTCTTCTGGTTGGTCTAATCATTAAATTGACGTGAGACAGATTAACAGGAGAAAATCCAATTTAACTTCATGCATATGGCAATGCCACATACGTGAGAGGTTCAAAGACAAAAAGGTAAAGCGAGGCATATATGCCATCTGGAGCTAAGAGATGGGATACGGGCCTAGGACTTCAGAGGGGAGGAGGGCAATTTACAGGGCAGTAAGAAGAAGACTAGAAGCTGGGAGATGAGATGTTTGCCCTGCCATACAGATTGGTCACTCCTATAAAATGGATCTCTGATAAAAACTCTCATTCTGAGGAAGACTCCCGATTTAAATTTCTTCCAGGTAGTTGAGGAAGGAGCAAAAGTTTCTCTGGACCCTGCTGGATCTTGATTGCATTCAGCTCGAAATAGTCCACATACCCAAGTGGCACATTTTAGAGACACCTGTTCTGAACCCCTTCACTGTCAATGCCAGATACGAGTTCTGTAGCACTTGGAGTTTACACAATTTGGAGATCTTTCTTTAAGAAAAGGAATATTGTACCAGTCTGCTCCAGTCGCCATGAAAAAATACCATAGATTGGGCGTTTAAACAACAGAAATTTATTGTCTCACAATCTGGAGGCTGGAAACTCAAGATTAAGGTGCCCCTAGAGTCGATTTCTGCTGAGACCTTTCTGGCTTGAAGATGGCCATCTTTTCTCTGTGTCCTCACAGGGTCGCTTCTGTGTGCGAGACGGGGAGAGAGAGAGAATCTTACTGACAAAGGCCTGGTGATGCCTGTGGTTCAAAAAAGCAAACCTATCTGTAGAGGAGGTAGCTGAATTTACATCTTGTGCCCACTTATAGACCAGTTGTGACTCAAGGGGTTGGGATGCTCAGATTATCTCATCGACTACTGACAGAACAACGATGCTTAGGGTAGCAGTTTTATGTAAGAAAATGGTAGAAATGTATCATGCGTGGCAGTATCGTGGAGAGAGGAAGATGAATCATGAAAATAATAGTAAGGATGCTGTACAGATGATCATATAAATGTCCACCATACTTTTAAATTGATATTGTAACAATATTTCACCTTTCCTTTTCCGTTTGAACTATTTTTCCTAGTACTTTTCTTGCCATATTACTTCAGATAAACGTATTTTAGATTCAAGATGTATCTTCAGACAAGCTTAAGTAAGATCTCAGTGAAAGGATATTTTTAAAGGCATAAGAGTTTCCCTTGCCTGGTAAAGAATACGTATTCTAATAAGGTATTCATTAAAATAGTGACAATGCAACTTTCAAGTTATTTTATCCCATTGTGCAATCTCTATCTAATTTGTTTTCAAGTTATTTTGTTTCAATTTTTCTGATTGGCTTGCGGGATAAAAGGGAATGTGATATAAATGCCTTGTTTTCCGGTACTAAAAAGAAAAGTTTTTATATGAGTATCTTATTATATCTTGTGTGTCTCATAGACGAAGAATGTCAACCTATACTAGGATCTTACAGAATTTGAAGTCAATTTAATTTTTGTATTGACATTTACAAAAGTGACATTTACAAAACATATGGGTCAAATCCAGGTAAATCAAGACCCGACAACCCTGCCTTTGTGTGGTCAAATGCCCACATTTTCATCAACTTCATGTAGACATTTTTTTCTAACACATGTTAGACATCAATGTGTGTAACAAATTGTGCCACTTTGGAGAGCAACTTTCATTGACATAACATATTCCAAAACCTCATGGAAAGAACCTATAGGACAACTGGGAACTAGAATAGACCAACTGCTCTCAGAAAATGTTGTCCTTTGGTGGGTGAAAATCCGTCTACAACTGACCTTTACTTTTTCTTTTCTTTTTTTCTTAAAGGATGCTCCCCCCCGCAATGTACTATCATATTGTTTTTTAAATTAAGGTTTTAATTTTAATTCCATTGTAGCTAACATATAGTGTTATATTAGTTTTTTGGTATACAGTTATAGTGATTTAGCAATTCTATACGTTACTCAGTGGTCATCGCAGTAAGTGTACTCTTGAATCCTTGTCACCTATTGCACCCATCCCCCACCCACCTCCCCTCTGGTAACCATCAGTTTATTCTCTACAGTTAGGAATTTGTTTCCTGGTTTGTCTCTCTTTCCTCCCCCACCCCTACTCACTAGGCTTGTTTCTTAAATTCCACCTATGAGTGAAATCATATGCTATTTGTCTTTCTCTGACTGGCTTATTTCGCTTAGCATTATACTCTCTAGATCCATCCGTGACGGTGCAGATGGCAAGATCTCATGCTTTTTTATGGCTGAATAATATTCCACTGCATACATATATACCACATCTTCTTTATCCATTTTCCTATTGATGGACACTTGGGCTGCTTTCATCATTCGGCTATTGTAAATATTGCTGCAATAAACATGGTGATGCACGTATCCCTGTGAATTAGTGTTTTTGTATTTGGGGGGTAAGCACTCGGTAGTGCAATTACTGGATCATAGGGTAGTTCCATTTTTAAGTTTTTGAGGAAACTCCATACTGTTTGCCAGAAGTGACCGCACCAGTTTGCATTTCCACCAACAGTGCAAGAGGGTTCCTATTTCTTCACATCCTCTCCAGCACTTGTTGTTTATTGTGTTTTTGATTTTAGCCATTCTGACAGGTGTAAGTTCATATCTCATTATAGTTTTGATTTGCATTTGCCTGATGATGAGTGATTTTTGAGCATCTTTTCTTGTGTCTGTTGGTCATTTGCATATATGCTTGGAGAAACGTCTGTTTATGTCTTCTGTCCAATTTTTAATTGCATTGTGTTTTGGGTGTTGAGTTTTATAATTTCTTCATATATTTTGGATACTAACCCTTTATCAGAGATGTCATTTGCAAAAAAACCCCCAAAAACAAAAAACAAAACAACAACAAACAACACCCCCCTTTGTGACTCAATTAAGGCACAAGTTATGGGTCAGTGGCATTTAACATGTTATTTTAAGAAAAATGAAGGTGATAAAAAGAAAGATTTAAATCCTTTTTAATGCAATGGTGTACCCCCGACCTGTTATAAAACAAAACATCCCCTAGTCTTGTATTTTATAAAAAGTAACTGCTATATTTTCTGTGAAAGAGCTAATCATGTGGTTGGTTGATGAAAAGAAATTATTTTAGTCAAGTAACGTAATGCCATGAGCAAACATCAGCTTGTAGATTTTTAGGAAAGTTCATGCCAGTGAGATGTGAATTAAGGATTCTGTGAGATCACAAATGGCCACAAAATGTAAAAAGTCAATGTGATAGATGTAATCCTTATTGGTGAGAGATTAGAGCCTCATATAGGCTAGAGAGTATGGTGGTTAATTCTCATTGGGAAAGCAAAAAAAAATTTTACAATTATAAGACTAGTTCCTAGGATACTGTAGTTTCTGTTTTACAGTGTTCCCAACTATTTAAAAAATAATATTACATTGGGAAATATTTAGATAGATATTAGAATGAAGGAAATATGGTAAAACTTTGGTTTGCAACCATCATTCATTCCAGAAACATGGTTGTAACCCAAAGCACTTGTATATCAAAGCGAATTTCTCCATAAGAAAGGATGGAAACTGATGATTCGTTCCACAACCCAAAAATATTCATATGAAAATAATTACAATACTGCAATATAATACAAAATAATAAAGAAAATACAAAATATAAAGAAAGATAAACAAATTAACCTGCACTTACCTTTGAAAATCTTCATGGCTGGTGTGAGGGAGACAAGAGAGAGGTTTATTGTGTCGGACGCCTTTCACTATCACTAATGGAATCACTGCTATCTATTGGCTCAATGGAATCTTTTTCTTTTCATACAGCATTAACAAAGAACCTATCCAATGACTCTTGCTTTTCCCTCCTTTTGAAGATTTCGTGGAAATGTGACATTACATTGATGATCACCCACAATCCCACAGTGAGAGAGAGAGAGAGAGAGAGGGAGGGAGAGAGAGAACCATGAGCTCATTTGTGACCATGTAATGTTCAGCATCATGGACTACTCATATTGTAAGACATCACTTATTTACCAAGTTAAAATTCATTAAAAATGTTTGCTTGTCTTGCAGAACACTTCACAGAACAAGTTACTTGGAATCCAAGGTTTTACTGTATTAGACTTTTCAACTGAATATGTTTCTCTGATTTATTTCCTTTAATAGTCCTTACATGAATGTAATTTTTCTTTGCCTGACATCTCAAATTCATAATAATGAAATTCATTCACAGCTATGACTTTTCCTCTAAATAAAGCTTTGGCTTAATTTCTGAAGTTTGATATTCAGTTCTAATTATAATCATTTTCTTTTTATTTTTTTAATTTTTTTTGATGTTTATTTATTTTTGAGAGAGAGGGAGACACAGAATCTGAAGCAGGCTCCAGGCTCTGAGCTGTCAGCACAGAGCCAGATGCGGGGCTTGAATTCAAGAACTGTGCCAAAGTCCTGAGCCAAAGTCAGATGCTTAACTGACTGAGCCATCCAGGTGTCCCTAATTATAATCATTTTCAATGTTACAGTTTTGATTTTTTTTTGGTCAAATATTAAGACTCATATATCTTGTCACCATATAATCCTAAGGGATTTATATGGTTAGATTTGCTTTATGTTTAAGCTTTGTCATTAATTTTTAATTTTGTAATACTATTCTTGGAAATATTGACCAGCACAAGTTTTACTTTTGCGTATTTATAGAGATTTTATTTGTAGCATAATACCATACTTTCCAAATATAACTTCTTTTTTTTCTTTAAAACCTGGAAGAACTAGAATCTGCCCTCTATAATACAGGTTCAATTCTCTACACCATCAGTAATGTTATTTAAATAATCTTCCATCATAGGTATCAATTTTGTTATTTTCTGTCCCATCCTTCTTCATGTCTTCTATCTTCCTTTTAATCTACCCTGTCCTCTTTTTATGTCTGTGTGCTCGTATTTCTACCATCTGTGGTTTTTTCATCTATAAAAGATCTAAAAATTTGTTTTGACCTTTATTTCTGGATTGTGTAGCAGATCATTTTCAAAGGTATACTTTTTAAATTTTTTTTTAACGTTTATTTATTTTTTGAGACAGGGAGAGACAGAGCATGAACAGGGGAGGGGCAGAGAGAGAGGGAGACACAGAATCTGAAACAGGCTCCAGGCTCTGAGCTGTCAGCACAGAGCCCGACGCGGGGCTCGAACTCACGGACCGTGAGATCGTGACCTGTGCTTAACGACCAAGCCACCCAGGCGCCCCTCAAAGGTATACTTTTTTTTACAAGACTTCTGAATCCTGTTCCCTGTCTTTTGTTTTACAAAATTTATTTGTAGATATCACATTCCTTTTTCCTCTCTGCTTATCCTCAAATGAAGCAAAATATGAAAAGGGTTAACTTGTAATTGGATTGCTCTGGATTCAGCCTCTGTCACTTATTTGATTGTAGATTTATAGCTAGATGACACATTGACATGTATGTATAGTTCATGGCCTAAGTCCCAGTTTGGGGTAAGAATTCATCCTCTGCAAGTCAGTTCTAATAGGTCAGCATGTCTTTCTAACCACCCCCACCACCCCTCATTTGGAACATGGAAAGCTATCATACCCACCTAATACTAGTGCCAAGTTTATTTTATTTTGTTGTTTATTTTCATGTTGTTTTACCTGTGGAGATAATTTCTTACAGAATATACTGACCCTAACCCTGTCTTCTCTTTATTTCCTATTCAGTTTTATACAATTAATAGTCTCTTTAAAGATGTAGGTCAGTTGGGGGGTTAGATGTGGAAAAGGCAGAAAGATGGTGAGGGATGTAAATACAGATTTACATTCTGTATTTGAGGACAAAAAGGGCTGGTCATTTAGTTTTCCAATTCGTAGAATCCCTTATCAAGGAAACAAAGGTATGAGAATGCGTGAAGCATTATTTTCATTTTTCCCGTAAGTATCTGAGATATGTCATGAATGGCAACTGAAGGTCTTTCTTTTTCAGTCAATTTTGCATCTACCATAACTAATGTCAGTTTTTCCTAGATTTTGGCATTACACCTTGTGAAAGTCTGACTTTCTGTGCTGTTGTTTCTACTTTTTCTTGGAAGTTTCTGCGAGGATTTATGAGAATTCCTATTGGACTCTATGACTGTATGACTGGGATGGGGGAACCCTGCTTATCAGATGCCCTTCTGAACTACAAATTCTTATAGATTAACAACCAAAAAAATAATGCATGGAAGAAAAGAATATTAAAGTAAGTGTTTGAACTCTGACCTCTTCTACTAATTTCTGGCATAACCATAGTGAGCCTCTAACTACTTTGGTGGCTTCATTTCCTTATCTGTAAACCGGGAAGGTTAGAGTTCATGATTCTTAGATTTCACTTATGTCTAAAACATGTAATTTATTATCTTGTTTATATCATATATTATAGAGTCATATTTTCCAGACATAGGCAAACTGATATTAAGGCAAAGATAAAGAATTTATTGATTCTCATTTGCACTCAGAAACACCACTTCAGGCATCCAAGTTAAAAAGAGCTGGTCACTTTTCCTTACTCCAGTTAAGTCAAAGAAGAAATGGGACTGCTATGAGCCATTTAGACAGAGTTTTAATGGGCATTTTGCTTACAGAGGGAAAACATACATACACACACACACACATTTTGTACAACTGATCTTTGAATAATGCAGGGATTAGTGGCATGAACCCCTACCCCCGCATAGTCGAAAAATCCCTACATAATCTTTGATTCCCCCCAAACTTAACTACTAATAGCCTACTGTTGACCAGAAGCCTAACTGATAACAAACATCAATTAGCACATTATTTGTATGTTACATGCAATGTATATTGCGTTCTCACAGTAAAGTATGTTAGAGAAAAAATGTTATTAAGTAAATCATAAGGAAGAGAATATACATTTACAGAACCATGTTATATTTATGGGGAAAAAGAAACAATGTATGAGTGGACCCATGCAGTTCAAACCCATTGCTGTTCAACTGTGTATTATGTATATAATATATAAAATATATATTTATATATATACACATATATTTACATATATACATATTTATACTATCTATACATATTTATACACACACACACATAAATATATATATTTATATATATATACACACACATAAATATATATATATATTTATATATATATAACACATATATATATAACACACATAAATATATATATATATTTATATATATATAATTTATATATATATACACACACACATAAATATATATATATATATATTTAATTCTTGTGCTTCTAAGGAAAGATTTTAACTTACTTAACTATTTTTTATGACACGAAAGATAGCACGATTCTCTCAAAATCCTGACATCCTTTTATGTAAGTAGTTGTGCACCCTACTGGTCTTTGACAGACAATAGCATGTCTCTTTATCTTGGGAAGAGACAAGAACTAGATATCCGTGAAATGTTGCAGATACAATTATCTTCTCATCTCTTCGGATGGAAAACATCAACAATGTGGTTTTTAATTATCGTGTTTTTGAGGTTTTGTACAATTTATAAGAAGTTATTTATTTAGGGGCAGAAATACTTTCTTGCAAATAAACATCTATTCATCAGAAATAATTTGCCTACTAATCATATTTAACTTCATGTTTATTTCTCAACTCATATACAGTCACTATATTTTCTCCTGGGAAGCTTTCATCAAAAAGTGTTTGAAATCATCAAGAAAGTTGATACCTCTAGCTTTTTCTCTTGTGGCTTTTAGACAGCAATTATCCTTTTAAATCTGAAATAATTTTTATTATACATAACAACGTTCTAACAAATTCAGGTGTCTTTCATTTTAAAGAATTTTCCCCCATTTGGATTAGTTAACATTTTCTCTACCTTCTTCAGATTTCAAGTTCCAAGTGCCAAATGAGTTTTATTTTCCTAAAAATCACAGAGTATATTTCTCTTTAAGTCAAGGTATGGCATGCAGAAGAACACAACTTCTGAACTTATTTTTCTAGTAAATTTATGTAAATTTTGAGAGAAAAAAGGATACAAACCACTAATGGCACACACTGAGCTTGGGTTGTTTAGAAAAGTCAGAGAAGATTTATAAACTAAAAAAACATCTAAATCAGCCTAGTTTAGAAGGTCCTGGGCCAAAAATAAAAAATTTAAGTAGGACTGTGCCCTGTTTGCTTAGGACAATGTTCTCAAAGTTTTCGTGGCGAGAAGGAATCTCACAATATTTGTCCATGTGCGCAGCTCATCATAAAGACCTTTTTATTATAACTGGGTCTCCGATATTTGTGGCCAGGAGCAGTTGCCACAATCTGAATAGGGCCTAAAGAGACGAAAAAAAATATCACTGAGAGTTTTTGAACATGAGACTTACACACAATTAATTGATCATATTATAAGCACACTATACACATTTCCCAATTCATATCGAAAAGTCCTTAGCGGTCACAAAAATAGCAAATGGGTGAACGGATGACAGGTGTCAAAATTATTGCACAGAGCGAATCCAAGTTACCCAAACGGATGACTTCCCAGAGTTGGAACCGCTCTTTTAGATAAATTAAACTTTCCTTTAAAGTTAAAAGTCTGTGCTTGAGCACCGGAGAAAAATACCCAGACCCTGGGAGTTATAAATGGTTGGAAGATCTCTAGGGACCACAATTTCATTAGCTCCCTTTTACGACTGCACTATCCAACTTAACATCTGACGCTCATCTTTAATAGTTTTTGTTTCTTTGTCATGATTAGGCATGATAGTATGGGGCTCTTCGAAGATTCTGATCATTGTTAGTAATCAGTCAGTGGGTCGAATACTGAACACTTTTCCTATTGTTTGCAATCTTCTCCAGGCTGATGTGGAGTAGTTACCACTCCTTCGGCAGGTTCCAGAGAGCTCTGAGTTGGGAAGTGATTTGCCCAGGGACACAAGGTTACTTCATGGTGAACATAAAATCAGTGTCTTTCTCTTTAAGAAGATCATTCTTTTCTTGCAAATACAAATTTTTCAGAGCTGAGGCCCAAACTTCTAATTCGAAGTAGGGGACAAGCAGGAACTAACTACAAGTCTTTTTCCAGGGCACCACTTAAAAGCACGCCCTCCATGTCAATCCTGCCTTTTTGGTTTCTCTCCTTCAAGAGTATGTTGTAACTTTGGTGAAAGTGCTTAGCAAATTATTTTTTTGTGCCTAAATTTAATCCCTTATTTGTTTATTCTTTGACATGAACCTTGACCTAGTCATTTCCCTAAAGCTGTGAGCACAATGGCTAGATTGTTGAAATAATTTGAATAATTACTGCAAACAGAAGTTCAAGTGAGTTTATAGTTTTGATGACACATCGCCAAAACCAAGCAAACCTAAAGCAAACAAATAAACAAAAACAAAAGAAAACCGACCAGAGTCCCACAATTTTCATTCCTGTTCACCTTCTTCATCAAGATTGGAACAGGACCAAATAGCTGAACTAATGGGAAGTGACATGGGAACGTTTGTACTACAAGTGTAATTCTGCTGGCCTCTACAAAATATGTTCCTTTGGATCCAAATCCTATTTCCATCCTTCTAGCAAGTATATAGTCAAGATTACTAACAAATGCAAAATATAAATCTGACATCCCCCTTAACATTTTTTTAAGTCTTTAGTCACATAAAATATATTACACCGAAAAAATAATCACAGTATAATTGCACATTGGCGAAGTTTAATATGAGAGGTCGGGTGTAATAAGAAACTTTTATGTAATATTTTGGTGACTGGGTAACTGAAGTACGAGTGTATAAAAAATATTTTTCTGCATTTTTCATCCATTTATTCACAAATGTTTGTGGAAATCTGACAACGTGCCAGGAACTGTTCAGAGAGAGAACTACCCTCTTGGAACGAATAGTGGAGGAATTGACACTCTACCTACCTACTTCCTTCTTTTCTTGCTCTCACCAATAGAACATTTATTCAACATTTTAACATACTATAAAACGCTCCCATCTTAAAACACACACACACACACACACACACACACACACCCTCCCATAGCCTTCTACAGCTACTCTTGTTGCCCCTCATAGCTATCTTCCCAAAAAAGTTGTTTTATTGGCTGTCATAAGTTTCTCATCTCCAACTTATTCTCCATTCCATTCCTGTGTGACTTCCACCCTTGTGGTTCCAACAAAGCAGATCTGACCAAAGCCTTCAGAGTTTCCCGTTAGTCCAAATTCAATGCAATAGTAAATTCTCATTGTGCTTGACCTCTCTGCTGGATTTCATACCTCTGACCACTTCCTCCTTTCTTTAAATTAAAAAAATTTTTGCCGTTTATTTCTTTTTGAGAGAAAGAGACAGAGTGTGAGTGGGAGAGGGGCAGAGGGAGAGGGAGACACAGAATCGGAGGCAGGCTCCAGGCTCTGAGCTGTCAGCACAGAGCTTGATGCGGGGCTCAAACTCACGAGTGGTGAGATCAAGACCTGAACTGAAGTCGGCCACGTAACGGACTGAGCCACCAGGGTGCCCCAACCACTTCTTCCTTCTTGAAAAACTCTTTCCCTGGTTTCTTTTCTTCCTCACCTTCCCATGGCTGCTTCTATGTAGTGCTTGCAAGCTTGTCCTTTGTGACATGCCATTTAAATATTGGGGATCTGGGGGCGCCTGGGTGGCTCAGTCGGTTAAGTGTCCGACTTCAGCTCAGGTCACGATCTCATGGTCCGTGAGTTCGAGCCCTGCGTCGGGCTCTGTGCTGACATCTTAGAGCCTGGAGCCTGCTTCGGATTCTGTGTCTCCCTCTCTCTTTCTGCTCCTCCCCCGTTCATGCTCTGTCTCTCTCTGTCTCAAAAATAAATAAACATTTTAAAAATAAATAAGTAAATATTGGGGATCCGAAGGTTTAATCTCGTACCTGTTTTGCATTTATCACCATATTTTCTGTCTTGGCAATCTTATATCATTTTCAATTACTCCCTATCTAGGATTATTTTTGACGTACGTGAAACTGCACAGAATTACAGTGTACAATTTAATTTGACCTGTGCCCACACCTACGAAGCCGTCAACAGAATCAAGGCAGTAAATAGGTCCACCACCGCCAAAAGTTTCCAACACCACCTTTAAATCCCTTTGGAGAGCGCCTTTGTCTCTCTGTTCCAGGCAACCACTGCTCTGCTCTCTGTCACTATAGATGCGTTTGGATGTTTGAGTATTATATAAATGGAAGCTTACGGCACGCATAATTCTTTTTGTCCAGCTTACTTGTTTTGTTGTGGCGTGCCGTTACTTTTTATTGTGAGTAGTCTTCTACTGTGTGGATATCCTGCAACTGGCTTATGAGTTCTTTGAGGATGGACAAGTTAGGTTGTGTTCAAGTTTGGGCTATTGCAAATGAAGCTGCTATAAACATTTTTAGTAGTTCTGTATGAACATAAGCTTTCTTTCCTCTTGGGAAAATATCTAGGAATAGAATGGCCGGATGGTATGGTACATACATGTTTGACTTTTTACTTATTTTAAATTTTACAAGCCTAAGTAGAGACATTCTCCTTTTCTTCTTTTTTTTTTCCCCACTTCTTTTGGATAAGTGGAATATTTTTCTGATTCCACTTTATTTTGTTGTTGTTGCTGTTGGCTCACCAGCTAGAACTTTAAAAGAAAACAGTAGCTGCTTTATGGCTTAGGATTTTCATCTTTAACAGTTTGCCTTCAAGTGCAATTGTGCCCATCTCACATATAAAACGTTAATAGAGTACATTCCATTTCTCTCCTTCCAGTCTTCTATGCTATTGTCATTCACTTTATTTATACATGAGTTATAAACCCCACAATGCTTTTTTAAAACCTTTATCTTTTGGGGGGCACCCGGGTGGTTCAGTGGGTTGAGTGTCTGACTCTTGATTTTGGCTCAGGTCATGATCTTAGGGTCCTGGGATTGAGCGTCCGCTCAGCATAGAGCCTGCTTGAGATTCTCTCTCTCTCCCCCGCTCCGCTGCCCTTCTTCCCAGCGTGTGCACTCTCTCTCTAAAAGAAAAAAAGATAATAATAATAAAATTAAAATTAGAAAAGAATAAAAAATAAGTTTATCTTTTAGAAAAACTAAGTAATAAAAAAATCTTAGGCATATGCCCATGTAGTTGGCATCTCTGACTCTCTTCATCGCATTGTGTAGCTCTATTTTCCATCTGTTATCATTTTTCTTGTGCCTGAAAAACTTCCTGAATTTTTTCATATAAGGCGTTTCTGCTGGCGATAAAGTCTTTCAGTTTTTGTATACATGATGAAGTCGTGATTTTGCCTCTTTACTTTGGAAGACATTTTTGGTGTTCATAGAATTCTACAGTTAAAAGTTTATCTTCTGGGGGTGTCTGGGTGGCTCAGTCAGGGCCACCGACTCTTGATTTCAACTCGGGTCATGATCTCACGGTTTGTGAGTTTGAGCCCCATATCAGGCTCTGCACTAGGGCATGGAGGCTGCTTGAGACCCTCTCTCTCTCCCCCTTTCTCTTTTTCTCAAAGGAAATAAAGTTTAGAAAAAAAGTTTATTTTCTTCTAGTGTTTTAAAGATTTTGCTCCACTGTCTTCTTGCTTTTACTGTTTCCAATGCGGAATCTGTTGTATGTGTTGCTCAGTATGTAGTATCTTTTCTTTCTCTGTCTGCTTTTAAGATTTTCTTTTTATTATTGCTGTTGAGAATTTTGATTATGATGCATCATGGGGTAGTATTCTTCATCCTTTTTGTGCTTGGAGTCTTTTATGTTTATTGGACCAGTGAGTTACAATTTTTTTTATCAAATTTGGAAAAACTTGGCCATTATGTCTTCAATTTTTTTTCTCTAGCCTTTCCTTTGGGGCACCAATTGCACATATATTATGATGCCTGGACATGCTTGATGGCTTGCTGATTCTCTTTCCATTTATTGGAATTCTCATTTCTGTCTGTGTTTCATTTTGAAATATCTTAAAACTATCTCTCCAAGTTTAATAATCTCTTATTCTTCCATGTCTAACTGGGCCTTAATCTTACCCAATGTATTTTACATCTTACATATTATAGTTTTCACATCTGAAAATATAATGTACACCTTTGAAAAATCTCCTAAGTTTATACTTAACTTTTGAACAGATAGAATGCAATAAAAATAATTGTTTTACTGTTCTTGCCAGCTAATTATAACATCTATGCCCGTTCTGAATTAATTCTGATCAGTTGAATTTTTTTCTCTTTCTTGTGGGTTGCATTTTCTTGTTGTCGTTTTCTCTCTCTCTCTCTCTCTTTCTTTTTGCATGACTCATGATCTTTGATCAAATAACAGAATTTATAAATTTTATCTTGTTGGGCACTAGATATTGGATCCTTATAAACAGAGATTGAGCATTGTTCTGGGATACAAGCAAATTACTTGAAAATATCTTGGTAGTGTCGGTTATTGATTTTAGGATTTGTTAGGCAGGGCCCAAGCAGCACTTTGGGTGAGGCTGATTATTTTTCACCACCGATCCAAGAGAATTGTGAGTTCTCTACATAATGCTTTATGAAAACCGATGTTTTCTCCAGACTTGCTGGTTGAAACAGACAGTATGTTTAGCTTTGCGTGAATGCTCGGTGCAGATCTCTACTCTCTAGAACTCTCTCATGTGAAGTCTATTTACACTGATCTCCCCTGGAGTTTTAGCTCCGTACCCCCAACCCAGACAGTCTGCTGGGGCTTTATCTCACTTCCCTCCACATGTACTTCAGCTAGAAAGATCCCTCAAGATAATAAGCAGATACAATCATAAGGCTCACATTGTTTTTACTTCCTGTCTCCCAAATACCTCTGGCCTTTGTTAACTGATACCCAGTTCTCGAAAACGATTGTTTTACTTATCTTGTCTGCTTTGTTTGTTTTAGATTGGAGCATATTCTAGTGTTATTACTCCTGACTTGCCTGGAAGTAGAAATTGTCTATATATGTAGTATAATTCCTAAACGGTAAGCCAGGTCTCCTTTCTCACTAATCACAATTGTAATCATCTTACATACCTGAATTTTTGTTTACTGTATGTCTTATTAAAATGTGAGTTTCCTGAGAACAGATACCTTGTTGATTCTGTTTCTCAGAAACATAGCAGGGGCACCTGGGTGGCTCAGTCGGTTAAGTGTCCGACTTCCACGCGGGTCATCATCTCACTGTTCTTGGGTTCGAGCCCTGTGTCGGGCTCTGGGCTGACAGCTTGGAGCCTGGACCCTGCTTCAGATTCTGTGTTTTTGTCTCTCTCTGTCCCTCCCCTGCTGGTGCTCTGTATCTCTCTCAAAAATAAATAAACATTTTAAAAAAGGAACATAGTAGATACTTTATCAGTATTTGTTAATTAAATACGTAAATTGGGTTTTTGTTTCTCTTCGTCATACATTGGTTACACTTGATAAAGCTACATATCATAAAGCATATCATAATCACCCAAAGTCCATAGCTTACAGTAGGATCACCCTTGGTGGTTTACAGCCTATAGGTTTAGACAAATGTATAATGACATATATCTGCTATTACAGTATCATACAGAGTAGTTTCACTCTCCTAAAAATCTCTGCACCCCTCCTATTCATCTTTCCCTCCCTTACCACTCTTGACAACCCCTGTTCTTTTCACTATGTCCATAATTTGGCCTTTTGCAGAATGTTAATGTAAGATTCTAATCTTACAGTATATAGCCATTTCAGATTGACTTTTTTCACTAGTATTATGCACTTAAATTTCCTCCCTGTCTTTTCACAGCTTGATAGTCCATTTCTTTTTAGTGCTGAATAATATTCCATTGTCTGGATGTACTACAGTTTGTTTATCCATTCATCTACTGAAGGACATCTTGGTTGCATCCAAGCTCTGGCACTTGTGAAGCTATAAACATCCATGTGCAGGTTTTTGTGTGGATGTAAGTTTTCAACTTCTCTGGGTAAATACCAAAAAGCATAATTGCTAGATCATATGGTAAGGATATGTTTTGCTTTGTAAGAAACTGTCAAGCTGTCTTCCAAAGTGGCTGTGCCATTTTGCATTTTCACCAGCAGTGAACAAATGTTTCCTTTGCTCCACGTCCTTGTCAGCATTTGGTGTTGTCAGTGTTCTAGATTTGGCCATTCTAAAAGCGTATAGTGGTGCCTCATGGTTGCTTTAATTTGCATTTCCCTCGTGACATATGATGTGCAGCATCTTTTTATGTGATTACTTGCCACTAGGAATTTTTCTTTTTTCCAAACATTTTTACATTTATTTATTTTTGAGAAAGAGAGAGAGAGAGAGAGAGAGAGAGAGAGAGAGAGAGAGTGCAAGGGGGGGAGGGGCAGAGAGAGGGGGAGACACAGAATCTGAAGCAGGTTCCAGACTCCGAGCTGTCAGCACAGAGCCGGAGGCAGGGCTCGAACCCAAGAACCACGAGATCATGACCTGAGCCAAAATCGGACGCTTAACCCACTGAGCCACCCAGGCACCCCTCCACTGTGTATCTTCTTTTATGAGGTGTTTGTTCAGGTCTTTAGCTCCTTCTTAATCAGGTTGTTTGTTTTCTAATTAAGTTTTAGGAGTTCTTTGTATATTTTAGAGCACAGTTCTTTACAAGATGTGTTTTTGCCAATATTTCCTCCCAGTCTGTGACTGGTCTTCTTATTCTTTTGACGTTGTCCTTCACGGACCAGAGGTTTCTTTTTTATTTTGTGCTTTGCTTTTGCTGACGGTGGCTGGGATCCACCCTGGAACCCCTAATAGTGTCCCAGCCTTGGGCCCTTGTGGGGATCTGCAGTGGTTTCAGTAAATGGATACATACTTTCTGGCACTCTTATCCCAGAGAGGTGGCGTTTATATCCCTTCCCCTTAAATCGGGGCACACTTGGGACGCTGAGACAGCAGAACTCAGTGGAGGTGATGCCGCATGACCTTTGAGGCTGTCAAAAAGAGTGGCACCCACCTTCCCCATTGCTCTCTGAGACACTCATTTTTGGGATGCTGGACTGGCAAGTAAGTAAGGAGTCTGAATACCCTGAAGTCTACATGCTGTGAGGACACCCAGGCCAAATAACCTCAAGAAAACATTCCAGCTGACAGGTTCAGCTAAGGTTCTAGCTGAAACCAGCATCACCCCTATGATATGTGAGTGAAGACACCGTAGAATATTCTCACACCCGGCCGTCAAGTCATACCTAGACCTGGGTTTGCAAGGTGGGCCCCCTCGCATCACGAAGCACGGACAAGTGGTCCTCACGGTGCCTTGTTTGAATTGCTTACCCACAGTATCCACCCTCATAACAAAATGGCTATTGTAAATAATTAATTTTAGGAGTAAATTGTTTTCCCTTAAGTAACTGGCATACAGTCTTAGTCCTTTTGCTGAGAGTGGAAACCACTCATGACCTCATGACTCTCTCGTGCAATAGCTGGGATTGTGCCGCTCACGTGACTCACTTTGCAAAATTCTTATCTGTCTAGTTGGCTCCCAAATACCAATCCTTGTCAGGATTTCCTAACCTGGAAATTTCCGAAGTAAATTAGCTTATCCCTAGCGAAACATAATAGCGCAGGAAGTTCTCTCAGTAATTATAAAATGATCAAATCATGGCGATGTTGATACTTCAAGTTTTTACTGAATAATTTATGGTTTAACTGTTTCACGAACTTCTGTTCTGAAGATTGCTCTGACTGTGATCTATGGATGTGGGTTTAAAAAGCAGCACAGTATGGGCCTTCTTATGTGAATAAGTACTGATGATCCTTTGATGACCATCAATAACTATTGTCCAATGAACAACTCGAACTGTCAGGCTCACAGTTCTGGCAAAATCCCCAGATCAAAGAGAGTCATTCCATGCTCCATGGCTACATGCCAGGTTGCTCTGCTGAGCGATTCCCTAGCTACCTATGGATGGGCCAGATTTCTGGTGCATCAAATGAAAATTTGAAAGGATTTCTTTTAGTCTTGCTTCTTGGGGTGAGCCCCATTTCAGGTCCAAAAAAAGCAGGTATTGAGGGCTGTCCAAATGTAATTTATGTTCAAGAGAGCTGCATTGTGATAAACATCTTTTTCATGCTGGAAATCTAGCTATTAGACCGATCCTTGTATTTGTTCCTCAGAGAACAGTATACAAAAAAGCAATGTATAAAGGTAGATACGGTATCATGAGTGAGTTCAGGTCTGGGAGTTACCTGGAGTAGTCAAGTCCTCTGAAAGTACAGCACTACTTTAAAAAGCGTGAGTTTAATGTAGAATGAGTTAGGGATTCTAAGAATCCTAAAAGAGTGCTTTAAACACATTATGTCCTCCCCCCATCAATTGCCCAAAATTATACTCCAAGAAAGTTAAAGACCCAGGATTTCAACCCACTTGTCTAAATTGTAAGATTACTTTTAAGAAACATTTTCTTTGTATCAGGTTGTATCTTTTGAATTAGTTTATAAAATTAATTAATCCTGTGAAATATCAAACTTCCAAATGGGTTCTTAACAAGAAAAATAGTTGATGCAAACAGTTTAAAAGTCAGCATGACAGCTATGGTCATAAGATAAAAAGTAGATAAAAACTCACTTGCTTCTGAATGCCTAGGAAGATCTGAGGATCGGAATCAAGACCAGAATTTTCTTAGTGATTATAAAATGAGCAAATCCACGTAAAAGATACATGCGGAGTGTCAGCTTAAAAGGCAGTCTTATTAAATTTTGAGTTAGTTCCTGTGTTTTTTAAACTTCAGGGTTTGCGAACCATAAGAGGAGAAAATAGATAGAAGTCTGAACATGAAAACAGTTAGCAAAATGTTCTGGATTTTGCAACCAAAAGAAATGCTCTGAATTAAGCTGTAGGCATAATGAATACAGATATTTGATTCCTGTTACTGAGAAATGTGTACTGGAATCACAGCACCTTCCGAAACTCAGAAAATATTACTGTAACTTTTCTGAGAGTCAAGAATTCAGGACACAGAGAATATTATCTTGACTTGGAGATGTTTGCCAAACCCAAAGAGCAACTGTCTATCAATATTCCGGGGGGAAAAATATTTGGTAATGTCCTGTGTAGCAACTACTGATTGAATTAGCAAAGCAAAAATGGGATTCCACTTGAGACCTCTATAAACTGTATTTGGAACACATTGTCACTTTATTTCAGCGTACAAAAAATAATTTGCTATGTTTAGCTGCTTTGTGGTGACATCAGTTTGGAATCATCTGACCTCTTGGGTTGTATTTCACTTTTCTGTCATGGAAGTTACAAAGAGAATTTACTGTCTTTTATTATTAAAACTTCAGTTCTGGTTCTGGTCATTGTATTCCCTAATTATGATGGGAGGATGGCTTCTTATCAAGGTAGTTCACTTATGAATAATGTTCTTTGTGTGGCTTCTGTGGCGGACTAGTGAGATTGCTTCTGACATCAGCCAGCAGTAAATTAGCTTCCAATTTGGCTGTGTTCTAGAAGACTGAAAGATTTACTTTGTCAACATCCTTGCATTCGGATGAAAATCATTTCCTTTAGGTTTGATTTGCTTTTTACCTGAGGCACAGGACCCTTTCTAGAGTTCCTTCCTAACCTTCTTCTACTTGTCACTTAAGACAGACTGGACTTTTCTTTACCCCAGGTTGTGAAATTTGTTTTGTTTTGTTTTGTTTTGTTTGTTTGTTTGTTTGTTTAAAATCTATTCAAATGGATACTGGCTACTCATCTTCTTTTAACGAAAGTTACACTTGGCTTAGGGGGTCTGAGCATGACCAAGTGCACAAGAATTCCACAAAAGTAAATTCTTCTAGAGAATGACGAATGGCTAAATCAAAAGCATTGGGTTCTAAGTAGATACTAAAAGTTGAAAGATGAACACTATGGTGGTAGAAAGAAAAATAATCATTTCCTTAAGGATACTACAACTCAGGAGAAATAATTTTGGTGAAGTGTGATTTCTGCTGGTTTGAAACTTACTAGGAGATTTTCATGTCAGGACTGCAATTTTTTTTAAAGCATATATGCTAGAATTAAAATTCCCTACGTGGCATATGGATATTTTAGGTCTTATTTTAAACTGAGCTTTTTAACTTCCTACCGATTAACTAAAACACATAACATGTTTATTTGAAGTACATCAGTAATGGAAGGTGAATTTTTTAAGGTGGGAAAATCATTCAGAAGAATTATTACTATCAGTAGCATTTTTGATTTTTACTAGATTAGTTGTGTAATCAGTTGAAAAATTATGAGTATGAGATGTTATGATAAATTGGTTTCTGTGGTTTTTATCAAGGAGATCATGGCAAACATTGTTAATGAGTCCAGAAGAATTTCAGCTAATGTAAGGGAGGAGAAAGCAGCAACTACTAAAACCTTGACTCATTTTAAATAACACTGAAATTGTGTTGTCTTTGTTTACAGGTACATCCCTTCCATTTCATGCATTCGTGTTCTTCAACAGTTAGCTTGCTTTAAATTTCTCAGAACTTCTCTTTGGTTGCAAATTCAGCACATGGTTATTTAGTGGAACACAATGGCTCAAGGTGAAACAAAGTTATCTATGTGTTTCCCAAAGAATGTCTTAAAAGCCATAATATATACATGGCAAAAAATAATGAATTCAAATGCATTAGAGTGGAGAACATGTTCTCTCAGTTTAAAAGATGGCATTCTGCCAAACTGGATGATTTGTTTTCATTAATGCAGCAGTTAAACAATCTGTCTCAGTGGATTTCCACCCTTGTTTTTGTGTGTGTTCTGTCACCATCGACACTAGCTCCCGGCACAGAGTTAAGAGTTCATTGCCGAGCAGTGCAAACCAGCAGCAAGCTGGAGGAGACCCAGCTTGACAAGAAGGAATGTAGCTTAGCTCAGGAGTGCTGGACCATGTAGAATCTGCAGTAACAGTTGCAAAAGAAGGCCCTGAGTTGGAAATAAAGTCGAAAGAATAGTGGGGATCCAGGGAGGTCTCATCTGGAAGAGAATTCTGGGATACAGCTCCCACAATATAGAGTAGATTTAAAGGGAGTATGGGGAGTGGGCCAGAATGGCCAAGGAATCCATCCAATGGATGGGAAGGTGCCCGACAGCTGAGAAATGAGCCGGCAAGTGACAAGTCACAGTCAATGAGCTGAAATGTCAAGCATGTTTCTTCCTTGAACTTCACTGAGCAAAATTTTCTCATTCTTGGGCAAATAATGAGTAAAAGACAGGTGAATCAAGAATCTCGGGGTATTCAAAGTACTTAGAATAAAGGGTCCATGAGAAATACAAAGGCAAGGGAGGGAAGTTCAGCTCAATGATGTAATCATAAGAAATGCTTTTTTATTATCTATTGGTGTTAGGTGGTGTGCTAAGCCATCCACACATCTTCTCATTTAGTCTTTTTTTTTTTTTTTGCTTTAGAAATTCCATCATCCCCAGTTTATGATTGAATAAACCCAAATTCTGAGAAGTTAAAGAATTTACTCTTGATCATACAGCTAAGGAGCAGGGTCAAGATTGAACCCAGATTTACTGACTGCTTGCTCTTGCCTAGCCCCTGTGCAATTGAGCAGAGGATATTAAGGTATTTTATATATTGGAAGACTGGCAAAATTGACCGATGGCCCTTGACCTGTTGTTGGTGGTGCACAGAATGGAGGAAAGGAGGGAGTTGGAAAGGGCTATGGCAGGTACAGCAGGAACATGAGGCCATAAGCAGAATCTTAGAGGAAGCAGCATGGATAACATTGGAGACTGAGGATGACTTAAACGTGGGAATACGGTAAGGGTTATGCCATTTTCTATTGTGAAGAATGAGCCAAGGTAGTAGGTTTTCAAGTTGTGAGATTAGACTAAGGAAGAATTCCGATGGGCAAGACCTGAATTCAGTCGCAGAAATAGGCCAGTGACCCTAGCAGTGATGGAACGGACTAGCTGGAATGGGAATCTGAGTTCCCACTGGGTGCTCAGAAAATGTAGGGAGACAAAGAAGTCTGGGAGAGGTTGGAATAGGGGGAGACAGAGGCCGACTAACATAATCCTACAATAACTCTTCTAAAAATGTGATACTTATAACCAGATACATAATGATCTCACAGGTTGGAAACATAAAATGAGATAGTATAGATAAAATATAACTTGATAGTGCCCGGAGTATGATATGTGTCTAATAAATAGTAATTCTCTGATCTAGAAGTCAGTACACCTAGGCAAATAGTTGTTTAGTAATAGACTCAGAGTTTATTAGAATCGTAGTTTTGTACTCTAAAGTATATTGTCTTGTTAGAAATTGTTTCACGTATTTGTGTCAATAAAATAATGATAAATAAGAGGGCAGGGACTATGTATTATCTATATAGTTATATGTTGCACTATACCTATCTTTTATGTATAACTCACACACAGAGAACAGTGTTTATCCTGCCCTACCTACACACACACACACACACACACACACACACACACTTCTTGTTTGAATCAATATACTAATTCTATCTGAGATATTCCCAGGCTTTATTTTAGAGTCTTAAACACGGTCTGTTCAAAACCTTAAAAAGCACACTTTCATTTCAGTTTGGCTTTTCTCAAAAGTGTCATCTAATTTCCACAAGTACAGCCAGAAAGGTACAATGTACTTAATCCTACACTTAATTTTAAAGGCCTCCATCATGTTTTGAACAAATCTTTTAGAACTAAGGACTATCCTTATTCAGTTTTTGTCTGCGTTCTAAGAGTACAGGAATGGCAATAGTATAGAATCATCGAATTAGGATGTAGACAAGAAATTCTACCCAAAATGGACTATTATTTTCCCTTAAGTTGGCTATCATAAGAGAAGGACAGGATTTTGTGGCTTATTATCAAAATACAGATATTATTTCCTCAAACAACATGAAACTTTTTCTAACACATTTTCCTTCGTTTTAAAGACTTCAGCAGAGGGTAAAATAGTGCCTATAATAAAGTTCTGCGTTTGATAGAACGTTTTAGAGTGTGGCCAGCATTAATGTACCTATAAATCTCTTGGTAAACATAGACACATTCAATTTTTGAAGCCGGATTTTTTATATAAATATAAATATTTTTATACTCTAGAGAAAGTTTGGGTTTCTTAAGAACTGCCTATTTTCTGATTTTCTTTTTCCTCCAGGTTAACTCTGATATCTTAAATTTTCAGGGAAGGCCTTGGTTATCACTGCTTCTTTTCCTACTTGCATTCATTCCCTTGGGGAACCCTTCTTGCCAGTGCTTTCATGACCGATGGAATATAGCTGACTCCAAATTTTACCTAGCTGGGGCCAACATCTCACTCTGATTACTGGGCCATCTGGCCCATAGGCTGCTTTACGGCCTTCCTAGCTGAGTACGTCACCACCAACTCTTCAGACCCACGGTGTGGTGTTCTCTCATCCCTTGCGTAGACAGCGCCGGAAGAGCTGATCTCATCTTCTTAATTTCCATAGCGAATGTCCTCACATAAGCTAACACCGTCTCCTATCTTCACTACTCCAACAGACTCAGACAAAATTGGAATGTACCCAGCACACTACTCTTAAAATAGTTTTTGCTTCAATTCTTATTTCTTTACACTATTGAATTGCTCAAGGAGTCCGCCCTTTGGTTGTTACAGGTAACGTATAACTTGCATGTGTTTTATTCGTTGTTCTTGATACATGGATGGTCCCCCCTTGTGTTCCATTGCACTCGCACTCCCTCTGTGCTCGTGCCTACATGGTTTATCATAACTGCTGGTCGTGGTAGGTACAATAATGCCCTTGCCCCAAGATGACCGTGTCCTAATTGCCCAAATCTGCGAAAATGTTACTTTATATATCAAAAGGGATTTTGTGGAAGTAAGTTAAAGATCTTAAGATGAAAAGGGTATCCCTGCTTATTCAGGTGGGTTCCATATAATCACAAGTGTCCTTACAAGTGGGAGACAAAAGCGTCAGAGTCAGGGAAAGAGATCTGACGATGGAAATGGGGGATGGGGAAAGAGAGAAAGAAAGAGCGATTTGAAGATACTAATGCTGTTCGTCTTGCGGATAGAGGAAGGGGCTCTGAGTCGGGAGTGCAGGCACACTGGAGAAGGTGGAAAAAGCAAGGAATGGGTTCTCCTCTTCTGGAGACTCCAAAAGAAACACAGCTTTTGTGGACATCTTGGTTTCAGCCCCATAAGGACCATTTTGGACTTTGAACTCCACAGAATTCAGTTGTGTTAATGTATAGTAATTCATTACAGCAGCTATAGAAAACCAATACATTTGTTCATTGGTCTCTTACTTTTGCTAAACTCTAGGCTCCTTGAGGGCAAGGCCATGTAGATCTTATTATTACACCCATAATCCCTAGAAAGAACCTAACATGCTAAAGCATGGAATAAATGTGATGAAGAAGTAAATGTTTAATATTCCAAATGGGAATTAATAATCCCCATGCCTGTGTTGTTATTTTTATTGTGTCTCCTTGCCCATACAATTCCAAACCTCCTCCCTAGCAATACATTCCCAGCACTTCTTTCAATGTCTGGATCAAAAATCTATATCCTCCAGTAAGGTTTGCCAGGCAAGTCATTTTCCAATTTGATTATTTTTATTGGCTCCTTTTACATTTTATTTGTTTATTTACAGAGTACATTTCTTCTAGTTGTTTCCTGTTACGTTGATCTCTTCGCGTAGATTATAATTTTTTCAAATCCCTTATTATCTACTTCGTTAAGCCACCTAGTATGCTTTTCGTTGTAACTCAGATTCCCAATAAAGGTTTGTTTTATTTTTAAGGAATTGTTGAAGAAATGTTGAATTTCATTTTTGCTGTTATTTCTTTGTTGTTTTGACAGAATCTGTCCCTCGTCTTTCAGCGTGGCTCTTACATCTTGGGTTGGGTTCGTGACGTCATCTGGAGCATTTTCTTCTACTTTTCCTCTCTAAATTTTACACGGTGGGTATACAGACTGCCAGAGTCCATTTAAAAATATTTTAACAGCCACATTAGCGAAGTGACAGATTTTTGGTAATTGTTTTGTTAAAATATTTGGTGGTTTTATATCAGATCCCCTTTATGACGGCGTGGAAACTAGAATTATTTTAGTGCAACTTTAACAATTACTACAGTTCGTAAAACACGGGGTTGGGGAAAGATACCAGGTAACTAGCCAAGCATAAAGCATCGAGTCTGCTATAAATATCAAAGGTGAATTTGTCATAAATCACTGGATTTAGAACATAAAATATCCTTGGGCATGAAGTATACATAAACTACCACGTTCTTGTAATACACATACACTATAGCAGTGCAGTAGCAAACTACTTTTAGAAAAGCCGGCCAGATTTTTCCCCCAGTTATCAAGAACCAAATGTCCATTTTTAACTATTGCGTCAAACCCTATCAGGAGAGAATAACATCCTAAATACAGATTCAGCTTTATGACGATCATATGAAGGAAACCATATATATGTAGTCGCAATTACAGAGTGTCTTCTGGGATATGTGGAATATAGAAGCCCACATTTATGCTGTCCACTGATTTATTATATCATCTTTATCCAATAACCTGAGAAATCAATTGCTAGTTTTGAACAAAAGATAGCAAAAAAAAAAAAAAAAAAAAACAACCTGGAAATTACTTAGGTTTCAATTAAGAGTTCTATTGTTATTGGAGCGTTGCAATAGGTCCAGGAAGAAATTTGTGAATTTACAGAATATAGTTTTGTTATGTGTGGAAAGATGCCAGTTAAAAAATTAGAAACCATTGTATAAAATCATCAATATTAAACAAAGAGCCAGATAGGATTTGCTTTGAGAGAGAAATTAAATTCTATACCAAAAAATAGAGTATGAGTTTGCAATTGTCTATAAAGACACTATTTAACAAATACCAAACAGAAAGAACACCTTGTTCAATATTGTTTAACTGCAAAGCATGTTTAAAAAATTCCACCAAAAATATCGGGGGGGGGGGTAACTAATATATTATTAGAGCTCTAAAGCTGCAAATCTAATGATTAGACAGTCTCCAGAAATGAATATGAATCAAACACTTGTTGTTTCCTAAGCATGTGAATGACCTGAGGTGGACATTTGTGTCATAGGAGAATCTGAAAACTTAAGGCATCGAGTCCAAGTAGGTATTTGTTTATTTGTTTGTTTATTACAAGGGCAGAAGTAGAGTTGAAGGTGTAAGAACGTGAGACTCCCATTTCATATTAGTGTTCCTTTGGTTTAGCAGTTGGAAGTATTTTGAGTGCATTCTAACAGAGGAAAAGGGGAAGAAAAAAGCAAAAATTGGGAGATGTAGCCACCTGAAGACACAGAAGTGAGTATGTCTTCTGTATGGTGCACACTTGTATCCATTACTTACTAGCTAAAATGACTGAATTGAGGAGTGCCTGGGTGGCTCAGTCGGTTGAGCATTGGACTCTTGATTTCAGCTCAGGGCATGATCCCAGGATCACGGGACCAAGCCTCACATCGGTCTCCATGCTGAGCATGGAGCCTGCTTAAAGATTCTGTCTCTCCCTCTGCCCCTCTCCTCTGCTCACGCTCTCTCTCTCTCTCTCTCTCTCTCTCAAATAAAAATATAATAATAGGGGCGCCTGGGTGGCGCAGTCGGTTAAGCGTCCGACTTCAGCCAGGTCACGATCTCGTGGTCCGTGAGTTCGAGCCCCGCGTCAGGCTCTGGGCTGATGGCTCAGAGCCTGGAGCCTGTTTCTGATTCTGTGTCTCCCTCTCTCTCTGCCCCTCCCCCGTTCATGCTCTGTCTCTCTCTGTCCCAAAAATAAATAAAAAACGTTGAAAAAAAATATTAAAAAATATAATAATAATGAAATGACTGAATTGAAAGGAAAATACACATACCTCTTCAAGCTCAGCTTTAATGGATTCTCTTTAGATGCAATTAAACAAATAAAAGGATAAAAAAATACATGTGTAGGCTCTCTAATATGGTCATGTAAAAATCAGATAGGTATAATTTAGTTTGGTACCATTATATTTCATCTCTATTGTGGCTTTATGCTTGACCAAGAAAGTTGTTACTTTCTTAAGAAAATTAAAATTCCTTATGTAGATCATTTGTGCCTTGGCATCTAGTGCTTAGGATACCCACTCCTTAGACAGAGTATTCTAGAATCAACTTGACTTTCTAGCTCATTAATTGCTATTACGAACACAACTTTGGAAGTACTAAGAGCTATATTTTCTGGATGAAAGATAATCAGGTTTATATAACTTTATTACAGCTCTTTCATAGTGTCGTACAATAGTTTTTAGATATGAATCCACATTGCCACAGAGAAAAGACGGAAAATGAATTTTTGTCTTCTGGCATTAAAGTCGTCTGGTGATAAAATAAATAGAAAAAGAATACTCACATCATTTCAAGCTATTTTATTTAAATGTCTAAATATTCTCACTAAATTTTCCTTAACTTAAAGGAACTGAACATTCAGTCTGCTCATAGGTATAATATAAGTTTGAAAATCATGGGGAATGTAGACATTTAACTTCTTTTTTGGCATTATTATTTGTCACAAATATCTTCATCTTTATTATCCAGTATCAATATATGATTGAAGAATATTATGGCTGCCTTTGGCTCAGATTATTTCATTGCCATTTGAAAAGTAAAGTGTTTCTCATAATACTTGCTCAGAAATCTCAGCATCCATACATGCAGCCTCTTTTAAAGCAACTATTCCCATACGTTGTGCAAAGTCCAATAAATAAAATCAATCTTATCCTACCTTTCTTATAACTAAATCTCTTTTTTTGAAGTTGGGACAACAAATGTGAGAATGGACTTTCCTTATTCACCACCGAGCAGTTAAGGTATTTTTCAATCTCTGTTCATGATTTCCCATTTTCTTTATATGAGACCATGGATGTCCATCACGGGAAACAAAAAAAGAAAATCAAGCGATTGAACAGAACAAAATTCTTTCCATTCTCAAAACTGTAATAAGAAATTTCTTGAAGTAGAAGATGGCTTGAAACTAATTACTGAAAGAGTTTCCCGTATTCCCTAGAAAAACCAACACAATGGCGGCAACCGGCAGCCTCCAAAATGTCCCCCAGTGATTCTCATTTCCCAGTATTCAGGCGCTAGTGTGTTCACCTCCTGAGTGAGGGCTGTATCCAGTGAGTCACGTCCCATGGGTAGAATACAGCTCCCCAAGATTAGGTAATAAAAAAATATGATTTCTACCTTTTTCTTTCTATCTCTGTTTCTCCGTTTCCCCAAAGAAAGTGCAAAGAAGAAATGAGAAACAAAAAATATACGGGAAAAACAGAAAGCAAAGTGCAAAATGATACATTAACCATACCATTAACCCACTAATGCAAATAGTTTCAATTCTCCCATTATAAGACAGAATTCTTAGATTTAAAAAAAAAAGTAAGACTTAATGTTATGCTCCCTACAAGAAACACACTTTAATAATAAATTCACAAATAGGTTAAAAATAAAAGCATGGAAAAGATGTGTGAGGTGCTAAAATTAATTAAAAGAATAATGGAATGACTGTATTTAACAGACAGTGGACTTCAGAGCAAAGAATGTTAGCAAGGATAAAGAAGTTTGTATCATAAAGAAAAATGTGTCATTTGTGTACTGAATAACAGCGATTAAAAATATAGAAGCATGGGGCACCTGGGTGGCTCAGTTGGTTAAGCATCTGACTTCGGCTCAGGTCATGATCTCACGGTCCACGAGTTGGAGCTCCGTGTTGGGCTTTGTGCTGGCAGCTCAGAGCCTGGAGCCTGCTTCCGATTCTGTGTCTCCCTCTCTCTCTGCCCCTCCCCCACTCACACTCTATCCCTCTTTCTCTCAAAAACAAACATTAAAAATTTTAAATATATATATATATATAAACGAACATAAGCATTTTATATGTAAACAAAAGGTGATAGAAATGTAAACAGAAATAGATAAATTAATAATTATAGCAGAAATATCTCTGGAACTTTCCCAAATATATGGACCCAAGATAACACAGTTCCACACGATACATGCATTGAAGGGAAATATCAAAACATATATGAAAAATATTTTGATTTGAATGAAAATGAAAACACAGGATAAATTTAAAGGAGTATTTTTGGGAAGATTTATCACATGAAATGCCTATATAAGAGAAGTAAAAGGTCTCAAAACATTGATTTAAACTTCCTTCCACCTTATGCAACTAAGAAAAGAAAAGTAAATTAAACCCAGTACACAGAACAAAGAAATAATAAAAATCACAGCCACAGTCAATAAGATAGAAAAACAGCAGAGAAAACCAAAGACATTCAAGGCTGCTTACTCGAGAATATCTATAAAATTGGTAAACTTCTAGTCGGGAGGAAAAGAAAAAAAGAAACAAGACACAACTTATAAACATCAGGAATGAGAAAAGGATCATCCCTACAGTTTTTAGAGATAGTAAAAGGATAGATAGCAAGGGAATACTACAAAAAATTCTATACCAATAAATTCAATCACAGATGAAATGGACAAATGCCTTGAAAGACATAAACTACTGAAGAAGAAGAAATGGGTGAACTGAGTCACGTAGGGAATCCCTTGGGGTAGGTCTCTGGAGAGAGATGTTTCTCCGACAAAGAAAACAGACTTTGGAGGCTCCGTCAGGAAGCAATGCTGTCGCAGGGTTCCGTGTGGGGCTGGGGGTGATTTGGGGGTGGGAATGCGGTGGGGATACTGCAGTTATGGGTTCAAGCACTTGAGACTGTAGGGTGGGAGGGGGTAGCTCAACAAGGCTGAATAGGGAACCCTCCACATGAGACAGAGAATAAGAAAGGAACAGTCTCTTTCAAGGAAGAGCTCGTGAGGAAGAGTTTCAGAGAACATACATATAACCAACTTAACCGCAAGACGAACCCAAGTCAACGCAAAACTCTTCTCTGTAACAGAAGTGTAAACGTAAATATAAATCCCTGTGTCTGGGATATTTACAATAATGTAACTAATATTTCTGAGTGGTTATTCTTCACCGTGTGTCTAGTTAAGTGCTCTAGAGGCCTGGTATTTGATCATTCCTTCTGTTTGGAGGTAAGAAAAGGGACGTTTACTTAGCATAAATCAACTGTATGTTAACGAACTCAAATTTAAATTAGAAAAGGAAAGGGAAGGAAAGTTCAGAGTGTCGGTAAATTTTCCTAAATCAGGAAGGGCCTGGATTCTAACAACTCAATCATGAAGATGATGAGGGTAACAGTAACAAACAAACAAACAAAAAATCAATTTCAAATGTGCCAGAACTTTGTGTTCATTATCATGGTTAATCTTCACGCGACCTTATGAGAGAAGGTACTATTTTTCATCTTCATGTTACAGATAAGAAAACGGAAATACAGTATTTAAGAAAATTTCCCATATCATAAATATTTGTCTACGATTTTCACTCTAGGGAGACTTGAAGAATGATCTGTTTGAACTGGTGTTTTGCACTAGCTTGAGGGATAAAGTATTTTTATCGTCAAGAGTGAAGTATTTAAATTATATATGTGTTTGTAGAAATTTTATACAAGTGATTTTCAAACAAAGTCCCCAGACATAAAAAAAAAAAAATCAATGTGGTCCAATTAAACAGCAAGTTTGTTATTTATTTACATAGTCTTAGACTGAGGATTTCTACTGGAACCATTTGGGAAAGACACAGTACCACATGGGCAGAAGGGCAACTTCGTTATTTGGAGTGACTTTGTTTTTTTACAAGAACAAAGAAGAAGACAGTATGCAGCATCATTGGGAACATACAATATGGGAGGTACTTTAGGTACGTCATCAAGTCCAATAGTAAACTTTCGAGTGGTGTTATCATCCCAATTTTACAAATAAAGAAACTGAAGTTCAGGCAGATGCACTTTCTGTTTGAAGTATACAGAAGCAGTGGGTAGAATCAGGATTTGCATTCGGGTTGGTCTGACACCATCGTTAGGTTTGAACGACACCATCGTTAGGTTTGAACGAAACCACCGTGCTTTCCAGACGAACGTTTTGCTCCATAATGTAGGGTTTTCCTTCAAAAGGAATAATCCATTGAAGCAAGTTTAAGAAGAAGGGATGGGTTACTTTAAAAGCAAAGAAAGAAGTGTACCGTGGTCACGGAGGACTTTATAATTCTTAATCAATCATGAAGAGAAGCATTCCTAAGGGCATATGAACACTGAGAGTTTGTCCCACAAAACCCTGAGAGATTGGTTTGAACCAATGGATCAAAATCAAATAAAGAAGCATGTGCAGAGTACTCTTAATGTTTTATACATTTGCTCTATAGTTGAGGTTGTTTGAGTTATTTATTTATGCTTGAAGAAATGAAATATATTTATATAACATGAAAAGAAAAAAGTAATAAGTAACACTTTATTCATTGCTGAAGGAATATCCTAAATCATGTGGGTATGACTGTGGGATCAGAATTGTGCATGGTTTTTATCCTTAGTTTTTTCCATCCGTGGCCATACATCCAAGCTGCTAAAATTTGGAAAAAGCACGCAGTCACCAAGTAGCAGCAAATTGGAAAAATGAGAGTCTGGGAAAAAGTTGTAAGTCCCACACAGACTTGCCACAATTTCAGTGATGGAAATAGGGCTGTGGTCATATGGCAGAAATCCAGGTGCTGTCAAACATGGGTCAAGATAAGAAAATGGAATGTCTTCAGATTTCAGGGTTATAGAGACAAAATTTATAACATTTCACGTGTTCATTTTCTATGCGTCCCACAAACCCGCACTTAAGCGGAAAATTCCATCTGTTTATTCTCACATTCATTTTAAAAGTAGCCAGGTGTATTATTCGCCTCTTTCAGTTAAAATAGCATAAATACATCTATTTAATTAGTAATTCAATAGTTTCAGATGAAGGCATTTGACACACATTTCCACCAAAGATAACTTAGAGCGTAAGCTCAGGATGATAAAGAAAATATGAAATAAGGAAGGGGCCTTACTTATCTTCCGTGTTTTTTTTTTTAATTTTTAAAAAATGTTTATTTATTTTTGAGAGAGAGAGACAGAGAGCAAGTGAGGAGGGGCAGAGAGAGAGAGGGAGACACAGAATCAGAAACAGGTTCCAGGCTCTGCAATGTCAGAGCAGAGCCCAACATGGGGCTCGAACTCATGAACCACAAGATCATGACCTGAGCCAAAGTCGGACACCCAACCGACTGAGCCACCCAGGCGCCCCTCTTATCTTCTGCTTTTGATGCACAGGTCAAATTGTTTTTCTCCTCTACCAGTTAAAAATACAATACAGAAGAAGGGGAAAAAACTATAAAATGTTCATTAGCAAAAATACTTTGGAAGATAATAAAAATTAATTACTAATTTAAGAAAAACAAATGTAGATTTTAGTAAGCAGTTTTTACTTTTGACTAGTGCAAACTAAACATATTCCAAACGTGCAAACTAAACATATTCCAAACATCTTCTGATATTTAAAAAAAATGTATACATCTGTATGCTTGTGGTCAGTTTTCAAGATAACACCTTAAGATGATATTGTCGCATCACCATACATAAGCATTAATGTTATCTGTAATGGCGACTTAAATCGTTTTCCTCTGAGAATTCTTCAAAGAAACTTTATGTATCTTTACTTTTTTTTTGCATTTTATTTCAAAAATCTTCACTGAGTTTATACTTTCTTGGCGACTTCCAACACTTTATTTTTCTCCAGTGATTCTATAACTTCAGGAAGGACACAAGTTCCAATCTCTTACAAAATGGTCTTTGTTGTAAAAAATGTCCTCATTTCCTTCTGCAGAAAAGATACACTAAAAATAAACCTAGCTTTCTTGTTGCCTGGCCATTCTCTTTACTGTCTCTTTTCCTTTCTCCTGGTGATCGGTAGCCAGAGAAGCAGGTTCTTTCACTGTCTTTGAAAATTGTTTTCATTCTTTACAGGGCTGTACTTAGAGCTGACAGTTTTTCCATTTAAATATTAAATATTGCATTTTCAATGCTCAGAAGGGTTTTTTTGCAAGCCCAGCCACTTGGCTGTATTTGTCAAAGGATTGAAAAATAAATTAATTAAAATAAGCTCAGAGTTCAAGGTTCACGTTCTTAGCACTAAATTATAGTGGTTACTATTGAACGTGGCAAATACACTAGCTCACTCAGTAGCCGTTACCACACCCTTCTCCCCACCTTCCTCTGTGTTGGGAGCTGGAAAATGTCAGACTGAAAGCCCAGCCTCCTTTGGAGGCACCGGGGATGCGAAGTGAGTAAAGAAATTGTATAGTTGAGAGGCAACCAGAGATTGGCCACTAAAGACAGCGTGGTGAATGCCATGGAGAAGGGTGTGCACAGAGATCCTCGGGGACACACAGGAGCATTTACCGTGTATCACTCATTTCATGTCCACATGAAATCTCTAGAGGTAAAGCTGATATGAGCACAGTAACTGATTGCCATGACCAAATACACACCATGTCATGGCGGCCTGGGTTTAGGAGGAAGTAGAGAAACCGTTCCCATTTCCTATGATTGAACCTTTTATCTGGAGAGGCTGGTTCTAAGATGGCACCAGAACTCACTTTGAAACAAGATACCGAATTCATCACCTTTCTTCGATATTTAGCATTGTATTTCTATTTTTTCAGCTTCCTGAGCTTCCTGAGTCATTTCCTGTCTGATCTCTTGGATTCTAGTCTCTCCTTCTGGCCCCACCGCTATCTCACGTCGTTCCTACTTTTTCTAATGATCTTCTCGAATACCTGAAACGCGGCGCATTGCCTGTGGTAGAATGGATTATTGTTCCCTCTTCATCATTCCTCCGGTTTTCCCTGGAATTCTGTAGTGCCTTCCACTATGGACTTGGCCATGTGACTCGTTTTACAAATGGAATGGGGCAGAAGTGAGAGCGTGCCAGCAAGTTCCAAGCCAAAGCCTACGAGGCATCCCACGTGTCCCCTTGAGGTCTTATGTGCCTGTCATCTGCCAGGAGAAATGCATGCCCCTGGTAGCCACTGCACCTTCAGGCTGAGCCCTAGAATGATGACAGGTCGAGCACACCGGATCCTGAGCTGGAAGCCTGGAGTCCAGCCTGACTCAGCCAACCCCCATCAAAGTCAGGGAAACACAGTTTACCCGCAGCCTTGTGTGCGTGAAAGTCAAGGTTTGCTTTTGCAAGGCCCTGAGATTCCGAGGTTGTTCACTACAGGAAAAATTGTTTAATATGTTGCTTGCAGAATAATGTATAAACTCTCAGATTTTGCCCTTCAAGCTCAAGAAGCTTTTGCTTCTTGGTCTAACTTCTGGCTACCACACGAGTTGCCGGTTTGTTCACATTATCACAAGGGTGCATTTGCTGTGCTACTATGGGGCCCAGTTCTTTGTCACACTGTATTTCTTTCGAAGCTGAACTCTAACCCTTCCTCCACAAAGGCGTCTCACTGACCGGATATTGATGGTCTGAGCTTCAGGCTATATGTTCTCTCTACGACTCTCAAAGTCTCTACAAGTTATGCTGCATTTCTGTCAGTCTCTTCTATTGCCATGGAACTTTCTATGTTAAAACATGAAAGTGTGAGACGGAAGAGGGTTTCTGACGTGGTAGTGAGCATGGGCATGGCCTGGTACAGCGTTTACCAGCCATGGGATCCTTTGGCCAGTAAGGTATTTTTTTTTAACCTTTATTTATCGGCTTTAAATTGGGGATAGAGGGGCACCTGGGTGGCGCAGTCGGTTAAGCGTCCGACTTCAGCCAGGTCACGATCTCGCGGTCCAGGAGTTCGAGCCCCGCGTCAGGCTCTAGGCTGATGGCTCAGAGCCTGGAGCCTGTTTCTGATTCTGTGTCTCCCTCTCTCTCTGCCCCTCCCCCATTCATGCTGTGTCTCTCTCTGTCCCCAAAATAAATAAACGTTGAAAAAAAATAAAAATAAATTGGGGATAGAAATCCCTACTGTGAAAATGGGTTGTAGAGAATAAATGTGATAATTTATATCAAACTTTAAGCACAATGTCAATCGTGTGTGGGGAATAGTAGAAACTGCTAGTGAATATTATTATTTTTGTGATTACTGAAAGTCCTTAAAGGAAAGAACCATATTTATAACTGAAGAACCCTGCCACTTACTACAAAGTGAGTGAATATTCCCTACCCTATGAGATTTCTGCTATTCAGAAAGTTAATTTATTGCATGAACTAGGCATCAAAAATGTTTTTGGTGATGATAGTAATAATCCAAATACTTGATTCTGCCCGTCCTTAAGTATATCCATCAAGAGTTGGTGGTAGCTTAGACTAGAGTGGCAATTGTAGACATTGTTAAAAGTGGCCAGATTGGATGGATTGGAATCAGTAAAGAAACAAGTCAGGCTTCCAGACTTTTATCCTTTGCCACTCTATGAAATGATGGTACTATTTACTGGGAAAGAAAATAATGCGGGGGGGGGGGGGAAGCAATTTATGGAGGGTTAAGATCAAAATATCCATTGTGACAGCATGAAATGTCTACAAGAAATACAAATAGAGTGTCAAATGTTTGCCATCAAGCATAAATACGGAATTCGGGGGCTGAAAATGATTAAATAGAAAGGGACATATGCAGAGGTGAATTGAGATGAAATACAGATGCAGGGTGGGGGATGATTAGGTAGCGGTAGAGAGGGTAAATTTATTGCTGGAGGAGAGAGAGGGATAATGGCAGGAACAAAGTGCTTGAGTAGATTAGGAGTCCCGTACATAAACGGAGGGGTTACATTAGATACGTCCAGGACCTGTATACCCGCTGAACTCAGAAGCAAGGCAGATGCAGAAACAATGGCAAATTTGGTATTACTTAGACCTCTTCTAATTACATATGTTTCCTCGGTTAAAAAGAGAAGATAATGACTATATGGAAGAAAGGGTGATGAGTATACACAGAGGGAGGAGATCTCAGGAAAGAGGCGTGTGTCACAGGGGAGAGTCAGCTGATTAGGGAACAGTAGGTAAGAATGCAGAGACGTACTAAGGACTCGCTTGAACTCTGTAGTCACAAATTAAGATGAAACCGGGAGCAGAGTTGTGTATTTTTCCCTAGCAACATTTTGGGAGAAGGAAAGGGGCACAGGAGTCGAGCGTAGTTTTAGGGAGACTGTACAGCTGGAAGGGTAAAATTACCCTCAGGCAGGAACATGTCAAGGAACCCAAAGACTGGATTGTCAGGTGGGTTTTCTGCGATACGGAAGTCATCCTGAACGATGACTCCAGTAACAGTGGAGACAAAAACAGAGCCTGGTGGTGAAAGACTCAGTGCAGACAGGTTTGCTCCGTACCTTTTCTTTTTTTCCCCACCCTCCACTCTTCCCATTTGGTTTTGGTGAGGAATGGGTTTGGAATTTGCCACCTTTATGTTCTCAAGTCCATTCTTTTTTTTTTTTTAAGTTTATTCACTTTTGAGAAAGAGAGACAGAGTGTGAGCGGGGGTGGGGCAGAGAGAGAGGGAGACACAGAATCCGAAGCAGGTTCCAGGGTCCGAGCTGTCAGCACACAGCCGGATGCGGGGCTTGAACTCAGGAACCACAAGATCGTGACCTGAGCCGAAGTTGGATGCTTAACCGACTGAGCCACCCAAGCGCCCCTCAAGTAAACTCTAAAACACTGCCTTATGAATACCTGAGACCAGCACTGGAGTGAGGCATTTCTCTGGTTTTGATTTTTTTTTAATGTTTATTTATTTACAGAGTAGAGCACACACCTATGCACACAGGTGAGCAGGTAAGGTGCAGAGAGGGAGACAGAGAATCCCAAGCAGGCTCCATGCTGTCAGTGCAGAGCCTGACGTGGGGCTCGATCCCACAAACTGTGAGATCATGACCTGAGCTGAAACCAAGAATCTGACGCTTAACCAACTGAGCCAGCCAGGCGCCCCTCGTTTTGATTTTTTTTTAAAGCACTTTTGATAACAGAGTCAATCAAATTAACTATAAAACAATTTAATGGAAACACATCAACTCGCATACTATCAAAGTCATATCAATTTTATTATGAAAGCTTACGGCATCAAAAGGAGATTGCAATCAAACAGGAAAAAAGACAATAAGTATTTTATGGAAATTATTTTGTCATGTGTGATCCTCAATATTTATTTTTCATGTGCATATGTTGGATGCTCCACCCCAATTAGGACTTGGATTCCAGGATGACACAATTGCATATTGTACCTCTTTATCCTCAAAGATCTAGCACAGACTTTTAAAAAAAACTTTTATTTAAAAATAATTTGACACTTACAGAAAATGTACAAAAAGGCAACGTAGTACAAAAATGCAAAAATATAAACAGAACGCAGAACTCCCATATACCTTTGACTCAAAGTCAACTTGTATCCAAAATATAATTAGCAACTTACTCCTTTTGCTGCATCGTGTATGTGTTTTATTTTCTGAATCAATTGAAAATAAGTTGCATATACTTTAAAGGCTTCAATGCTTTAAGTCTGAGAATAGAGAGATTCTGTTAGCTGACCCTAGGAGAATGGTTAATTTGATAGGACATTTCTCTATACTCTACTGTTTGTACCCCAATTTTGCCAGTTGCCCCAACAATGTGCATAATGGTATATTTTTTCCCTCTTTACACACAGTCCATTTTAGGATCAGTTATTGCATTTAGTTACTGTGTTTCTTCAGGGCCCTTTAATCTGGAATATTTCCACTGTGCCTCTTTTTTTTTTTCTTCATCATTAACATTTTTGAAGAATAAACTTGCTTTTCTTTTAAACAAACCATTTTTCGTTTTGATTTTGTCAACGTTGTCTTATGATCATGCCTGGTATGATGCCTAAGTGATGTTGTGCCTGTCTCAGCATTATCACATCTGGAGGCACATGATGTCCATCTGTCTCTCATTGGTGATGTTAATTTTGATCACTCAGCCAATATGTTGTCCAATCTCTGCACCATATTATTACCAATCAGCAATCTGTGGGGAGATTCTTTATGACTATGTAAATATCCTGCTCCTCATATAAATTTCCTCTTACATTGATTATCCCTTGCTAATTCTTGCTTGATCCAATTTTTACTATGATGGATACAAAATCGTGATCTTTTAAGTTTACCCTTCCTTCCACATTTAGCTTTTGACTCTCCCTCCTATCAATATTTGTCTATCATCTATCTATCTATCTATCTATCTATCTATCATCATCTGTCATCTACCATCCATCCATCATCTATTCATCAATAATCTGGTACTGGTATAAACTGATAGCTTCTTCTTTCTTCCAATGGTTTAACATTCTTTATTGTTCTTAATTATGTTGGTGTTCAAATTTTCCTGTATTTGGGCAGTGGGAGCCCCTCACCCTGGCTCCTATGTCTTTGTCATAACCCCCTACCCTTTTTTAAGCACTTCTTTACTTTCTGACATCAAAAGATGTCTCTTGCCCAGCCTTGGGATTACCCATTGATTTGCAGAGCCTAGTTCCTTTTAGTGGGGACGGTATTAGACACCATGGTCTGGGTGTTTGATAGAACACATGCCTTTGTATATATAAAACATCATTTCTTTTAGTGATAACGATATTAATTACAATTTCTATTTAAATACGTCCTTACATATCAGTTTATTTGAAGATATTCTGCATACACCTTTTCTTTTTTGCATGAGATTAGATACCAATTTTCATATGGTCCAAGCTAGAAAATGTATTTGAAAGAAGTATGCCTCCTATGAATCTATTTTGTCCCAAATCATAACCACGAGCTGCCTTGGTGATAATCTCTTTACAAATGGGTCTTTTGTGGCTCAGGCTTTGCTGTCTGCTGTGAGATTTCTTTCAAAGTGAACTCTTTGCTTGGTTTGGCTGATGTGGACACTAAAGCCTGAAGGAGAGGAAAATGGGCTAATTTTTTAAGCTTATTCTCACTTAAGAGGAATGAGTCATCCTGGATCTGAATTACACAGGGCCATAGAAAACAGACAGCCTCTCCTCTTTGCTGCATTGAAATAGCCATCTTAGGGAGCTTTTTTCCCTTATTTCTTGGCAAAATCACAAGACACTAGAAGTCTGGCTGGACTTTTAAGATCTCGTGGGTAGACATTCTGAGGCAGGTTCCAGTACAGGTACAGCCGTCCTTTCTCCGGCAGCTGGGGTACAGACAGGACTGGAATACGCTTTCTACAACCATGGATGAATAACATCACACATAAAATACAGGTCGCTTTGTACAAATTCTCTCTTTTGATGAGAAGTGTGTTTATTTTCATTTCAAGCCTCTTTTCTCATTGGTGTTATGACATTGTCTGAAAACAAGGGGGAAAATTCTTGGTGTTATTATTGTTTCCAACAAAAGTCTTTGCCTCAAGTTTTACAGAAACTTTCCTTTTTCTTTACCAGTTAAAATAGTTGTGTCTCCATTTTCATCAAGATTTTCAAAACCATGATCGAGTTCAAGTATTAAGAGTTTAATGAAAGTTACTTGTATCATATAGTTCTGGAAGTGACAAGTTTTATTTTTAAATATTACTTTAATAAGCACCTCTGTTGCCTGAATGTTATAGGTACATTCATTATTTACTTTTTTGCATAATTAATAATTGGTTTAGCGGCTACCTTTTATTTTACAGCATCCAAATGGTTAAACTTTAAAAAAAAATTGACACTTGAGTGCTCACGATATAACTTCTTATTTAAAGTGTTTATAAAATCACTACCAGGTAGGAATGACTAAACATAGAGTCTACACTAATAAAATATATTATAATGATACAATGTATATGACAATAAAATGACTGTTGAACACATAGTTTTCTCTAGATTTACTGATGCTTATATTTTAAAATTTTTGGTAGAAATCTTCAAATCTTAAAATAGTAAAATTAGAATATAACTTAAGGGTCATTCAGTCCCAACCTCTAATTACTGTCTGATAACTCTCTTTATTTTTGCAGAAATTTATCATCTAACCTCTGCTTAAGCTGTTTCCACAATGTTGAGGAATATACCCATTTGAAGAGCAGACATTTCTAGACAGAAGTAATTACTAGGAATTCTTACCTGAATTGGTGACATAAAATCATCCTCCCTCAACATTGCATCCATTGATTCAATTTATATTTTCTAAGACACCAATGTTTCTAACCTCTCTGTTTTACAAAAGAAGATCTCAAACTATTTAGGACTAAACATGGGACTATTACTTATTCTTCCCATTCTATGTACATTATTGTAGACAAGGATTGTTCTATTGATACATATTAATCCCAAAGCTTTTTATGTAGTTCAATTAAATAAAAATGTTACTTTTCTATAATTTTCCAGCTGGCTTTTTGGACCCAAGTATAAGATTTTGTATTTAATAATATTTAAACTTTTTTAGTGTTTATTCGTTTTTGCGAGAGAGAGACAGAGCGCAAGAAGGGGAGAGGCAGAGAGAGAGAGGGAGACACAGAATCCGAAGCCGGCTCCAGGCTCCGAGCTGTCAGCACAGAGCTCGACATGGGGCTCGAACCCATGAACTGTGAGATCATGACCTGAGCTGAAGTCGGACGCATAACTGATTAAGCCACACAGGTCCCCCTGGGTTTTGCATTTAATAATATTTAAATTCCTTCTTATTGGATTTGTTGTATCACTCTGGCTGCTTGAAATATTTACTTTCTCACATTTATTCATTCAGTGTATTGGCAAATCCATCTTTTACAACAGTTAACAAGTTTCTCAAAGTGAAGATATTTTCAGCTGGTTTCCATGACACTCTTCTGGTTTTTCTCTTTACTCTCTGACTTCTCTTCCTTGGTTATCTGATAAATTTCTTACTCTCTGCCTATGATTCCTCATGGTCCCATGATAAGACTTCTTCCACTTCAATGTACACATACCTTTTAGGTGATCCGATCAATTCCCTCAACAAGGGTTCTTAATCTAGAATCCCAAGAAGGGCCTTAGAGGGCTCATAAACATTGCTGTGCATATGTTTGTTTTGCACCATACCATTAATGAGGTTCTTAAAGGCAAGGATGACAAAATAATAATAATAATAATAATAATAAATCAATATACTATTGAATCTCATATAATTAATTATCTTTTTTTATCCAAGTAACCTACAGCATTATGTTAGTTTCAGGTATACAATATAGTGATTCAACAATTCTACACATTTCTCTGTGCTCATCACAGTAAGTGTTCTCTTAATCCCCTTCATCTGTTTCTCCCATCTCCCCCCCCCCACCTCCCCTCTAGAAACCACCAGTTTGTTCTCTGTATTTAAGACTCTGGGGTTTTTTGTTTGTCACTTTTTTTCTTTGTTTGTTCATTTGTTTTGTTTCTTAAATACCACATATAAGTAAAATCATATAGTATTTGTCTTTCTCTGACTTAGTTCACTTAGCATCACGCCGTCCAGATACATCCATGTTGTTGCAAATGGTGAGATTTTTTAATGGCTGAATAATATTCCATTGTGAATATATACCATGCCTTTTTTTTTTATCCATTCATCTATTGGTGGACACTTAGTTTACTTCCATATCTTGGCCATTGCAAATAATGCTGCAATAAATACATTGTTATCTTTATTGTAGTCTCTCTTCTGCTAAGTATTTACCATACTGAATCTTCATCTTCCCTTCCAATTCCAAGCATTCTGTTCCACCTGTGTCCTAACTCAATAAAAGCCACAGCCCAAGCTGACAACGATGCAATTTAATATGACTCCTCCCCTTTTTCCTTTACCCCATGCAACCCATGCAATAGATCCCTCATTTCTATCAATGTTACCATGTCACTACCTCATGATTCCTTGGTTCTCCCATTTCCCCAGGAAAGCCACCAATATCTCTTGGTCCTATAAGAGCTTTCTAAGTGGACTACCTGCCTCCAGATGTAGCGTCTCCAATCTGTTCTCCATCCCAAGGAACTTCCTCAAAACACACTGAATATGTTATATTCTAGTGTTAAAAACCTACATTTGCTTGCATTACTCAAAGGATAAATATAGGCTGTACCTTTGCAAACAAGGCTATTCTCTGTGGCTCCTCATGTTGTACTCCCTCATTCTCAGTCTGTGTTCTAATCATACTACATTTCTGAATATCCTAAGATGTCATGATCCTGCTTCTGTAACTTGGCAGGTATATTGCTCTTTCTGCCTGCAATATTTGTCTTTTTCTCCACCTATTCCTTCACTTATCTTCATGATTCAGACACAGCATCACTTCCACTAAAGTAGATCATATACCTGATGGATAGGGATTAGGTGATTCCACAACTATGTAACCCCATAGCCCTCTGTACTTTCTCTGTCATAGCACTGTCTAGAAGCTTCATCCTCAACTCACATTCTCTTAGTCTTCCAGAATATTCTCCACCCCAAACATGCTCAAATGAATGTAGAGTTAAGTAAAACCAGTCCTGACTGAGCAGATACAGCTTCAAGATGAGCCTTGTAGGCACACCTTCCACCAGATCGCCAACATTAAACTCATCCTACAGAAAAATTCTGGAGTTTTCTCTGACAACTCTTGAACTTTTACTTCAATTTATTTATATGTTTCTTCTCTTATGCTACAAATGCTCCAGTGGCGGGGACTAAGCACGCCCTGCCTACGGTTTTATCCCTAATACAAAACTAGCACTACTCAATCAGTATTATATGAATCATAAATTTTCTGTGTCTATGACATCTACATCTCCAAACAGAGCTGAGCTGAAGATAAGGGTTTATACTGAGTACATACAGATCTCCCTCAAGTTAATATCTACTCACCAATGCCCCTTGCATAGTGGGTTTTAACAAGCTACAAATATTAATTGTAGATATTTTCTCCACTGTGACCAAACATCCATAATTAGAAATTTTGTCAAATGGCTTGATGAAACCCAAATGTCCTCTGCCTACAGCAGATACTGCTCCTAAGCTTCCAAAAAAAAAAAAAATGAATAGGATTTTAAAAGCTCGGAGTCTAAAATAGAACATCATCCATATCCTGAGGAACTCACAGTATATTTAGGGAAACATGTATGTAAGCAAATACTTCACAACATCGCGTGGGCCATAATAGAGATATGAAAAAAGTAATTTGCAGGAACAAAAAAAAGCAAAAGATCAACTCTGCAGTTGGCCCGTCATGATTCTTTATTTGTTCTTTGTGTGTACCCAGTCTGGTTTCCAGCGATTACGAATTTCCTTTCCACAAGCTCCTATCTCAAATAATTAACTATTTGCTCCAGAGAGGGGCCTTCATTCTCCACAAACATAACAAGTTTCAGAAATCAAGAGTAAAAGGAAAAAGGTGACACTTCTATGGTTTGTTGAAGGCACCTTCCAAAGCTTTTTAAAACCAGGATGGGCTTTATTCTTCTCTACTATCTCCTTAGTGATTACTGATAGTAGCCAAGGGCTCTCTGTGGCAAGTTCTGTCAGTACCGTAGAACCATTCATCTGGGTCCAGAAAAGTGGATTTATTTTGAGAAGCTGAATGCTCTTTTACAATCTGTTCACTTATCTTTCAGTTTCAATTCCCCCCTACCCAATAGCTTTTCCTCCGTTTCCAGGTTGAAGATCATTCTCCTTGACAGGGAGGACAGAAATAAAATAGGGGATCCCTATTTAATTTCTCTCTTTTGCTAAGTTTATACCATCTGTCCCTAATCAAGAAAATTATTTCTTAGTTGTTTTCCTTGCTTAGGACCAACCTAATGCATTTGTCATCCTCAGCTCTTCTGAACTTTAGTCTTTGTGACACGTGAGACTAAGTTTTTGATTAGATACTGAATGTTCACGTATTTATATTTCCTCAGTTGTCACTTTTTTCCTAAGTGGAGAGAAACTTCTCAAATGATACAGTATGGATTATGTGTTCATTTGTAGTGGTCTTATTGTTCATTTAGTCGTCTCATTGCACCCTATTTTAAAGATGTCTAGTCGAGGGGTGCCTGGGTGGCTCAATCAGTTAAGCCTCCGACTTCAGCTCAGGTCATGATCTCATGGTCCGTGAGTCCGAGCCTCACGTGGGGCTCTGTGCTGTTAGCTCAGAGCCTGGAGCCTGCTTCGGATTCTGTGTCTCCCTATCTCTCTGCCCCTCCCCCACTCATTCTCTGTCTCTATCAAAAAATGGATAAACTGTAAAAAAAAAAAAAAAAAGATGTCTAGTCAAGGCACTGTATGGCTAAATGATTTTCTTCCAGGGCACATGCTAATTAAGTGGACAGGGACTGCTACTCAAACTTTTCTCCTGGTTCTAAGGGCATTGCTCTTTCCAGACGTCTCTCTCACACCTTTCCGTTGACAACACAGTTACTTTTCCCACAGAAAACACTGCAACCAGCTTGTCTCTCTATCCTTAAAGATATTTTATACACATGCAAGCAAATTCATATGTACGTGTATATATATGCGATTTTTACACAAATGGTAGTGTATCTGTCTGCCCAGGTTGCCATAAGAAAACACCATAGACTGGGTGGCTTAAGCAACAGACATGTAAACAACAATTCTACAAGCCACAAGTCTAAGATCAGAGTGTTGGCAGATCTGATTTCTTCTGAATCCTGTCTCTTTGGTGGTTGCCTTCACACTGTGTTCTCACACGGTTGCTCCCAGGTCTGTATGTTTTGTCCTGTGTTCTAATTTCTTCTTATAAGGGTAGCAGCCATATTGGATTAGGGCCCCCATATGACTTCATTTTACTTGAATTACCTTTTAAAAGACCCTATGGCCAAATACAGTCACATTCTGAGGTATTGGAGTTTAGAACTTCAAAATATGAATTTTGAGGGATCGCAATTCAGCCCCAAAAAGGTAGTTTTCCAAAAACACAATTCTCATCTTATTTTTTCTCTTAAAAATATACCTTAGATATTTTTGATCTCTTGACATATGTCAACTTCTAATTCTTTTAGATAACATGCTTTATTAAAAAGTGACATAGTAATCTTAACCATTCCTTTAATGATGAAAACAGATTTCATTCAAAATTTTTGCAATATTAAAAAGTATTCAGTGAGTAACTAAGCATAAGTTGTTTTAAACACATGTGGATACAAATGTAAGATAAATCCCCAGTAGCAGAATACGAATAAGGGCAAGGCATAATCAGAAAACATTTTTCTAATTAGTGTTAAATTGCCTTCCATATAGTTGTACCTGTTTATACTTCTAGCAAGAAGTATGAGACTTCATTTGTGTTATCAAATTGTTTAATAGTTGTCAATATGTATAAGTGAAAACTGTATCTTGAAATTATAATTTTATATTTTCCTTATTATAAACATATTATAAATATGTTTAGGAGTCAAATATTTGCATTTCATTTTCTGTAATCTGGTATTTCATATGCTTTGCAAATTGTCAACTGTTTTTGAAGAGCTTCTCATTAATTGGTAGAAATGTTTACACGTTAGGAAATTAATAATTTGTGATATAAGTTGCAATTTTTTCTTTTGTCACTTATCTTTTGATTTTGTTTATTTTTCTTCACACAGAAATATTGTATTTTATATAGTTGAATTTACCAATATGTTAGTACAAGGCTTCTAAAATTTCGTGCAATAGTTAAGAGGCCTTCACCATTCTGAGACTGTAAAAGAATTCTATGTTTCAGTTTTTTTCCATTAATAGCTTATGATTAATTTTTCATTTATAATTCTTTGATCCGTCTAGAGTTTATTGTGTGTGAAGCAGGAATCCAAATTTATGTATTTTTTTCCAAAATGGCTTACCCTTGACTCAGTTTAATTTACTTAGGAACATGTATATATATATATATATATATATATATATATATATATTTTTTTTTTTTTTTTAATTGGAGTGCTCTCTTTATCAAATGAAAAAAATGCCTATGGATTTAGATGGATTTTCTATTCTGTTTTATCAGTATTAGCAGGTACCACTCTATTTTCATATAGTTAGCTTTGTAATGTGGCTTAATAATTTACAAAGGCAATCCAAATCATTACATTTTTCTAGAATTTTCATGTATATTTGGCCAACTAATCAATAAGATTAATATTAGGAGCTCTGACTGCATTATGTTGTTTTTTTCCTACTCAAGAACATAGCCAAAATTTCTATTTGTTTTTATGAAGATCTTCTTTTGTGTCTCAGTATTTTAAAGTTTTCTTCTTACGGCTGATGATGTCCATTACTTGTTAAGCTTAAGCTTGTCTTCAGTACTTTAGCTGTTCTGTTGCTACTATCAAAGGTTTTTTTCTCCCATTATGTCTTATAACTGGTTGTCACTTGCATTAACTGAACTTTAAAGTAGTACTCCATATATTTTAGTATGGTCGTTACAGCCGTGTCGTATTTTCTGTAATATGCGTGCATTTATATACACATATATTCACACATAGATAGACTCCGTTTCACTTTTTTTGCTATAGCACTTAGCATACTGTTGTGTCTATGCATTCATTTATAACTGATATTTACAATGATTTTCTACCCAGTTATGCTTCATCAACTGAAATTTTATAATAAAGATAATGGCTGTATAATAAAAATACCTGTTACTTTTTACAAAGCATCTACCATTTCAATCCCATGTTCTTATTGCAATTTTTTTTCTAAAAGGATGTCATGGAGATGTTATGATTCCTGGCAAAATCATAAATAAAAATGAAAACGAAAGTGTGTAACCTTAAAAATGATTAAGAACTTAACATAATTGAGTACTTTGATCTCTTTGGCCAAAACAATGAAACTGAATATCACCACAAGAAATTGTCCAGTTTCCTTGTGAAAAGTGTCAGGAACAGACTCATTTCATTTCATATTTACAAAAATACAAATAATTCTATTAGCAAGTGTTCTGTGTTCTTGGCTGGAGAAGGTAACCTCATAAAAAGAGAGTTTGTTCTTAGAGTTTATTCATTGACTAGAATATTCTCTGTGCGGACGTGCATGTTCAGTATCTCATTCTGGGACTTGTAACGGAGATTAAGATGGATTCTGGGAATAAACACGTTGCATAAATTAGTGCTTGTCCTCCAAGGATATCATAAAATCTCTGAAACCAACTAATCTTCGTAGAAATTTTGGTTGCAAATAACCAAATAACTTTATCACAATAATGGCTCAATATCTAACACCTCATTAGACGTTGCCCCTGTGGATCTTTTTTATATTGTTACTCCTTTACACTTACTATCAATGTGACTTAATCCACATTTACTTGTTCAGTGATTTCTTATACTTGCTAGTCTTTTCTGAAAAACTTGCTTATAAACGTCCTGGTAATAAGGACTATTTATTATAGATCTTATTTTTTTTTCTTACTACTACCTTCCCCAGCCGTAGCTCTTAGTGCTTATAATAGCTCTGAAGGGCACCTGGGTGGTTCAGTTGTTTAAGCAGCTAAGGTAGGCTCAGGTCATGATCTTGCTGTTCATAAGTTCAAGACAGACACCGGGTTCTGTGCTTAGAATGCAGAGCCTGGATCCTGCTTCAGATTCTGTGTCTCTGTCTCTCTCTGTCCCTCCCCAGCTTGTGCAATCTCTCTCTCTCCCTCTCTCTTTCAAAAATAAATAAACATTAAAAAAAACTTTAAAAGAATAAGTCTGAGAACAGAGGAACAAATAACTAATATATGTTTTAAATCTTTACCTCTCACTGAGATAATTAATTAAATTGTTAATTAATTGATTAGAAGAGATAATCACCTGGGGTGTTTTGGTAATTTCGGAGGACGTAAAAAAGATAGTGGTATTTATACTCATAAGTTGCTGAGGTCTATACACATTTTCCTCGTATTATTTCTACCTTCATAAAAAATACGGCAGGAGCACCTGGGTGGAACAGGTGGTTAAGTGTCTGACTTCAGTTCAGGACATGATCTCATGGTTTCAGAGTTCTAGCCCCATGTCGGGCTCTGTGCTGACAGCTCAGAGCCTGGAGCCTGCTTCCGATTCTATATCTCCCTCTCTCTCTGCCCCTCCCCTTCTCTCTCAAAAATAAATAAACATTAAAAATTAAAAATATCTATATGGCACGTACTCGTAAAGTATTAATAATTATGAGGAACCAAAATCTCCAGAGACTCTCAGTGAAAAATGTCTCCACGTTTACTTCTGGTGTCATTCACTAAGACCATACAATAAATGAGAATTTCCACCTTACCACAATAATCTGGCTTCTGGCTATGAGAGAATAGCTTGATTTAAACCAATGATCCCACCAAAGGCCAGATAAATAAAAACTGGATAAAACAAGAAAAGAGCTATTTTAGGAGTAAGAAAACAATGTTAGACAAGGCTTTAAGGGACCAAGCTTCTGGAGAAAAGAGAAATGCTTTAACGTGAGCCCTACCTTCTCTGCTTCTATTCCCCTTTCTGGCACCTTCTGATTCCTAAACAGCATCAAGTGAGAAACTGGAAAGACAGGAAGACACCTTCAGTTAAGAAATTTCAGCCGAGTTTCCAACAGTTTCAGTAATCAGATGAAGAGGACAGAAAAATGGAGATTCAAGGCCCGTTAGGAAGGAAAATACCCCAGGATTCCTGTCGAGCCTTGCGAAAGGCGAATCAAAGCAGAGGGTCTAGGGCAGCTGTGACACAGACAGAAACCTTGCCTGAAGGAGATCAGCGTTTATTCTGCTTATCAGAAGAGAAACAAATCCTCTCTGGAGGAAGATAGCATAATCCAGAACTTCACACGATGTCAGAACCAAATGAATGAAAATAAAGAGGAAACACGTACAGAACCAGATTAACACATAGGCCCAACATTGGAGGTAGAAACAGATTGGAGCATAGCAGTTTAATAGGCTAAAAGTTCTCTGGCAAAATTCTTCGGGTCATCATCCGAATTTCACCCGAAAACTGGAATTAATAAAAAAAAAAAAACAATCAAATGCACGTGTTGTTCCTGAAAACTACACTCCTTGAAATTGAGAATGTAATAAATGGTTGAAACCGCACCAATAAATGCTGAAACAGCAATAAATGGTGGAAACTCCATTCATGTACCACCAGGACAGCCCCGAATACATTTAAGTCCCCAAACTGTGTGACCTGATCATTAATACATATTTTTTTTACTTTCCTCCCTTCCCCACTTGATCACTTTCCTTCTGGGATCCATTTCCAAATAAGCTCTGAGCTCTAACTTTTGTCCTAAGATCTGTTTTGGGGGGAGAGGGGAAAGCCAAACGAAGGCATATAGGTGAAATAAATGACATGAAAACAATAGCACAAAAGGGTAAATGGATTTAAAATATTCAGATCTTTCAGCATCTGGGATGTTGTAAAAGTACTAATTTTATTAACCTTCAATAAGTCCAGAATGAATGTTCTGATTGGTAACAGCTTAAGTGGGCGGGGGGGGGGGGGGGGGGAGGGGCAGAGAACACATAACCAACATGTAATACAGGAGAACGTTGGGACAAAAATGCTTGATTTTTTGTTTTTAAAGAAGGCACAAAATAGGGGGAAAGAGACCCAAAAAGAGATAGAAAACTAGAAACCAAGTCGGATGATGTAGGTTTCAACACAAATATTTCCGTCAATGCGTCGGATGTAAATGTAATTCATTTTCCAATCAAAATATAGGTACTGTCAGAGTGGTTTAAAAAAATCCAAGTATATGCTGTTACTAGAAACACGCCTTAAAATTAAGAACACAGAAAAGTTGAAAGGGAAAGAATGGGAAAAGTCATAGAAGCTAACACTAAACTAATACAGCTATCCTAAGCATTCGCAGTGGTTGGTTAGGTTCTCATCATTGCTAAAGGTGAAGAGAGACATTGCATAATGATAAAATACCAATCCACCAGAACAATTTTTAGTTCACAGACAGCTAATACAAGTACTGACGTCGTCTGCTCAATTTCTAGTTTACCAAGCAAGACCGTTAGGAGGGAAAAAATTACCGATTAGAAAAACAAACTTTGTTACAAATCCATCAGTATTTTGCATTCTACTCTACCAATACTTCTTCATCAAAACTATTAGCTTATTAAACTATTCATGTTTTGCAATATAAGCTATCTCATTCTTAGACACGCTGTGTCAATACTGAATCTGCCTGTTCCAGTTTTGTGTATACTTTTGATTTCTAAAGGAAAAGCTTCTTAACCTCTTCGCTAGGATGCTTGAAATGTTTTGGTTTGTTTGTTTTAGATCTAGAAGTCAAGAAAAGCAATTTTACCGATTCCTGGCTTTCAGACATAAACCCCTGCCTCATCGTGGTTGAGGGCAGCCATTATTTCCCTGTGGTCTTTCTCCTCCTTTCCCAACACTAAACGTCAGTGCTTTCCAAAGGTTTCAGAGTTTGATATATTTCCTTCGTAATCTCTATTTCCTTAGCATTTATATATCTATGTGTGTGTAAAATTTAAATGTTTTGTCAAATGTATCTGCGTCTTTCTACGTAAATGACATCACACTGGGGTCACTCCATTTGAAATAATTGAACTAGCTTCTCTCTGAGAGACTTTTAAATGGAGATGAAATTGACGATTACCTGTTTGTTTTCCCTTTAATAAGCTATCTTTCTAAGGAGTCTCTTAGATGTTGCTTATGATATGTCTAAACTTTTGTTTTTAACCACCAAACCCACCGTAGGATAGATTCCAAAGCCCTTTCTAAATCAGAAACTAGTCTTATCTGAAGAGGGAGGAACATTCCAGATATGACATCTTTCTAAAAAGTATAAACTGCCCACCTAACTGTATTACTTAAGCAGGAGTACCGCCATCCGTCTTCATCACGAAAAAATGTTTTCATGATTACTCTAGTTACTTGTCATTCAACTGCCTATCCTTAATAAACTTGCCTGAAAAATAAAGTGCTTCATTCTGTGATTTGTGATATGGTTTAAAGTCCCTGTAGTCTCATGAGTGGTGTTTAAACAATCCAAATTAAAATGTAAGCACTTGAGAACTAGATTAAATTATGTATCACCAGTCTCTCTTCTTCAAAGTTCCAAACTCATGTTGTCTTTGAAATTGAGTATTAAATTGCCCCTGGTGGCGCTGAGCTTTTCTTATCTTTTATAAATTTATATTGTTATCCAGTAAGTTAAAAAGAAAATCACACTTACCAAATTCATTTTCTGAGAAGTGCCAGAGATTTGCTCTGAATAGAGAGCGAGCTTTCTTTTTCTCTTCCTAAATAAGGGCTCTGTTTTGAGGTGAGAGAAGTGAACTTGAACCCTGGCCACTATGTGTGAGCATAATGCCAGTATATTTGCATACCTTTATTTTATTTAATTCTCTAAAAATACATATGAGGCAGGTATTTTCCCAGGTTTTATAGATGAGGGAACTGAGCTCAGAGAACAAAGTAATTTTCTTCAGATCCCTCAAAGCCTAGCTTGATCCCAACATATTTTACATAGGCTGTGGGAGGTTGAAGAATGAGGCGGACAGGCATCATGGGATCTTTTGGTTCCCCATTTTGTACAATGTAGGCTTAGCCTCCTGTCATTATTATGTTATCCATCCATCTGTGCCCATGTCTCTCTGGGTCCTCTGGGCTGCTGTCCTCAGCAAGTCTGTGAATGCTTTCTATTTGTACTAATGGGGTTAGACAGAATCAAGTATTGCAGAACCCAAGAATGAAGGCACAGAGGGCTTTTAGACTCTTAGAACGTTCAGGGTCTAGCAAGAATGATGTTGGCCTTAACAGACACATGAAAAGCTCAACATCACTCATCATCAGAGAAGTACAAATCAAAACCACACTGAGATACCACCTCACACTGGTCAGAGTGGCTAAAATTAACAACTCAGGAAACTACAGATGCTGGCGAGGATGTGGAGAAACGGGAACCCTCTTGCACTGCTGGTGGGAAGGCAAACTGGTGCAGCCGCTCTGGAAAACAGTGTGGAGGTTCCTCAAAAAATTAAAAACAGAATCACCCTACAACCCAGCAATATCACTACTAGGAATTTATCCAAAGGATCCAGGAGTGCTGACGCATAGGGGCACTTGTACCTCAACGTTTATAGCAGCGCTTCAGACAAGAGCCAAACTATGGAAAGAGCCTAAATGTCCATCAACTGACGAATGGATAAAGAAGATGTGGTTTATATATACAATGGAATACTACTTGGCAACGAGGAAGGATGAAATTCTGCCATTTGCAGCAACGTGGATGGAACTGGAGGGTATTATTCTAAGTGAAATAAGTCAGTCAGAGAAAGACAGATATCATATGTTTTCGTGCATATGTGGAACTTGAGAAACGTAACAGAAGACCATGGGGGAAGGGAAGGGGAAAAATAGTTACAAACAGAGAGGGAGGGAGGCAAACCATAAGAGACTCTTAAATACAGAGAACAAACTGAGGGTTGATGGGAGGAAGGGGGAAATGGGTGAGGGGCATTGAGGAGGGCACTTGTTGGGATGAGCGCTGGGTGTTGTATGTAAGTGATGAACCACGGGAATCTACCCCCAAAACCAAGAGCACGCTGTACACACTGTATGTTAACCAATTTGACAATAAATTATATTTTTAAGAAATGATGATAGACAGGTGGATAAATAGATTTGTATTCATCTCCCTGTATTAGATAGGCACATAGTAGAATTGAAATACTTATAACCTCATAATTAAAATGATAGACTGCTGAAATTTAAAAAAACACATAAAAAATAAAAGTATTGAAAGGAAAAAAACTAATAATGTTGGCCTTGGCAATGAGCTTGGGATGCAGTCAAGATGCTGTTGACGAGGGCAGACCACCTCCTCTGGCTTGTACGGCCACCAGCTTGTTTATTCTTTCATGTATGGATAACAGTTTCCTGGACACTCTGGACACTGAATTAAGCATAGTCTCTCTCCTTGCCCAAGCACCCCTGCAGACCAATAACTCCCTCAAATTATATAATAGATAATACCAATTTAACAAATATTATGCCTTCAAAAGTCTCCTATCCCTTCTTAATGTGTTTCTTTGGCAGCAACTGCTAAGCCCTTTTCACTTCATTGACTTTCCACTCAGAAAATACTGTTTGTCGAGGGCGACTGGGTAGCTCAGTCGGTTAAGCGTCTGACTTCAGCTCAGGTCATGAGCTCACGATTTGTGAGTTCGAGCCCCGTGTCGGGTTCTGTGCTGACAGCTTAGAGCCTGGAGCCTGCTTTTGGATTCTGTGTCTCATTCTCTCTCTCCCCCTCTCCCACTCGTGCTGTCTGTGTCTCTCAATACTAAATAAATGTAAAAATTAAAAAAAAATAGAGAAAATACTGTTTGTCTTGCGTATTTTTATTCTCTTCCCATTCTGATCTTTTGTCGACATCCTGATGAATATTATTTTTGGTCACCTGAAGTTTGTTTGTTTGTTTGTTTTTTAATGGTTTATTTTCTCCCATGGAAACTTCACATTCCTTGCCAGGTCATGGAAATGATCATCAATAGTTGTTGTCCACCCACCATATGCAGGGAGCTCAATCTATACCCACAAGAAATTCCAAGGGAAATTTCACATGTGTTAGGGGAGAAGAGTAGGTTCACTTCTATCACGTTTATCATATCAATATTTTTTTACCTGTTTCTTTGTCCTTAAGGATTGTACCATGGATATGGCTACGGCCATTCTTGGATCAAAGACTCCCACCAATGTCATCCTTTCTGCAGTGACTGAGTGGCCCTCCAGCCACCTCCCCACCCCAACTTTAGTTTCATATGATAGATTCAGTGGTTGTTCTAAGACAGTGTTTAGCTCCTTTAAGGGTCTGTGCTACGTATGGCACTTATTAGGATGGGGTTACCTTGGGAGTTTTATCCCAGTGGAAGGATGTAGTTGAAGGTCTGCTTGTTCTGAGTGTGTTTACTGGGACAGAGCCGTCATAAAGAGCGAAGGAAAACCTTGTCTGGCCCAAAAAGTCTATTCAAGGAGTCTGGAGCAGAGTCCAGAAAGAGCACTCTCAGACCTGAGAGCCACCCCACTGTTTTGCACCCAAAGGTGAATATCCTCCTTTGAACACAGCCCTGGAATGGGACAGAACAGCCTCCTGATCCTGCAATAAACGTCGTCACTTCCAATGTTGAGTGATTTCTAGCTCTCTCCCCTGTGGTGTCAGTAAAGAGAGTGTTTGACGATATTGAGGAAGATTGAATTACAGTACTGGGATTTTCTTGTAATGCAGCCATTCAGTGACTCAATTTTTGACTTAACCACATATAAATTTGGAAAGGCTTGGTAAAAACTCTCTCTTTTTTTCTCAACCAAAAAAAAAAAAAATCAAGAGACTGACATTTGAGAAGATTGCTATGTGTTTTAAGGCAATTTTCTTGTTCTTCTCTTTTTTCACCATCTATCTTTCTTTTTTGTAAGGGATTCACTTTTACACCAATTTCTTTCCTTGGCCAGTATGAATATATAAGGTGTGGGATTACTTTCCTCAAGATTCCGGATTTCAGGCTAATGTTGCAAAATATCCTAGACCCTTTTTTAAAGAAGTAGATAAGCTCAAGGACCGAATCTTTGCAAACATTTGAAAATCATATAGGATATTTATTTTTTAAACCTCTGCTGAAAGCATTTTGTATTTAGCCTTTCCTTCCTTCTACCCTACTCCCCCCTTCCCTTTTCTTTGCTTCCTTTTTCCTTCTCCCCACTCTCCAACCACAAACACATGCTCTTTCAGGCATTGGGACATTTAGTTCTACTGAGCCGTTGTTTTTTTCATTATTCGTTTGGTTTCTGTATTTTTCCATGTACGAGGTACTTTCACTTTTTTTCAAAATTGGGAAAAAAACAATGTTGTCAGTATCAATAAATCTGCATCCAGAGAGAGTCACTTCCTATCAGGGTTTCAAAAGTGCTTCATGGTTTTCCGATCTCCTGTCTGTGCTAATCAACGCTGATGCTTCACATACGCAGGACGCGCAGTGCCAACTTCTAAACCAGCTCTGTGCTGCGTTCCATTTTAGGAATGAGAACCTGGATTATTTATTTATAACTGTATAAAGTCCTGTTGTTAAGCTGCTCTCGGTGAAAAGCAGAGAGTGGTTTGAGCCAGATGGGGAGAGGCTGGCAGGATGATGGCTTGATTCTGTGGGAAAGGAGAGAGGAATTTTATTCCCTACTATAAATTAAATAGCCTAATTTGACCCTCCACCAGTAACGTGATAACCAATTAATACATTAATGGGTAGGGATTATGCTGTCTGGTTTTAGAAAATGGAAACTGGGAGTCAATTCCATTTAAATACTCTTTGGGGCCTTTTTTTTTCTTCCTGTATAGCCCAAACCAATGAGAATTATGAAAGAAAGACAGTGAAACTAAATTGTTTAATGTTTATAATGTTTTTTCTGGGTATTAATTCTGGCTCAGCCTTTTATTATCTGTAATGCAATGGGAAAATCTTTGTTCCTTATTTCGGTTTTATGGAGAAACACTTGACATTCATCACTGTGTAAGTTGAAGGGATACAGCATGATGGTTTGATTTACATATATTGTGAAATGATTATCACAATAGATTCGGCTAACATCCATCTTCTCATATACATACAATTAAAAAAAAAGGAAAACATTTTCTCCTTGTGATGAGTACCCTCAGAATTTACCTCTTAACAACCTTCCTGTATATCAAATGGCTCTCTTAGCTATAGTCATCGTGTGGTACATTACATCCCTTTTGATGTAATTTATGCCTTTTGATCACCTTCCTCCAATCCCCCCTTCCCCATCCTCTCTCTCTGGTAACCACAAGCCTGATGTCTTTTTCTATGACCTTGGGGTGGTTTTTTTTCATTTTGTTTTGTTTTTAGACTCCAGATAAAATTGAAATCATATAATATTTGTCTTTTCTATCTGACATATCTCTCTTAGCATGATGTCTTCCAAGTTCTATCCATGTTGTTGCAAATGGTAAGGTTTCCTCATTTTGTATGGCTGAATAGTATTCCAGTGTGTGTGTGTGTGTGTGTGTGTGTGTGTGTGTATGCCATAACTTTATCTGTTCATCCATTAGTGGATATTTAGGTTGTTTCCAGGTCTTGGAATTATGGACAATGTTGCTAGGAACACGGGGATGCAGATATCTTTTCCACTTAGTGGGTCCATTGCTTTTGGATATACTCCCAGAAGTGGAACTGCGGGATCATATGGTATTCCTATTTTCAGGTTTTTGAGGATCCTCCATACTGTTTTCCATAGTGACTGCACAATTTAAATTCCCACCAACAGTGCATGAGGGTCCCCTTTTTCCCACATCCTCACCAACATTTGACAGTTCTTGTCTTTTTGTTGATGGCCATGCCTGTTACGGCATGACATGACGCCTTCTTGTGGTTTCAGTTTGTATTCCCCGGGTGACTACTGATGTTGGGCATCAGTTCATGTGTCTGTTGGTCTTTTGTACATCTTTTTTGGAAACATGTCTATTCAAGGTCCTTTGCTCATTTTTTTTTTCATTGGATGATTTATGTTTTGCTGTTGAGTTGTTTGTATGAATTCTGTATATATTTTGGATATTAACCCCTTATCAGGTATATGTTTTGCAAATCTTTTTCCCATCTCTTAGGTTGTCTTACCATTTCGTTGAGGTTTCTTTTGTTGTGCAGGAGCTTGTTAGTTTGATGTAGTCTCAGTTGTTTATTTTCTATTTTGCTGCTTGTGCTTTAGTTATCATGAGCAAATATTTATTAACAAGACCCATGTCAAGGACCTTTTATTCCTTATCTTTTCTTCCAGGAGTTTCATGGTTTCTCGTCTTTAGTTTAAGTCTTTAATCCATTTGGAGTAAGTTTTTGTAAGTGGTGCAAGCTATGGGTCCAGTTTTATTCTTTTGCATGTGAATTTCTAGCACCATTTACTGAAGAGACGCTCTCTTCTCCATTGAGTATTCCTGGCTGCCTTATCAAATATTAGTTGAACTTGGGTTTATTTCTGGGCTCTCAATTCTGTTCTGTTGGTCTATTTCTCTCCTTTTTTATGCCAATACCGTACTGTTTTGATAACTCTAACTTTATGGTATAGCCTGAAGTCAATACAGCATGAAGACATAACAATTGAAAATATTTATGTGCCCAACATTGGAGCACTTACCTTATAAAGCCAAAACCTAAGAGAGCTAAAAGGAAAAATAGACAATAATACAATAATAGTTGTGGGACTTCAATACCTCACCCTCAACAATGGATAGATCATCCAGACAGAGAATCAATAAGGCAACAGTGAATATGAAAAACATTATGAGCCACACGGCCCTAACAAGTATACAGAATATCCTATCCCACAAGAGCAGTGTACACATCCCTCTCAAGTGCTCATGTAATGTTTCTTTAACTCTTAGACAAGAAGGGTTATACAAGTACAAATTATCTGACATAATAGTTACGTGAAATAATAAAAAAGCAGTGATTATCCCCTTTTCTGTAAATTTTATTTCTCCCAGTTTAAACTTAGCAGCATTTTATGTTCTATTCTTGAAAGCTGATCTATGTGGCGTGGTTTATTTTATCTATACCACATTGCCATTCATTCACACAGCAGATGACACGTGTTGTGGTCTCTCCTCCAGCCTTTTAAAAAACATTTTTAGCCCAAATGACATACGTTATTTCTAACTAATAATATATAATTTACCAAATCCCAGCTTTTAGAACACTTTAAAATCAAAGAGAAAGCCACACATATTTAGTAACTAACGTATACAGATGTGATCATGATAATCTTACCACTTAATAGTGATTATTGAATTGGAATTCATCTTCAGCATTCACACTGCAAGGGCTTTGGGATGACCACACGTGGAAATAAGAATTGCACTTGTATAAAATAGGAAAAGAAATAAGATTGCTCCTTGAGCATAAAGCAAACTCTAGGACCCAAATATTTGGGGGAAGAAAATGAGCTTAATACTTGGGAGACAATGGACATGATTGAATATGATTAAGTATGATTTTTTAATTCTTACAAATGTGGACCCTGATGAAGACTGGCTTCTATTGAGTCCCACTGATTTAATTTGGGCATACTGTAATTTACTGAGCTGGAGTAGAAACAGTAATTCGGTGAGGCCATCATCAGCTCATTAGAAACACACTGAGAACGCTTAATGGTGTACAACCCACAGCTTTTTGCATCCATTTTACAGTGATCCCCTCTGGCCATGCCTGCTGCTTTCTACTCCACGCTGTTGATAGCACGGTCGTTTTCAAACACCCCAGAAAATGAGAGGTATTTTTAAAACAAGATTGAAGTCACCAAGAAACACAGAAAGCCAACATTTCAGGGGTGTGCAGCACACTGTTAAGATAAAAAAAAAACAACTTCTCATGTATTGTTAATCATGGCAACATTGGTTAGCTGTTAAGTACTGTATATTGCAACTAATCAAAAGCTCAAACATCCTACACAATGGAACAGAAATAATTACTCTCCCCGAGCTTCTATTGTTTCCTGCCTCAGCCTTCCCTGAACTAATAAAAGGTTTAATTTTAAATTGTGTGAAGGAAATGTCAGCATTACAAAGCCGTACAACATTCAGCTGCCTTGCTCACAATCAGGTAAAACACATAATGAATTAGACCCTAATGGACTTAAGCTAAGTGAAATCTAAACAAACCTGAATGGCCCGCCCCCTCCTCACCATGCGCTTTTTCTCTTTACCCCTAATTGATTTGACCACGTACAAAAAGGCAGGGTCCCAGCATCCTCACCTTTCAGATGAGAATGTTCTGATAAGGTGTGAGAGCTCTGTTTATGAGGTCTATGTATCCGTGCTCATGATATCAGCTACGCGCAGTGGGCGATTTGGTTCAAACGAGGGATGTTTATTCTGATGCTTCACAGGAAGAATGGGGGGAAGGGAGGGCAGGGGAGAGACAGGTGCTTAAAGGCTTCCTGCATTCAAATGTGTGTGGTTTTTTTTTTTTCACTTTTACTATCTTCAAAAAAAACTAAGATAAGTTTTCAATCGAAAACTTGTGTGTGAAGTTTCAGTTTACTAAGAAAAAGTCCTACTATATGAATATATGGAGAAGGACAATTTCTCTGCAGTCTTCTGAATTGTGGGTTTTGCAACATAATTGGACTCTGATTTCAAATGGAAACAGCAAAGAGAAAAAGCTATTAGAAGAGTGTACGCCTTAGTTAATACTTACTGTTGAAAATAAACGAAACAACATGGCAGTTTGGGGAGATTTGTTTATTCTTTTAGCCATCTACAAATCGATGTTAATTGCTCACTGCTTCCTAATATTAAATGTTAGGGTGGCTTCAAACGCAATAAATAACATACCTAAAAGAATTATCTATTTGTTTGAAATTGCACACAGTACTGTGAAATAGCAGAAAACAATTCTGTTCCGTAGCTTATAAAGAGGCTGGATTGGACAAGTCACTTAGCCCCTGCAGGCCACTAACAGGAAGGTGATAACACCTGCCTGGCTTCTTGTGAGAATGACAGAGGATGGAGAATGTATCTGAAGGACTCGACACAATCCCAGGCACACAGCCAGTGCTTAACAAACTGTAGCTCTGATAATCCAAGTACTTACCGGGATAATACAGGTCTTCTACTCCTATGTCTGTGTATTTTCTATCCTCTTCCAGCCATTCGTCACACTGCCACCGGGATTTTTTCTAAACTACCGGTTCTGTTCATGCGATGTTCCTACTCAAAGCCTGTCGACAGCCACGGTTGTCAACTATTTCTTAATAGAAAATCCCCCCCCAAAAGACGTCCGCATATAAAATGAGTAAGAAAAAAGTACTGCTTTAGTAGTATAGACCTTACAAATTCAACTTCGTAATTTGTACTATATTATGAATCAAGAACATAAGAACAGTGAAACTGTTTTAAAGAATATTAACAATTTTAATGTATTTTTGATAATATTAAATTGACAGGAAGGAATGATAGTGAAGTGTGGTATCAGTTCAGCGTGGAAAGAAGTTATTTCGGACAGAATAGAAAAAATATTGAGTCACAAAGATAAGTAGTCATGAATGATAATAGCCCTTTTTACATAGCAGTCTAGAATCTTGAAGTTTAAATAATTCAACTGATCTGGAAACTTGAAAGGAAGAGTAGTAAATTCTGTTTATTTTTCAACCGCTCCAGTTGCTTCTGCATTTTGGTAGGAGTCAGCGACTGAGTCTCTTAGATAATTTTAAACTTCATTTTTAGCAAAGAACTTTACGGCTTGCAAACACATGGTCACAATTTATTTTGATAGAAGTCTTCACATGATTCTTTGCCCACTCCTGTTTTATAGATATTATTATTACCTTTAGAGATTTTTTTATTATTTGGGTGTAATATTTTGAATTCTCCCTCCACTGCCTCTCCCTTCTCCCTTGGGGTGGGGGGAACAATTGTGATGAATGATGGGCTTCTGGAACTTGAAATATATGAGTGTGGCCTTACTTCTTCCTTCCTTATTTATAAAAGCTTGGCTAGACACAATACTACAAGGACACTGCCCTTTTCTTCAAACCCTGTCTTCCACTGTCCAGTGTTGCAGAGGAGAAATCTGATGACAAGCTATTATCTTCCTTTGTTAGTCCTCATCTTTCAAGAAACTTTACATGATTTCTCTTTGTTTTTGGAGTTCAGCACGTTGCTGGTTTCTGCTTCAGTCTTTGTCTGTCTTTTTGCCGTAATTTGAACTGGCGCTTGGTAAGCCTTTTCTACTTGAAAATTCAAATGTGGCCATTGATGGCACTGTGTTCCTTGACATTTCCCATCCTTGGTTTCTTGGTTTTTGGTTTTTGGTTTTTTTCCATGTTGTTTTGTTTTGTATTGTTTTTTAGCACTTACTTTCTTACTTTCTGGCATGGCAAGAGGCTCCAGTTTCATCTATATATTCACTGTCCAAGCGCTACATTTTTCCAAAGAGTTCCAGTTCCTTTATTTGAAAATATATTAGAAGACAAGGTCTGAGCACTGGGTGAGCACACTGTAGGAACGTAATTGCTTCAAGGACTTAGTGAACAGAGCTAGGAAATGTATACAAATAGTTCTTCTTTTTCCTGTATCCATCTAGCTGTATCTGAAATAAACTATACACAAGCTCACCCTAATGTCTCTGATTCTTTTTCTTTTAATTTTTTAAGCTTTATTTATTTTGAAGAGAGAGAGGGAGACAGAGAGACAGAGTGTGAGTAGGAGAGGAACAGAGAGAGAGGGAGACACAGAATCTGAAGCAGGCTCCAGGCTCTGAGTCGTCAACACAGAGCCCAACGTGGGGCTCGAACTCACAGACTGCGGGATCATGACCAGAGCCGAAGTCAACTGCTCAACTAACTGAGCCACCCAGGAACCCCCTAATGTCTCTGATTCTAATGCAGGACCTCATGGTTCATTCTCACATTTGCCTCTTGCTCTTATCTAACTTTTCCCCCCGACAATGAGAAATCTGACTCTTACCTTCCACCGTCCATTGATTTGTTTAATCCCAGTATACCTAAGCAACAATTTCAAAGTTTTTAACCCATAACCCTAGCAAACAATTTTTCAAGCGTCACTGCAATTTTTTAAATGTGTTTTTATTTATTTATTTTTTTTAACGTTTATTTATTTTTGAGACAGAGAGAGACAGAGCATGAACAGGGGAGGGGCAGAGAGAGAGGGAGACACAGAATCCGAAACAGGCTCCAGGCTCTGAGCTGTCAGCACAGAGCCGGACGCGGGGCTCGAACCCACAGACCGTGAGATCATGACCTGAGCTGAAGTCGGACGCTTAACCGACCGAGCCACCCAGGCGCCCCTTAAATGTGTTTTTAAAAAATATTTTTAGAAAAATTTTATTGGTAGGATGTTTCAGTAGTTAAGCTTACAGATAATAATCTGTTCTATCTAATGGAAGAGTATTTCGGTTTTAGGAAATAAAGGGTAACTACTTTTGGTGGCCCTTGAAATATTATCAGCATTTTAACTCAAGACAACCAATAAGAGTGTATAGAAATCCTATAAGTTACTGAAATTACTACATATAATTGAGAGATCTGCAGTTTAAAGACGGTGCCTTAACAAAACGGACAGCTTGAGTGTCATTAATCAATGCTATTTCGAAAAATAACATCTTAATTATTATTACTACCTACTGAAAGTAGAATAACCACTTGGACACATTTAGGAAACAACAGTTTTTCCATTCTTCTGCTTTTCTGTTGTATCACCTGTGTTACGAATTGAGCAGGAAGTTGTATCAGAGATGACCCTATAGATGCCAGGGTGACCTTCTGGTGTTATGGACTGAATGTTTGCATCTCTGAAAAATTCTTACGTTGAAACCCTAACCCCAGTGTGACAGTATTTGGACATAGAGCTTTTGGGAGGTAATCAGGTTTAGATTATGTTATGAGGGTGGGACCCTCATGATGGAATTAGCGCCCTAATAAGAAGAGGAAGAGAGAGAGAGATCTCTCTGTCTCTCTCCACAAGCGTGCATGAGGATAGGCCATGGGCACACGCAGGGAGACGGTCATCTGCAGTCCAGAAAGTGAATCTACCGCTACCTTGATCTTGTGTTTTCCAGCCTCCAGAACTGTGACAAATAAATATCTGTTATTTAAGCACCCACAGTCTTTGGTATCTTAGTATAGCAGCATGAACTGCCTGAGGCACTTGGTAATTCATGAGTTGTAGTTAGTTTGGTCACTTATAAATTTTGGAGGTTAACAGTTGCTTTATATTATTCAGTTGCAACTATATATGTAAAATAGATTTTCTTTATACTAAAATATCATCCCATTTCACTTTGTTCTTTGGAAATTAAGATATTTAAACTCTGAAAATATCATTAACTTTAACAGGCTAGATCTGAGTAATTCCAAGTACAGTCCCACATTATGGATTTTCCCCCCAGTTGTACGTGTGTCAAGCATCCCACAAAATAATAAGTCCATATGAAAATCTCACACGAAGCAAGAACAATGGATGTTTTCGTCTTGATTGAGTTAGCTGATTGCATTTTCTAGGAGGCGATTCACATGACATTTGTGCATGTCAGTAACAAAGTTGAATAAGCTCTGTCCTGGTAATTTAGCTTTTCCAACACATGCGACACATGAAGGTATTTGAATATCATCAAATTTAAGTTTAAGTCATGCTTCTAAAAATAACATGAAGTTATGTATTTTTGCAGACAGAAGTGTAAAGCTTTATTTTCACGCACGCTATGTTGTTTACAGAATGACATTACTACTTAGTGAGAATCACAGAAACTCTTTTGGAAAACTCACTGCATAAAACTCGGTGGAGCATGGGGCTATCTTATTGCAACTGAAGATAAACACCAGCACCAAATAAATAGGATCAGAGTATTTTTTTTTTCTTCTCAACGTTTTTTTTTTGTTTGTTTGTTTTTTATTTATTTTTGGGACAGAGAGAGACAGAGCATGAACGGGGGAGGGGCAGAGAGAGAGGGAGACACAGAATCGAAAACAGGCTCCAGGCTCCGAGCCATCAGCCCAGAGCCTGACGCGGGGCTCGAACTCGTGGACCGCGAGATCATGACCTGGCTGAAGTCGGACGCTTAACCGACTGCGCCACCCAGGCGCCCCAGATCAGAGTATTTTTGCCCGTGAGTGATTTTGTGTAAAAGCAGAACAAATTGATTTTATTTTGTATTGTCACTGTGACCAACACTGGTTAAATGATCAGGTGACAGCACAGTTGATTGGTCATTTCTCCTTGAAACTGGCCTTCGATTATTTTACATTTTCTAGCTTTAGGCAGAAACCCAAAATTATTTGACCTCACAAAACATAAAAAGGTAGCATTTATAAATATAAGACTTGTACCAAATAAAAACATCTCTTTCCATAGGTTCTAAAACTAGCTTTAACATGCCTTAGCATTCCCTAATATCAATTAACTAGACACGCTTGGGACAACTCAGCAAACTTCCTAATCAATCGTTTTCATCAGAAGTTATAATAATTGCACAGAAAGACTAAAATATATACCCCATAATGAGATAACTTGGTTGTAGTTATTATATTGATAATGCTCAGGGGGTTAAGTTTTAGAATATATTATTTTGGGCACATGTTTTAAGAACTGTTTAAAAATGCAATTTAAAGGGTATCGAATGGAGTGTTTGCGGAACCTCAAAAACCCCGCAGAACTTCAGAAATTCATGGTACATACCTTGAATACTACTCGTAGGATTCAGTCCAGATTCCTAATCCATTTTTCAAATTCATTTGCATGCTGACCCCCTCCCTCCCCCCCACCCAACCATTGGTCTCATCTTACCCTGCAAATACAGCCCTTTTTAGCCATGGTATCTTCTTGGACCTCCATATTCTTTTCCACTTGGGTAGCTTTGCTCCTGTCCTTCCTTTTGCTGGAAATACGTTTTTCTTCTCTCGTCTTCTCGATAAGCATTTATGCTTATTTCTTAAATTTATTAAGTTTACATCAAGTCTTAGTTCAAAAGACTGCTCTTTGGGGAAGTGTCTGATTTTCCCGGTCAGAGTCAGGTGGTTTTACATTCAGTGCGCCTTTGGGGTTGTGCATCTTACTCCACCGCTGGAGAGAACCCATATTCTCTTTCCTCCCACTCTGGGAAGGGAGAAAACCTCTGCTCCTTTCAACATACACAGAATCAATAGGACATGTACAGTGTTTCCAGCCCGTTCCCAAAGAGAAGGTCTGGTTGGTCAGCTTGGTCAAAGTCTGACACTGAGCTGCCTCCCAACGGTAAACACACTGGGAAGTGACGCATGTTCACTGTTCAACCTCAATTCCTCAAGCCTCACATCTATGAAGCAGGCCTACAGTGTTTGTAGATGTGGATACCCGAGGCCAGTCATATAATCTGCCAGGCAGGCTTCATACTGTGATGGACAAAATCTATGTGAAGGACGTCTCAGGCTTTGGCTGCTTATGGCAACACAGTTTACAAACATCCCTACATCTTTGGGGTTATGAAGTGCTTGCCTGGATTAATAAAAAGGTGTCTCATTTTTCATTTCCCTTGCCATTCTTTCATGTATACGCCATGAGTCAAAAATCTAAAGGAAATAGACTAATGGGATTCAGGCATATCAAATGTGTAACATGCATGCTACCATTCATCAAGATGTCAGTCTCTTCCACTAAGCTATGAGTTTCTGGAAGACTCAGAGGGTATCTTGAGCCTTTAGTGACTTGTACAGGCACAAGCAGAAATACAAGGGTGTGTTTAATAAATCCATGGTCAAAATGTCCCCGATAGAGATTAACCTGGTATAGTATAGGAAGTGGACTGGATGAGGGGCGGGGGGAGGTGAGAAGGGAAAGGAAGGCTGGGATTAAAACAAGTAGTAGTTAATGGTAAAGACTCTAGCTAGACTAGCCAGGTTGAAGCCTGATTCTGATACTTCACTAGCTGTGGTATCTTGACAAAGTTCCTTTCTATACTCAGTATCTTCATCAGTAAAATGGGAATAATAATGGTATTCTCTTGCAGAGGATTAAATAAGTTAGTACTTGTAAAACAATTAGAACAGCGCGTGGCCCATGTTAAGACTTGTATAAATGTTCACTCAATCAATTGATCACATATAGGATAGTTAGGGGATGTTGCAACGATACTGATGCCTTGAGCCTAGATAGTGACATGAGAATGGGAGATTGGAGAAAGGTTATCAAATGGGGAAGGAAGGATGTTACAGAGCCATCTTTAGAATTAAAGAGGGGCGCCTGGGTGGCACAGTCGGTTAAGCGTCCGACTTCAGCCAGGTCACGATCTTGCGGTCCGTGAGTTCGAGCCCCGCGTCGGGCTCTGGGCTGATGGCTCAGAGCCTGGAGCCTCTTTCCGATTCTGTGTCTCCCTCTCTCTCTGTCCCTCCCCCGTTCATGCTCTGTCTCTCTGTCCCAAAAATAAATAAACTTTGAAAAAAAGAATTAAAGAACTCCAGCTTATAATCAATGAAGCGGATATGGTTATATGAGTTTCTGTAAACTCATATTTCTGACCTTCCAAATGTCAGGTTGTGGCCTTATTTATTCTTTATGACACTCAGAAAGGGGGAGAGCAGTTGAGGAGGTGTCTGTCCATCCTGGTCCTCCTTTGGACTTGTTTTCTTATAATGTTGTAGAAAATGTAATCTTGGTACCAAATCACTCAAAAAGAAATTTTTGAGCCAATCATCTTGGAATATTTCAGGAAGGGTCACAAATACCTTCATGTCTGAAAGAAAATAATTTTAATGATATAGATATAAAACTACATAGTTCCCATGTTTCTAGTACAGACAACAGATACATCTGGTAACTATGATTTTTTGATTAATAAGGTTAAAAAAATTAAGTTAGCAAGCAATTTTTGTTGCCCTAAACCAGTGCCCATGTGACACTTTTATAAATCGCAAAATGGCGCCCTATCTGGGAAGATGGGTTACGAGAAAGCAGTTCTTTCTCCTGGCTGACACTGCTTACTAGGCCAACCTCTCGTTCACTGTGATATGGGGGACATGTGTGTAAGGCACAAAATATGAACCACATACTAAGACCTGGCTAAGCCTTTATCAAAGAAGACGTGAAACTGTGACTAATATTGCCTAGCTTGCAGTTAGGTTTCAGTTTAATTTGAATCTGTTAATTAGGTAATTTGTGACATTATTTTGATTTATTATGAAAAAAATACAGAAATTGTAAGAAATCCATTCTTGGGATATTCTCAATGTCCCTGGCCCTGAGGGAAGCATCTGAATTTGAAATGGAAAAGAGTAGGGGTGCCGGGTGGCTCAGTCAGTTAAGGGTACAACTCTTGGTTTTGGCTCAGGTCATGATCCCACGGTTCATGGGTTCCAGCCCTGCATTGGGCTCCATACTTACGTGTGAAGCCTGCTTGAGATTCTCTTCCTCTCTCTCTCTGCTCCTCCCCTGCTCATGCTCTTTCTCTCTCTCAAAAATAAATAAATGAACTTAAAAAAAAAAAAGAAAGAAATGGCAAAGGGTAAATCAGAGCTCAAACATTTATTTCCTAGTTTAAAAAAAGTTACTAAAAAACCTATTCCCCGTTATCTTAAATAATAACTGTAAAGATTAAATAAAGTAATATAGGTAAAAACCATGTAAAGCCTAAAGTGGTTTCAAAAACATCTTAATTCTCTATTTGTAATAATTTAGAAATTATTTGCAATACGTATAAATAATAGCGATATTAACAAAAATAATAAATTATGCTTTACAAGGAAAGTTCAATGTCACGTTTGCTTTGAAAAACGATGCAAAATAATTCAAAATAATTCAAGCCTAATTATTTTATTCTCTTTCAAAAACCATGGTTCTTTAGATCAGATTAACAATTCTAATTTTTTTAATGTGACTGTATTTTTGTAATATATTTTTTAATGTTTATTTTTGAGAGAGGAGGGGCAGAGTGAGAGGGAGTCACAGAATCTGGAGCAACTCCAAGCTCTGAGCTATCAGCACAGAGCCCCATGCAAGGGCTATAACCCGGGAACTGTGAGATCATAACCTGAGCCGAGGCCGGACGCTCAATTGACCGAGCCACCCAGATACTCCTAATGGGATTGTTTTAAAGCACAACTGAACACTTTGTTGTGTGCACTTAAGTTCTCTGGGGCTCCATTTTCTTTAGAGTAAAAAGGAAATGCTAATTCATTATGTCCCTTCATCAACACAATAATCTGATACTTTGCATTTGCATGTACTTTCATCTTGAAAAGTCATATAAAAGTACTTTAAAAGTAAGTTGTAACAAACGTGATGATCGGTCTCTACATGCATATTAATATTGAGAGGATTTCTTCCCATATACCTACAGTTCAAAGATTCTCATAGTTACATCACAATGTTCTAATTCAGTCAACAGAAAATAGGGCTTAATTAATATTTAGTATCCTGATTTCTGGCTACTATATAAATTCAGCCCCAGCTAAAGAAAGTACATTGAATTCTGAATTGTGAGTAAACAATCCAAATACTTATTCATTTTGTGTGTTTGAGTGTTATTGGCGTAAATTATTTACTAATTTCATTTGCTTCATTGAGTATTTTTTCATTCCCTCATTTTTATTTCATATTTACATGTGTCCCTTTTTATTTAGACCCAATGTAATCTATTCAGGCTGTGCCCATGAAGCCCCTTATTGTCCACTCCATATGCAACATATTTCAACAAATTTTTCACACCAGAACTGAATTGTAAGCATGTAAAATTTTTGTGAACTGGGCTGTAAAATATCAGAAACAATACGCTCTATCCAAGTTGACAGCTGATATCTGATCTGAAAATAGTGTATTTTCCTTCAAATGTCAGTATCCTGTCAGTTTGCATTGCATTGATATAAACAGCTATACAAGAGGAAAAATTTTGCTGTGAAAATCTTTGATAAATACAACAACCAAAAAACCAACCAAACAAACAAAAACCAAAGCTCTTCCCATGTTGTCAATATTTGAAATCCTGCCTCGCTACAGGAGTGTGATAATTTGCTGCAAATGTTTATAAAAGGGTGTATTAGTCTCAGATGGCTCTAACAAATCATCACAAATTTAGTGACTTAAAACAATGCAAATTGGTCTGGAGGTCAGAAGTCCAAACTGGGTCCCAATGGACTAAAATCAAGGTGTGTTGGTAGAGCTGTGCTCCTTTTTGGAGGTTCTGGGGGCGTGTGAGATAAAAAATATTTAGTCTTTGTTTCCGGTTCCTGGCACAGAGCTTTTAAAATGCTTGGATTCTGGAGTGATGACCGTCTTTGGTATGCTAACGAGATGACTGTCGGGTGGGACATTCCTATGCAGCTTCTGGATGGAGGCTGGTCAGCACAAAGTCCAAACCCTGGTTATAGCCTTGGGAGTTTTGACTTCACCCCACCACTGACCTCCCAGGAGGAGAGAAGGGTTGGAGATTGAGTTCAATTGCTGTTGGCCCGTGATTTAATCAAGCATGCTTACATAAGAAAGTTCCATTAAAAGCCCCTAAACAATGGACTTTGGAGAGTTCCTGGGTTGGCGAACAGATCAAAGTTTGGGGAGGAAGAAAGCTCTGCATGTACCCCTACCCCATCCCCAGCCCTTACCCTTTGCGTCTCTTTCATTCACGTCTCTTTCATTTGGCCATTCTTGAGTTGTATCCTTTATGGTAAGGCTATGGTAAGTAAACTGTTTTCCCGAGCTTCCTGAGTAGGTCTAGCAAGTTACTGAACCTGAGGAGGAGTTGTGGGAACCCGTGCATTTACAGGCAGAAATGTGAGTACCCTGGACACCGCATTTGTGGCTGGTGTCTGAAGTGGGGGCAGCCCAGTGGGACTGAGCCCTTAATCTGGGGGGCTAACCCTGGGACTTAGTGTCAGAATTTAATTGAAATGCTGGACACCCACTCAGTGTTGGAGAACTAGAGAATTGGTATTGGAGAAGATCCCAACTTTGGGCATCGAGAAACAAGCCTCTCAGGGAGAATCCGTTTTCTTGCCTTTTCTAGTATTTTAAGGCCTCCTGCTTTCCTTGCCTCATGGCCCCTTCCATCTTCAAAGCAAGCAATGGCTGATTTGTTCTGCCATCACATCACATCACATTGGCACAGCCTTTTCTGACACTTTGTCCACATTTCAAGGACCTTTGTGATTCCCTTGGCTTCACCAGATAATCCAGAGCAATCTTATTTTAAGATCAGTTGTTTGGAAACCATCATTCCATCCGCTACTTCTCTCTTACCAGAGGATGTAGCACATTCACCAGCTTGGAGGAATTAAGATGCGAATATCTTGATGGGGGGGGTGGGGTGGAGTGAGGGGGCACCGTTCTATTTGTTACGAATGACGATCGCAGGCAGATGTTCTTCCACAGGAGAAATCGCCCAATAACCCCAAAATGGAATACATTATGTAAATGCTAGGAGGTTATCCAAATTAGTTTGTGATGCTGGAGTTTGGATATATCAAATGAGTACTTGAGTATGTGAAAAAGAAAGAATATCAGTTAAAAGAAGACTTGGCTTTAGGGCTTGTCCTGCTGTCCTCGGGTGACCTTGGGCAAATCAGGTCAACACGCTGAGTGCCCTCATCCGAGGGAGTAATAATACCAGTCATCAACTCAAAAAACCATTTAGCGAATACAATGAAATAATGTATGTGAAAATAAACAGAAAATTATACAGTGCTACTCATACATTCTGTTAGATAAATACACCATTGGCTTGGGTTTAGCAAACTTGGAAAAAAAAGATTATTGTTTATTACAACACTCCTTCCTATTTATAATATTGGTTAAACCTGCAGGACCAGTGACAACGAGCATATACTCCACAGAACAAAATGTCCCCCTTAACTGGTGAATATCTTCTGCCCTCTACCTAGGCTCTACCCTCTCACATCCTTCCTGCCCCAGTCAAGTTGAAGAGAAGCGTAACAAAAAGAGAGAAAATTTTGGAGAACACAGGAAGTATGAAAATCAGGGAAAGTCTTGGAGTTGCTATTTTTTTCTCCCCATTGGGAGGGGGAAAAAATAATGAGAACTTAGGAAGAATCTTTAAAGATTGGAAGCCTTGAAGCACAGAGAATGGAGACAACATAAGACACAAGCGTGAGGACAAGAAATTTCGTTTGGGCCACAAAAATAACTTCCGAAACGGAAAGTCAATACCAGTTCAAATGGGATGCTAAAAGAAGTTTTGTATTTTCCTCTTTAAAGGCCTTTTGGAGAAAGAAATTGAAAGTATCCTCACATTCTGTGAGCTGTAAAGGACCTGAAGTTGTTGTGACTTCATTTTAAGGTAACAAAAGTGGTTCCTCACAGAAGTAACATTTTTAGTACCAAAAGGTGTTTGTTCTTTTTCAGAATGATTTTGGCTACACTTAAAATTTTGTATATTCTTTTATTGTTTATTAGAGAGAGAAAGAGAGAGCATGATCAGGGGAGGGGCAGAGAGGGAGGGAGAGAGAAAGAATCAGCACAGAGCCAACTCTGGGCTTGAACTCACGCATGAGGTCCTCATGACCTGAGCCAAAGTCAAGGGTCAGATGCTTAACCAACTGAGCCACCGAGGCGACCCCAAATTTCATTTTTATAAATAAACTTCAAAACCTGTTTGTCAACCCCCCTGGCAAAGCCTCTTGAGATTGTGGTTAGAATTACTCTGCATTTAAAAGTTATGTGTGGGACAAGTAAACTTTTTCTGCATTGCGTGTTGCAGTCTGTTAACTGGTGTTCTTCCCTCACTGAAGGACATTAAAGAGAAGCCAAGTTTATATTCGGCTCCATAAATTCATGTATGACTTCAGAGTTATTCCTCAATGACATGTCTTTTTAACTGGCATTGTGAATATTTTGTTTCTTCATTCTCATAAAATATAACATACACTATCAACAGTAAATAAAACACATGGGCAAAGTAACAGGATAGATGAGCAAACTACAATGAACCAGACAGAGGACACAGCTCACACTCAAGAAAATGTCCTCATGTCCCTCCTCTAAAATAACTTCCACTGTGTTTCAAACAACCCCCTCTGGGTCTAAATGTAGCCACCATATTAACTTTCATGGTAATCTGCTCCCAGGTTTTCTTTATAATTTTCCCATACAATTATGTACCTGTAAACAGAAATTTAGATTTGTCTGCTTTGGAATTTTGTGTTAATAGAATAACATGGTCTCTTTGATGTCCTGTTTCTTTACTCAAAATTACGCCAGCGAGATCCACGCTGTGTGACTATGTCACAGTTTATTACTTATTTGGCTACACTCAGTTCTGTTGACAGGGATGCTATGGACGTTCATGGATATGTGTTCACGTACAAGTTCATGTGCAAGTCTCCCTGAACTCATGTCTGGAAGCAAATTCTCTGGGTTATATATATATACGAATAGTTTTCAATTTCGGTAGGTGACACACACTATTTTCTAAAACGCTGTGCCAATGTGCATTGCCACAGTAGTGGAGGAAAGCTTGATTGCTCCGTATTCAACGCCAAATTTTGGTTTGATAAGTAGTATACACTAGCTTATCATGATTTTAATTTGCAATTATATGAGCCATAATATTAAGCTTTTTTAAATTTTCTTTTTTAACAAATGTTTATTTATTTATTGTGAGAGAGAGAGTGTGTGCATGCGAGTGGGGGGGGGAGGGACAGAGAAAGAGGGAGAGAGAGAATCCCAAGCAGGCTCCGTGCTGTCAGAACAGAGCCCAACGCAGGGCTCGATCTCAGGAACCACGAGATCATGGCCTGAGCCAGTTGGATGCTCAACCGACGGAGCCACCCTGGTGCCCCAGCTATTTTTCATATTCTTACTGCCAACTCGGAAATCAACATTTACGAAAGTCTTTTTCTTTTTTAAAAGTGCCTTGTCAATTGTTTTCTTTTTTTATTTGAAGGGGTCTTATTGTATTTATTCTAATCCTTTATTTAAATGTCTTGTATACTGTCACTTGTTTTTGACCTCCTCCTTTGCTCTCTTTGATTAAATGACAATTTGCCATACCTAGATTTAGAAGTTTTCCCTTAATTTGTGTCTCGTTTAGGAAATCATTTACTACTTTGCAATCTTGAATGTATAATTCATCTTTTATGTTTGTTTAACTTTTTTTTAAAGTTTATTTTTGAGAGAGAGAGAGACAGAGACTGAGACACAGCACAAGTGGGGGAGGGACAGAGAGAGAGGGAGACACAGAATCCAAAACAGAGCCAGATGTGGGGGCTCAAACTTATGAACCTTGAGATCATGACCTGAGCCGAAGTCAGATGCCTAACCGACTGAGCCACCCAGGCAACCTTAAGTATGTAATTCTATAATGTCTTCTAAAATCTTCATACTTTTTTCCATAATTAAACTTTATGCAGTATACACTTTTTTTTGTAATGTTTGAAACAGGAAACCAGTTTAATTCTGTTCCAATGGCACTCAATTACTAGGTGCCGTTTTTGGAATATTCACATTCTCCATTCATCTACCTTGTCCCTTGGTCATATATCGAAGTTCCTCATGTGTGTGTCTTTTTCTTGCTCCTTTTATGCTTTTGTGCACTATTTTCTATTCCTGCATCAGTTACATGAGCTCTCAATGATTAGAGCTTTATAATAAATATGTCAGAATGCCTTGAGACTCAGTCTTCCCAGCTTCAAAAATGTTACTATTATTTTTCCATTTTTACTTAAAACTTAGTGTCTCAAGTTCCACAAGAGGAAAAAAAATGATGTCATTGAATATTGAAATAAATTTGACACAGATTTAGTATATTTATAATATTTTAGTCTTATCTCCATGAATGTGGCATACTTTCCACTTATGTGTTTCTTAATGAAGTTTTATGTTTTTCAATAGAGTTCTCATCTTTTGTTAGATTTATTTCTATATAATTGATGGCTTAAATGCTGTTATAAATAATATGGGTTTTGTTTTACTTTCTAAATGTAAATTGTGATATAGAGAAATACAGTCGAATTCTGCCTCACTGTGTTGTTAGCCCTAACACTATATTTTTTTTTATTTTGTACTTTCTTTCCAAGTTTCTGAAACAGCAATGAAGAAGCATGTGAATATAATGTAAATTTCTCCTTATAACTGTCAAAATTTGTCAAGTTCAAATCAGTTCATTTATTACATATTTTTAGCAATTTCTTTAAAATCTATCTTATTTCTGTTGGAACAATTATAATTCAACGGTTATTCTTTTGTCACTTACAATTGAAGAATTATATTTAATACAATTGTTTATACATTTTTTTCTGTTTATTTATTTTTGAGAGAGAGAGAGAGACAGAGCATGAGCAGGGGAGGGACAGAGAGAGAGGGAGACACAGAATCTGAAGCAGGCTCCAGGCTCCGAGCTGTCAGTGCAGAGCCCAACGCAGGGCTCGAACCCACAACTGTAAGATCACGACCTGAGCTGAAGTCAGAAGCTCAACCCAGTGAGCCACGCAGGGGCCCCTTTTATACATTTTTTTTTTAAAGAATGCCATATCACTATCCTCCTCCTGAATAAGACACATCAGTCCACTTAATTCTCTAGACTAGAATCACATCTTTATTTTACCAAACACAATCTGTACAGAAGTGTTCTTAAGCCGTGATGGGAGAAATAAACAAGCAGCCAGAATTGCCATACCTTTTTGAGGAGTTCCCAACCATGAGACGTGCGTGAACTCTAACGCAGTTAAGCCACATTTTCCGGAAGCAGCCAATGAACGTGACGCGGGGGATCAGGAGACTTTGTTATGTGGACAGTTCTAAGGCTTCATATCTCTGCTGCATGGGGAAAAGGGAAAGTTGAAAGAATGCATGCCCCAAATCCTGCATCTTAAGGAAAACTGCCAGTGTGGGACGCAGCCATAGACCTTTTCCCCAGAAACTCCTATAAATAGGTGGTTCAGAAATAACTCTTCTCCTTCCAAGATGGGGAATCAAAAATAAAGCAGCACAGGACACGTTCCAGTGAACGGAGAAAAATACCAGAAAAAAAAAAAAAAAAAGAACATGTTGTCACGAAGAAGAAATTTGTGACCTAACATTTCTCAGTGAATGAAAACAACACCACAGAACTCTTAGTGAGTCAATGGCCTCTATGAAGTAAAAGCATAAAAAATTTTTACAAGAGCTCAAAGAGGAAAGAGGGGAACCAAACAATTGGTAGAGAAAAATGCTAGCTGGAAGAGGTCAGGAAATACATTGGGGGGGCGGGGGCGGGGGTGGAAATTTAAGCGTAAAGAAACATGGACGATCAACCGAAAGAACGCAAGGGAGAAAAATCACTGCCTTGATCTGAGTTAAAGGGATAATTATAGAAACAGAGAGCAAAGGAGAGGCAGTGTAGCAGAGTTGCACTACGCAGAAAAGCACAGCCTGATTTTTAAATATACAATTGAAAAAGTTTCTTAAATTGGGGGGAAAACACCTCTTTAGGGGAACAATTTCTAGCCATCAATAATTTTTAAATACTTTTTAATGTTTGTTTTTGAAGGAGAGAGAGCTAGAGCGTGAGCAGGGGCGGGGCAGAGAGAGAGAGAATGACACAGAATCCGAAACAGGCTCCAGGCTCTGAGCTGTCAGCCCAGAGCCTGATGCGGGGCTCTAACTCATGAGCTGTGAGATCATGACCCGAGCCAAAGTCGGATGCGTAATCGACTGAGCCACCCAGGCACTCGTAGCCACCAAAAATTTTAAGTGAGTCATATAAGCATTTAGGCAAAAGGAATAAGTCACTTATAAGGGGAAAAAACTGTACAGACTTTCAAAAGAATATATTGGAGCAAAATATGTACAATCCTCAGGAAAAGCATATTTGTAATACAAATATAAAAGCTGTGTAGAGTTATGAACATCCACCTAAAAGAAATGTGTTTGCCTGATCCCCTTTTCAGGGATCTAATAGAGGGTAACCTCCAACCGAACTAAAGACGACTGAACAATTAAAGAGAGAGGCTTGGCAGTGAGCAATGAATGTACATAAATATAGAAGAAAGACGAAAACGAAGGGAAAGATTATGGTGACAAAACAGGAAATAGGCATACTGTATTTTGACTTCCTAGAAGAGAGTCAATTAAAAACATGAAGAAAAATGGAAAAGAAGGTAAGAGGTGGTCCCAGCACAATAACATCCTCACCTTCAGCAGTTGCACTGGTAAAAAGACGCCAGGTAAAATGGACAGATTAAGTACTGGGTGTAATTGCGTTTGACAAGACAACTGTGAAAACTGAGAAATATTAAAAAAAAAAATCAACAAACACCACACAGCTCCAGGTTTCTTACACGTACATGTCCAATGGCGCAATTGGCCGTGAGACTTTGCAGTAACAGGCAACTGGCTCGGAGTTGGAGGTGCACTGAGGTCTGTGGGCTTGGGCCAACATCCAGTCTTCTGGAGAGCCCAGGTGCAGCGTTGGCCAGTGCGAGAGGCAGGTGAGTTTAAAGGTATGAGGGTGTGTGAGAGGTACCTGATACTTAAAAAAAAAAAAAGATATAGCATACTGTATTAGAATTATAATCAAATTTACCTGTCATGTAAACAAATGAAATCGCCCAAACTCGCCTGTTGAAAAATGTTTCGTGCTGCTCAGAGTATACACCTATGTGCTATACGTTTAAAAAGGAAAACACTTCTAAAAGAGATTCAGAATAACTGAAAGTTAAAGACGGGGCAATGATAAACCGGGTAAATTCAAATAATAAAGCCAGGAATCACAATATCACTGTAAGACAAGGGAACACTGCATGAAATCATAAGGACATTTTATAGCAACAAAATGTGCAATCCATAATAAAGATATAATTATAAATTTTTACGCACCAAATAACTTAGTGGCAGTGTTCATAAAGCAGAAATTATAGGAGATCCGAGGATAAAGAGCAAAATAGTAAAACATACCATTTTAATTCACCTATCTCATGCTATGAGACATCAAGTGGACAAAAATATGGCTAGGAATAGAAGATCCGCCTAGCGTTAGTAATAAGAGACCTATTTGAGGTGTATGTGTGATAAATGACAGGCTGAAAAAGGCCCCAAGAAGATATTCATACTGCATACCTGCTAATGTTGCTTTATTTAGAAAAAGGATCTTTGCAGATGTAATTAAATTAAAGGTCTTGAGATGAAGTCATCCTGGATCGTTCAGGTGGGCCCCAGATTCCATGACCAGTGTCCTTGCAAGACAAAGGTAGAGGGAGATTTGAGAAAGGCAGGGACAGAGAAGACCCGGGCACAGAGGATGAAGCCACATGAAGATGAAGGCAGGGACTGGAGTTGGGAGCTGAGCAATGTCAGGGATTACTGGTAACCAGGACAGAATACATTTCTGTCCATTTCTTTTTGAGGGAGACAGTTCGGGCCGGAGAGGAGCAGAGAGAGAGGGAGACACAGAATCCGAAGCAGGCTCCAGGCTCCCAGCCATCAGCACAGAGCTGGACTTGGGGGCTTGAACTCATGAACCAGATCATGACCTGAGCCCAACTCGGATGCTTAACCAACTGAGCCACCCAGGTGCTCCAGGTCGGAATACATTTCTGTTGCTTTAAGCCACCCAGGGTGTGGACATTTGCTACAGCGACCTTAGAAAAATGTGTGTATGTGTGTGTCCCTTTTATTTTTTCTATATCTAATCTACCCATTTTATGTGAAAATAGTTATTAAAGGATTTTTCCTAGGTAATCATGGAAACTTTTATACAGATAGGATATTGTTTTGGCTACAAGGAAAATCTTGGCAGAGAATAGCCTCAGGAAAGTAAGTAGATATGGCCGTAAAGGTATTATAGGAAGCCAACCTCCTGCATAATAGAAGTCATACAAATTAAACCATGATGATACATTATTTCATATTTTCAGATTAACAGGAATGATGGCAATTGTAGTCTCTCCTCCATCCATTGCCTGCCATTTTCTATGGTGTTCCAAATCCTTGGAGCATGACCCCAACATGCATTACTCAGTCATCTTTTTCATTAGGCTTTAGTTGGAGTTAGCCACTAGCAGGAAATGGCAGGAGATTAAAGGTCAAGAGGACAGAGTGGTTGAGACAATTTTTTACTTGTTTCTCCCTGCTTTGGCACATTGATTCTGTAGCAGTGGTACCTCTCTAAGATTAGGGCTCAGATGGTGATCCTTCCTGGATGGTTTCTACTTTCAATGGATTCCTAGAACCATATTTCCTTGGAAATAAATCTAACTTTAATAGAAATTATCTTTACTGAAATACAAAGAGATAAAGTGTGAAAAACCAGAATAGAGAACCCAAGAGCTGTGGGAAAATATAAAGTGGTCTAACACAGGTATAACCGAAATTCCAGAAAGAAAAGAGAAAGATATATTTGAAGAGAATATGGCTAAGAAATTTTCAAAATTAAGAAAGACAAACCACAGATTCAAGAATTTCAGAGAGGGGGGTGCCTGGGTGGCTCAGTCAGTTAAGCCTCCAACTCTTGATTTCGGCTCAGGTCATGATCTCATGGTTTGTGAGTTCGAGCCCCTTGGGGGGCTCTGCATTGACAATGTGGAGCCTGCTTGGGATTCTCTCTCTCTCTCTCTCTCTCTCTCTCTCTCTCTCTCTCTCTTAAAAATAAATAAATAAACATTATAGATAGATAGATAGATAGATAGATAGATAAAGAATTTCAGAGAATTTCAAGCATGAATAAAATATAAAAGACCATGGGGGACCTGGGTGTCTCCATCGGTTGAGCATCCAACTTTGGCTCAGGTTGTGATCTTGTGGGTCGTGAATTCAAGCCCCACGTTGGGATCTGTCTGACAGCTCACAGCCTGAAGCCTGCTTTGGATTCTGTGTCTCTCTCTCTCTCTCTGCCCCTCCCACTCATACTCTGTGTCTCTCTCTGTCTCTCAAAAAATGAATAAATGTTAAAAAAATTAAATGTAAAACACCAAATTTTTTAAAACACAGTGGATCAGCCAAAGATAGGAAGAAAAGTTGGGGATATAGTTTCTTTGGGAAATTAAGGCATTCATTCTCCGTGTATGCCACACACACACTTATACAGGGCAGGACACATTCTCAGAAAAGACCTAAGAAGACTATAAGCTTTCACTTCTGGCTGATCTCTTGGGTCAGTGCAAAAAGACTAAGTTGGAATTATAAATGTTCGGGCTAAGTGTCAAAACAGTGTTCTAGCTCAAAGCCAATCAGCAAAGACTGGGAGACTTTTTGTTTTTGTTTGCTCGTGTCTTTGTGTGAGCACGTGCACGCGTGTTTTAGCTGCTAGCATTTGAGGAAATCTGGGTCAGAACATTAGCTGAAAACACGCTAAAGGAAAAAAGAATACAGTGACCGTGCGCAAGCTGGAGAAAAACCTGCAAAACTAGTTCCGAAAAGTAACAAAACAAAGAATAACTATAGCCTGCAACAAACAAGAACAACAAATCCTGGGGAATGGGGAGAATCTGATTTCCAGAGTTATCCCATTATAATATTTAAATATCTAGTTGTCACTGAAAACTCATTAAGCATACCAAGAAACCAGAAAGTATGGTCCCCCCAAAGCTATAGTAATCAAAACAGTAAGGTTTTGAATAGGATAGTTAGATAGAACATTATAACAGATGGGAAGATCACTAATGGACCTACAGAAGTATCATCAATTGATTTTTACAAGGATGCAATGGCTATTTAATATTAAAATGATAGTGTTTTCAACAAATGGGATGGAGTGATTGGATTTCTATTGGACTTTCACGAGGACACATCGCCAAAGCAGTTTCATGAATAACACATATACACATGAAAAGATGCTCAACATTGTTCATTAGTTATTTTTAAAATGTAGGGGCGCCTGGGTGGCTCAGTTGGTTGAGCGTCCGACTTCAGTTCAGGTCATGGTCTCGCGGTCCGTGAGTTCGAGCCCCGCTTCGGGCTCTGTGCTGGCAGCTCGGAGCCTGGAGCCTGCTTCGGATTCTGTGTCTCCTTCTCTCTCTGACCCTCCCCCATTCATGCTCTGTCTTTCTCTGTCTCAAAAATAAAAATAAGCATTAAAGAAATGTAAATTATAAACACAATCACATATTCCTAATCATCCATTGCAATGGCTAAAAGTGAAAAAAAAAAAAAAAGCTTGACAATCCAAGTCCTAATGAATATGCAGAGCAACCTGAAATCGGTTAGATTTCCGGGAGAAATGCAAAATACCGCAGCCATGTTTCTTACAAAGTTAATCATACACTTCCCACAGAGACCAGCAATCCCTCTTAGGTATTTAGTTAAGATAAATGAAAACCTATGTTTACACAAGATCAGTACATGACCAGCAGCTTTATAGGTAATAGTCAAAATCTGGGCGAAAATCTAAATGCCCTATAACCTGGGAATGGGTTTAAAAAATTGCGGTTTCCCCATACAACGGAATGCTACTCAGCAACGAATGACCTGAGATTCTAACACATACAACAATATGGATAATTCTTCAAAGCATTATTCAGGTGAAAAAAGCCTGTCACAATAGGCTATACACTGTCTGACTCAATTTATATGACATTTTGGGAACCCCAGGCTGTGGGAAGAGAAATTGGATTGGTTGCTGGGCTCAGGGGTGAGGGAAGAGACTGGACAGCAGTTAGATATGAAGGAACTTTTTGGTGAGGTGGAAATGATGGTGGTGGTGGTTATGGATCAACTATGTATTTCTAAAAAGGTGGAATTTACTATGTAAATTAAACCGTAATAACCTGATAAGAAAAATTTTAAAGCGAAGATATATATATATACATATATACACATATATATGTATATATATATACACATAGCGATATATATGTCACTGCGCTAGAAAGAAAAAGTATTCTCCTTGAAATAAAAAAAGCATGATTGTAGAAATTTTAAAAAACAAGTTGGAAATTGATGGAAATTGCATTTGTAATGAGATAGACTGGAAAACAAATTAATTCTCTTAAAAAACATAGGCAAGGGGCGCCTGGGTGGTGCAGTCGGTTAAGCCTCCGACTTCAGCCAGGTCACGATCTCGCGGTCCGTGAGTTCGAGCCCCGCCTCGGGCTCTGGGCTGATGGCTCGGAGCCTGGAGCCTGTTTCCGATTCTGTGTCTCCCTCTCTCTCTGCCCCTCCCCCGCTCATGCTCTGTCTCTCTCTGTCCCAAAAATAAATAAAAAACGTTGAAAAAAAAATTAAATAAAAAAACATAGGCAAACACAGAGATGACTATCATATGATAAAATCTAAGAATAAAAATAAAATATCAAAGACAAGTATAGTAGGAGTTTGGAGGGAAAAGAAGGAAGAAAAGAGAGAAGAAGTATGGCGAATGCCTAAATTTTTCAAGGCAGAAGCAGGGATCTTGTTTATTTGGGGAAAGAATGTACATAATGTTTATCTATGACTTCAGATAAATGTATGTTAAAATACATGCTATGAAATTAAAAATAATTAACTGGTAACATATCATTAGAATAAAAAGCAAACAAAACTTGATCAATATTATAAGATAGGAAAAGTAAATGAAAGGGAATATAAGAAAGTATAATAAACACAAGATATTTAAATGAAATGAAGTAAGACAAACACATCAGTGATCAACAGATATATTTGCTGAAGTTAAATTCCCCCACTATCAGATAAATAATTTTAAACTAGGTTTTCACTAGACAGATACCTAGTGAAATGGCATTTAGGGGAGACATGCTATTAAAAGACTGAATATTAAGGTAGAAATTTTCACATGTTTACTGTGACAAACTTATTGACATAAGTAAGAACATATAAAATGTATATAGAGGATTAGATAATGCAATATCACTCGGTTTATTTAAGGAAAAAAGGCATGTTATTTCCAAACAACTGTAGACTATTTTCAAAAAGAACCAGGTAGCAATACATTAACAAAGTTCAAATTACATAAAGAAAACTGATATTCTAGAGACTCCAATGTGACCACAATGCAGTGCAGACAACTAAAACACTTAATACAACCAAATAAAGGCCACAAAACTCTAACAAAAAGGAATTTTCCTTTATTCAATTCTTGGGTCAAAGAGTACACCGAGATTAAAATGTCAGCATTTAGCAATAGATTATCTCTAACGTGAAAATCTTGAAAACAACCTCCAAGGCCTAAACACTTTTGTTAATTAAAAAAAAAAATTATTGAACATAAATGTTATGCAAATTATGTCTAAAATTATCCTCTTTTGAATATTCAAGGCTATGCTTTTCTGTTACTTTCTGGTTTGGAATTTTTTTATAGTCTTCATGCTGTTACCTTTTTCTGTTTGGATTAGTTTTCTTTGACTAAAAAGGAAGCTGGGCCTGAGGTTTTCTGAAAGACAAGACTTATGGATTATTCTGATTGGACTTCTGAAGACTAGACACAGAAGAGAAGTTGATGCCTATAACTCCAACTCAATTTCTTGTGTGTAGTTGACATTTATCCAGATTGGGTCTGGTGGACTTCATTGGATTCTTTGGCTCTGATGGTATGGTTCTTCCATTATTCTTGGGAGATCGGATATAGAGTTCCCCACTATAGAAATATTGCACATAACTGACGTACAACTACAGGCCTGCCCTCCTCACTAGGCCTGTCCCATCTCCAATTATGCACCTTATGCTTTTTCTTTTGAAATGTATTCAACCGTGTTTTCTTCTGTATCTATTGTCTCTGAATAGGTTTGAAGGAAGAAATGAAAAGGCTTCAGTTCTTGCTAGTTCCCTACATAGATTCCATTCAAAAGAAGGCAGGGGCCAAGTTTTCTGGTTAGCACAGACCCTGTGATCTGAATTACAGGCAGAGAGTGATCTGATGGGAAGAAGGTTTTTCACCTTCTTTACATCCTTCCATGCTTGTTTGGTTTTACTCAAGGAATATGCATGTTCAGGAGGTTTTATTTTTTGGTCTTGTTTTATAGCAAGCCTTTGGTGACACAATAAAGGCCATTTCCTGGGCATTTGAAAATGGCTGGAATTTGTAGGAAGATTTTATGTCATTGATATGTTGCTAACCTGGTAACTCATCATTTTCCCATTTTTTTTCCTAAGTGCCGGTGACAATCATTAATCATTGCTAAAATTTTACACATGGCTATAATCATCTCCCTAAGGTAAATCCCAAGAAATAGAATTAATTGTTCAAAGATATGAGTTGTTTTTTTTTAATTTTTTTTTTCAACATTTATTTATTTTTGGGACAGAGAGAGACAGAGCATGAACGGGCGAGGGGCAGAGAGAGAGGGAGACACAGAATCGGAAACAGGCTCCAGGCTCTGAGCCATCAGCCCAGAGCCCGACGCGGGGCTCGAACTCCCGGACCGCGAGATCGTGACCTGGCTGAAGTCGGACGCTTAACCGACTGCGCCACCCAGGCGCCCCAAGATATGAGTATTTTCAAGACTCTGACCCACATGGCCATAATAACAGCAACTATCTACGTCAAGTTCTATTTGCTTCCAAAATATTTCGAATTGTTCATTTCAATAGCATATCTTAATTATTTTTTTAAAAAATGGACATCCCATTGCACAAAATAGTATCTCATTATGTAGGTTCTGGTAATTTTTTAATAAGAGTATACTCATTAACAAGGGATCTACCCAGTTTTCTAGGTCAGCAATTGCAAACTCCATAGCCTATTGTTGTATGACAGATAACATAAATGAACCAAACAGCTCAGGGAATTCTGGGTACTATAGTGAAATAGACCTTATGACTCTTGTAAAACAGAGATCGCTGCTACTCAACTCCACCTGATGGTGCCACACAGCAATGAGGTCTAGTTTTGTGAGAGCTTCCAAGGGAAACTAGCAATCCAGAAAAGGAAATGAAACCTGCTGAAGTTTAAACACTGGACTCTAAGTCAACTTTTAAAAAAATATCTTATAGACCAAGCCAAAAACATTTTGGACAGGATTTGGCTGCTAGCCCAGAAGATTAGAACCGTCACAGATAGTATATGCCAAATATGTATTAAATTTATAATGAGAAGACTTGCACATATGAACCTTATTATCTTAACTACACAGAAATGTATTTGTTGGATTGCTTTTGGCTTTAGGCCATCAGATTTTACAGAGATTTGACATTTGCAAAGTGCGTTTAAGAGATTCTTTACATCTTCTACTAATCTGCTTAGGACCTAACGGGAAAAGTACATGAATATATCGATACATGTAGAAAACATATCAGGCAAAATTAAACATCAATTCATGATACAAACTGTTAGCAAACTAGGAATGACAGGAGACATTCTCAGTGTGATAAAGACATCTATAAAAAATCTACAGGTAGCATTAGGCCATTTTGAAAAACTGAATTCTTCCCCCCAGGAAAAACTCAAGAATGTCCACTTTTACCACTTCTATTCAAAACCTTACTATAAGTTTTAGCCAATGAAATAAAGCATGGAAAAGAAATAACTGTCATGCAAATTAGAAATGAAGAGATAAAGCAATTCCTATTTGCAAACAATGAGACTGTGTGTAATAAACACCATCAAATCTACAAAAAGAGAAGCTCTTCGAATAAGGGAGTTTAGAAAAGTTGCAAGATACAAAGTCAAGTTACAAAAATCAGCTATATTTCTATAAACTAAAAACAAACAATTGTAAACCTAACCTTGAAAAAGTACCTTCCTTCAAAAAATAAACAAAAGAAACACATTTAAATCTAACAAAATATGTATGGGACTTACATAGTGTAAAACATTGGTGAAAAAAGTCAACTTCTTAGACCTAAATAAATAGAGAGACATATTGTGTTCATTATTAGGATAGTCAATATAGTTAATATCTCCTCAATTTAAGTACAGATTTAATATATCCCAAATCAAAATTCTAGTAGGAATTTTATAGATATAGACAAGCTGACTTCATGATTTATAAGAAGAGTAAAAAAAGAAAAATACTGGAATACTCAAAACAAATTGAAAGAGAAAAAAAACTGGAGGACTCTGACAACAAAAATTTAAGAGTTACTATAAAGTTTTGGTGCTCAAGGAGGTTATCTTGATGACAAAACAGTCACATAGATCAATAGGGTAGAATAGAAGTTATAAAAACAGACTTAGGCAAATATGGTCAACTGATTTTTTAACAAAGCTTCAAAGGTAAATCAGTAGAGATATGAAAGTTTTTTTCAGCAAATGGTACAGTAACAGTTGGATATTCAGATGCAAAATTTTAAACATGGACTTCTACTTCACAGTGTATATAAAAATTTAATGATAGCTAGTGATTGACTTAAATGTAAGAGATATACAAAATTCATAGAACACATGGGAGAAAAATCTTTGGAAACTTGGGGTGGGCAAAAATTCATAAAAATAATACTTAATTCCATAAAAGAAAAAAAACACAAATTGGACTGCATTAAAATTAATTTTTCTTTGCTAGAAAAATTATGATTATGTTGTGAAAGCCAAAAACCAACCCTCCCACCAACTGGGAAAAAGTATTTGCAAAAATTAAATATTTGCCATAAGACTTATATCCATAATACGTTAAAAATGCTCTGAAAACCCAACAATAAAGAGGCAAAGAACCCACTTTATAAACGGGCAAAAGTCGGAACAGACTTTTTAGAAAAGAAACTATTCAGAAGGGAAAAGAAGCACGTAAAAGATGTTCAACACCTTTAGCCATTACAGAAGTGTGAATCAAAACCACAAGGGGATACCTCTATACACTTACTAAAATGGGTAGGAAAAATAAAACGTGACAATACCACACGATGGCAAGGATGCAGGGCAGCAGAAACTCTCATTCTTTGCTAGTCAGTTTGCAAACTGCTATCATCACTCTGCAAAATAGTTTGGCAGTTTCATAGGAAGTGAAACGTGCTACCATAGCATATAGCAATCTCATTCCTAGGTAGTCTAGACAAATAGAAATTAATCTCCACGCTAACTATTGTGTGTGAATATCTATAGCATCTTATTCGTAATCGCTGAAAATAGAAACAACCAAAACGCACTTCAGTGGGCAAATCAATAACCATGTGGTACATCAATGCAATGAAATACTACTCAGCAATGAAAAAGAGTGACCCATTGATGCATGCAGCAACACGAATGGATGTTAAATGCATATGCTAAGTGAAAAAATCCAGTCTTGAAAGTTCTCTTACTGAGGGATTCCATTTATATAACATTCTGGAAATGTCAAAGCTATAGAAATAGAGAACAGGTGAGTAGTTGCTAAGATTAGGGATGTAGGAGGATTTGACTGCAAGAGGAAAGCACCATGAAGTTTCACGTGGTGATGGCATTATTCCAATCCCGTCTGTTGTGCCTGTTTCACAAATCTACGTCTGTATTGAAGATCATAGAACTCTACACCCAACTAGTGATTTTAGGTGGAAATGAAAATGAATCTAATTATCAAGCAGCTGACCAGAATAAAGTAGTAGTCTTTGCAAAGTTTTAAAAACCCAGATACTTTCCGTGTGTTACTAAAGATTGTTACCCAAGGTCTAGATCAACAATCTAATAATTCCAAGCTACGAGGAAAAGTTATAAATATGGACTAAAGGGGGTGAAATTTAGTTTTAAAATCCTAAAATCAAAATGTTTCGGATAACAAAGCAATGGACAAACACAGAAACGCATCCATAAATGGAGAGAATGCATTGGCGGTTGCCAGAGGGGAGGAAGGGGGAGTGATGGGCGCAATGGAGGGAGGTACAGGCTTCCAATTACGGAACGAGTCAGTCATGGTATACGGCCTAGAGAACACAGTCAATGGGACTGTAATCACACTGTATGGTGACAGATGGTAGCTATGTGGCGAGCACAGCATAACACAGACTTGCCGAATCACTATGTTGTTCCCCCCCAAACTAATGTAACACTGGGCGTCAACTGTAGGTCAGTTTTTTTAAAAAAGAGGAAAAAAAATAACTCGGCTGAAGATCAGAGAGTAGAGTACACACATAGAGGTATTTTTGGTGTTAATTTGTTTGGCAGGAATATTCTGAAAAGACCGTCGCTGCTTCTCCTTGATACGGCAAGAGGACTTCAGAGATGTGCTTTTGATACTGACACTAACAGAAGCAGCAACGTTTTATTTTTGCTTGTGTCCTGCGCTTAATACCTATGCATCGTAATGGCGGTGGTAGGTCTGCAAAACAGATGAGATGGTAGATTTTTATCCAGCACGCCTTCACAAAGTATGTCATTTTTCCCCTACATGTGATCTCACGCCACGCATCTTTGATTTACAGTCGTGAGCCCTGTGACAGGCTGCATTAAAGCAACTCTGCTCACAATCTGTTCAGGTTGGAAACATGTCAAGAAGGGAGCCTTGGTGGGTTACTGACAGTTTGCCAAAGTTGCTCAAAACTGACGAGCAATGGCTAGCTTCCTTAAAGGGTTCTTCTAGAGTCGTGCATGGTGCAATAGGGTTACGCCCACATACACTCATACTCTGATTTGGGTGATAGGACTCATTTGTGCAACTCAACCCTCAAAATGTCTTTGTGTAAATCAGTAGCTAACAGCTCGTGATTTATGGACGACGACTGAAGGGGGAGGATGCCACAAAGTTACTGCAAAAGTCCTAAAAGTGTGTATATTGGCACCAAAGAGTGTCTGCCGACTTATTTTCAAACATATTTTGGCCAGTGATGTAATGCGTAATCACAAATTACAAAATCATTAAATATTCATACGTTCGTAATAACTCCTTATTATATATTTTCTGTATAATGACTACTAAGATTATAATTGCGTTACCATGAGGGTGAATACAATTCTCTGATTTGCAAGGAGTTTGTCATACATCGGTGTAGAACAGCCAACGTACGCAGTGTTAATCATGGCAGGAGTCATTATCTTATTTCAAGTGTTGCTGTTTTGTGATCTAATGAGTTGTGAAACCTGAAGCTTCTTTGAATAAAGTCAATGCTAGAACTGCTATACTTACTATCTTTTAAAACATCTATATTGATGGGCACCGGGGTGGCTCAGTCGGTTAAGCATCCGACTCCGCATCGCTCAAGTCATGATCTCCCGGTTGGTGAGTTCGAGCCCCATGTCAGGATTTGTGCTGATAGCTCAGAGCCTGGAACCTGCTTTGGATTCTGGGTCTCCCTTTCTCTGCCCCTCTCCTGCTCGCGCTCTGTGTCTCTCTCTATGAAACATAAGTAAACATTTTTTTAAAAATCTATATCGAAATTTTATTGGGTTCCACTTCCAAAGCACTACCTGGTAAAAACTGGACAAGCTCAATAGAATGGGCTCTAAGACATGAGAAACCAGGGTTAAATCACAAAGTATTAGTTACTCTGCTGTAGGAAACGGGGCCACCTGGCCCCTACAGAGGACAAGAGCTCTTCACATCGCAGCTTCTTCATTGTTGCTTCATTCCTCTTCATTCTTTTTCCTTCTCGCCAATTACTAAATTATAAATAGAAGTTCCCTATCAGAAAACACATTTCAAGTGTGTTTTTCAAGATCTACTGGAAACAGTGTGATCAGTTTAGAAACTGTTAGGAGACTGCTGCATGAAAAATATTTCCTCAGTAATATGGACCTTTCGGCTTTGCCTGAATAGCGATAATTCTATTTAAATCCAAACAATTAATCACATTATCATCTAACTGCCTTGAGCACACATCTGTCTACCCAGTCTTCCTGGTGGCAATTCCTAACCAACTTGATGGACAGCTCTCCCGACCTATGAGATGTAGTGCTCACTGGGGTGTTACAAGTAACAAGTTCTGGGGTGCATGGGTGCGTCCAAATCTTGATTTGTGCTTAGGTCACGATCTTATAGGTTGGAAGGTTCGAGCCCCGCACCGGGCTCTCTGCTGACAGCTGCGCGTGCTTAGGATTCTCCCTCTCCCTCTCTCTCTGTTCCTCCTCCACCCACCCACACTCTCTCTCTCTCAAAGTACGTAAGTAATATTTATAAGTAACACCTTCATTGCTCTAGCTCACTATATACACATCTATGGTTGAGATGACAGAACATCATCATAACAGAAGAATTCTACTAAGAAGTTAATGTGGCAGGATAACCTGAATGAAAAAATAAATGTGTTTATATTTTTTTCCTTGCAGGCTTATTAGAAAAGAATAGAGAGGTATTTCCTTAAGAGACGAGTGAGGGGCTTTACATCCCAACAGTCTGAGCTTCACTTACTCTGAGTTACTGCAGGTCTGAAGATACACGGAATATCTTCAGGGGTCAAAGGAAAAAGAGAACTGACTGATCCTCATGCCAGGGCAGTAAGGGGGGCTGTGCGGGGTGTGCAAACCCCATACACAAGAATGATGACCATTAAAAACACCAGTCTGTTTTTTTTCCAGGTGTGAATATGGGCTCTCGATTTTTATATGAAATATACACATTTGTGATTACTGGAAATTCATACTCATGAATCGGTCAGCACTTTACTGACCAGCTAAGCACATCAGTGAGCTAGATCTGTCCCGATGACTATGGTGTCGAACTGTTGGCCCAAGGCCTGTGGGAAAATTAAGCTACGTGCTCTGAGAAAGGGAGCAGATGGGGAGGCCAAGACTGAGAGCTAAAGAAAAGAAGTTTCCCTGAAAGAGAGAACATGGTACTTGGAGTTTCCCCAGGTGGAAGAACATTTAGGTCCCCCTCAAATTCAGGGACCCAGAAAAAAACTTGTATGGGAATAGTGGCATGGACACATACAAACCTGTTACTTACTCTTACATGGTTTTGCTTTGGGTACAATGGTGGCCTTCAAGGCCACTGATGGCTAAGGATGGCAGCAACAAAGACTGGCCAAAGGAGTCCGTTGTGGACTTGAAAACAGGTTCCTTTATCTTTCCCGGACTTGCATGATGCAGTGGGGGAGGGGGAGTTCCAATAATGACTGACCATGAAGTTCTCACAAACCCCAGCAGGTGCAGGGACTCGGCCAGGTTGAACTCAATTTTAAAAGAAATATGACATATATTTTACAGGAAGTGCTATTACAGTCCAGAGAAAATATGGAGGGTCCATACTGTGAGAAGTATAAGCTCGAGACAGGAGAAGAAGGAGAATGTATCATGATTCTAAGAATCAAAGCCCTGAGGGCTTATTTCCAACTCTCCCGAAACTAGAAACCTCTGGGTCACATGTCACTGGTCTTTGACCGCTGGCACTCAGTCAATCATTCTCTCTTTGCCCTGTTTTACCACGTGTGGCGCAGGGTTTGGAGCCAGCCTGGATTTGAATCGAGCCGGGCTGCTCTGTTCCTTGTCAACTTAAACATTTAACTTTCATCATCTCTATCATCCTTTTCAAAAACATTTAATATGCAGTTGTAGCTTCCATTTTGGCCTCTATGTCTCCAGCCTCATTCTCCTCTAACCATCTCCCTCTTTTGTCCTCAGTGAGTGGTGTCTCCTGGGCGTAGTCTCGCCCTTCACGCTTCTACTTGAGCAACCTTTTGAAACCTAAATCTAGACCAGTCATTCCACAGAGTAAAGCATTTCATGGCCTACAGATAAAATATCTTTATCAATATTTTTTCAGAGGAAACGATGTTGGGAGAGAGAGAACATTGGCCCCGGTAATTTCTGTGCCAGGCACGGTGAATGAGCCCTTTACAAATATTGTCCCAAATGTCCCATTTAGTGCCTGTACAGCATGGCGACTCTGAGTGGGGATGGAATGCTCCCTGTTTTGAACCCTTGATGATAATTGAGTAAAGAGAAGATAGATTAAGTATGGACAGCACAGTATGTCCTGGGATGTTGTCTTACATTTGATGTGATCTGATAGTGAAAAACCAAAGATCTGGAGCATGAAGAGGCATCAAACCGTCCGCGGTGTGGCAAGAGGAGGAATAGGTTGAAGAATCACACGTCATAATTAGTGAAATTGAACTTCTGGAAGTCCTAAACAAGAACGAGGTATAAATAAGCAAAGGAAGAACACTTGGGATATCTGAAACAGCACGAAAAGACCTGTTAAAACTAAAAACTCTTAACTTTTTTAAAAAAAATTATTTTATTTTATTTTTATTTTATGAAATTTACTGTCAAATTGGTTTCCATATAACACCCAGTGCTCATCCCAACAGGTGCCCTCCTCAGTGCCCATCACCCACTTTCCCCTCCCTCCCACCCCCCATCAACCCTCAGTTTATTCTCAGTTTTTAAGAGTCTCTTATGGTTTGCCTCCCTCCCTTTCTCTAACTTTTTTTCTTTTCTTCCCCCCCCCCCCCCCCATGGTCTTCTGGTAAATTTCTCAGGATCCACGTAAGAGTGAAAACATATGGTATCTGTCTTTCTCTGTATGACTAATTTCACTTAGCATAACACTCTCCAGTTCCACCCACGTTGCTACAAAAGGCCATATTTCATTCTTTCTCATTGCCAAGTAGTATTCTCTTGTGTATATAAACCACAATTTCTTTATCCATTCATATTGTATATTTTTTATTTTTTTAAGTTCATTTATTTATTTTGAGATAGAGAGAGAGGCAGAGAGGGGCAGAGAGAGAGGAAGATATAATCCCAACCAGGCTCAGCACTGTCAGAGCAGAGCCCAATGTGGGGCTCGAACTCACAAACCATGAGATCATGTCCTAAGCTGAAGCCAAGAGTCAGATGCTTAACCTACTGAGCCACCCAGGTACCCCTAAAATCTATGACTTTTGAACTAAAAATTTTAGTATATAATTGAAAAAATGGTTGATCTTTGATGAATGGCAAATTTTTATAAATACATAAATACTGATATATCTATGCCACTAGGTATATCCATGATTCTATCATTATTTATGGTTCTATCTATTATCTATCATCTATCTATCTATCTATCTATAATCTATCATCTATTTTAAAATATTCAAGAGCTTTGAGAGCATGCTACTAAGTGTTTATTTAAGGTCAAATAATTGACTCGATGTATCTACTTATTGTCTATCTATGTTTAAAAATATTCAAGAACTTTGAGAGTATACCACTAAATACTCATTTGAAGACAGATAATTGACTTTAATCGAATAGCAAATGAGGCCACACTTTAGGGAACTTGAGACAGGTGTGAATCTCCAGAAGAGGAAAAAGTTGTGAGCAATGAATATATATGACAATAATAAGTATAAAGTTTCTGGAAATGTATAAAATGAGTTTAAGGAAAACTTTTGAAGTGGAAGAGGCCTACATCAAGATAAATTCTAGTAAGTGCAGATGTATCTTAGCAAAATATTGGAATTGTGATGAGGGAGAAAACAGGAGAAAACCTTTCCAAATTTCTCATTGAAAAGGGGAAAAGTAAAGGAGAAGAATAATTAAAGGGAAAATAGTCAATGTTATAAAAAAGATAGAAGTTCATTATGACACCATTTGGTGGCTATTAAAAAATAACTTCAGAAGTTTTCAAGGATGAAAAGGAAATGAAGAACAACTATGATCAAATTAGTAAAAAAAGGATAAAGAAAAATATTTAAATAAATAATCCACATACAGGAATCGTTCTGATACATACTTCTTAATATTTTGATGTCTCTGAAATCAGAAAGTCATCATGATTAGTAAAATTAATTTAAAAAAGAAAAATCTGTGCTTGATAATGAGAACAAGTAAGTTTTTCAAAGTAGAAGTTTAAAAATGTTTTCTCGGGGCGCCTGGGTGGCTCAGCTGGTTAAGCGTGCGACTTCGGCTCAGGTCATGATCTTGCAGTCTGTGGGTTCGAGCCCCGCGTCGGGCTCTGTGCTGACAGCTGAGAGCCTGGAGCCTGCTTCAGACATGTGTCTTCCTCTCTCTCTGCCCCTCCCATGCTCATGCTCTGTCTCTCTCTCTGTCAAAAATAAGTAAACGTTAAAAAAAAAATTTAATGCTTTCTCTGTCATATTACAATAAAAATTTTTAAATGCATACAAAAGATGACTGAAATATTTTAAATGCTTAGAAATTAAAAACATTTCCAAGATCAAACAATAAATGCAAAAATCATTTATTTCTTAACAACTGATGGACAGAATGCTCAGTAAAACCAACAACAAAAAAACTTACGGAACACGGTAAGATTATAATTTAAAATGCCTATATTCACAGAGAAAAGAGAAGCAGAGACTAATAAAATAGATTAAATCTTTGTGATCTTGAGAATAGAAAAAAAAATAGAAGAGCAAAAATAGGAGACTAGAGATAAGAAAGGAGATAAAGAGCCATTAGAGAAAACTAATACATCTCATTGGAAAAATGAAAATTTGGGAGTAATTGCATGTTTGTCTCTTAACGTATTGTCAAAACTGATGTTCGAACAAGGAGAAAATTTCATTAGGTTAATTATCACTGTAGAAGTTAGAAAGGTAGTTAAAGTTATTATTTAAAAAAGACCACAAGACAGATGGTTTTAGGGGCACCTGTGTGGCTTAGTTGGTGAAGTCTCCAACTCTTGATTTTAGCTCAGGGTTCAGTTCATGAGTTTGAGCCCCACATCAAGCTCAGGGCTGACAGTGCAGAGCCTGCTTGGGATTCTCTCTCGTTCCCTCCCTTTCTGCCCCTCTTCCCCTTGCCGTCTCTCAAGAATAAATAAATTAAAAGATGGTTTCAGAGTTGAGTTTTATCTAACCCAAAGAAACAATTTATTTAAGATTATTTAAATTATTGCAGATGGAAGGCCCTGCGGTTGCTAAAATCAGCATTAAAAATAAACCTGGGGGTGCCTGGGTGGCTCAGACAGTTAAGCATCCAATTTCCGCTCAGGTCATGATCTCCTGGTTGGTGGGTCTGAGCTGTGGAGCCTGCTTCGGATTCTGTTTCTAACCTCTCTCTCTGTCCCTCCCCCACTCGCACTCTCTCTTTCTCAAAATTAAATATTTTTAAAAAGTCCTCGATATATCAACTATACTTCACTTAATAATAATAATAGCACATATTTGAAAGCAGAAAAAAAAAAGACCCGGAAAGGATAAACGAATGTGATCCTATATACCAACCTCATTTATTAATAAAGCTATAAATATTGTAAGTAATGCTTACCAAATGGAATCTTACAACATATTACAAGAATAATATACTATGAGCAAGTAAGGTTTACTTTAAAAAGTCCAAGAGTGGCTTAGTACCAGGAAATCCATCCGTATAATCAATTGTATTAATAAATTAAAAGAGAAAAAAACACAACATATCAAGAGATACATTTCAGAAAAATACATTTATTAAACCCTGCCACTACTGTTAACGAGAACTTTAATAAAAAGACATAAAAGAGAACTATTTGTACACAGTAAAGTCTGCCAATCAAACATTAAAGGCAAATATCTAATGGTGATCACCAAAATCATTTGAATTAAAATTAGGAAATATGATGGATTTCCTACTAAGATAGAACAAATCATTATTACCTTTAGGAAATGCACTATAACAAAAAAAATAGATGGCATATTTGAAAAGAAGGGATAGTTTTATGTCTTCATTCTGATGATGTTATTGCACACCTAGAACTAAAAAAATTATCTGGAAAATATTACAGTTCCTAAGATGAATATGTAGTGGGAATAAATACGAGATAAATATCCAAAGTTAACAGCTTTTCTATACTCTAGCAATAAACACCTAGAAGTGAAAATTGAAAATGGCATGCCATTTACAAACAACCTCTAAAATAGTAAGAAATATATCTATATTTCTCTATTAAGAAGTATATCTATACAGAAATATCTATCAACATGCAAAAACTATGCTGGATGAAAACATAAAGTGAATCTGAATAAATCAAAAACCATACATTCCTGGATGGGAAAATCTAATATCTTAAAAGTATCATATTCCCATAATTATATACAAGTACAACGCAGTTCCAATGAGCAATTCAAGAGACTTGTTTGAAAATGCATAAAATGGGTAAAGTTTGCAGTGAACAGTGTTTTAAAAAAGATAATAAGATAATGAAATTAAGAAATTGCGGGGCACCTGGATGGCTCAGTCAGTAAAGCGTCTGACTTCAGCTCAGGTCGTGATCTCAGGGTCAGTGAGTTCGAGCCCGCATCCGGCTCTGTGCTGACAGCTCAGAACCTACTTCAGATTCTGTGTCTCCTTCTCTCTCTGCCCCTCCCCCTCTCATGCTCTGTCTCTCTCTGTCTCTCAAAAATGAATAAACGTGAAAAAAGTTTTTAAAAAATAAATTGAGAGGATACTTGCTACCAGATATTAAAACATACTATGTATCCATCAAATGAATATGGAATTAATATAGGAACAGATAAATATATCAGGCAAACACAGAATTCAGAATTAGATCCTTGACATAAAAAATGCACATATTAAAAACTTTTAGAAGAAGAGGATAAACCGCCACAACTGTTTCATGAAGAAATGGTAAATGAATTCCATCTCATATCATACCAAAAAATGCAAAATAGATTTAAAATTTTTATCATATGCATTGATTTTGTTATTTTTTTCATCATGATGTCTAATCTTTAATCTCCATTCCATGTTTCCCCCATCCCACCTACCTACCTCCTCTCTGGTGACCCTCAGTTTATTCTCTATAGTTAAGAGTCTGTTTCTTGATTTGTATGTGTGTCTCTCTCTGCTCACTTGTTTTGTTTCTTAAATTCCACATAGGAGTGAGATCATATGGTATTTGTCTTTCTTTGACTGATTTTGCTTAGCATAATACCCTCTAGCTCTCTCCATGTTGTTGCAAATGGAAAGGTTTCATTATTTTTATGGCTGAATAATATTCCATTATATTATATGTAATTATATTTTAATATAGCACACTTCTTGTCTTTATCTGTTCATCTATATGGATATTTGGGCTGCTCTATAGTTTGGCTATTGTAAATAATGCTTCAATAAACATAATGGAGCACCTATCCCTTTGAATTAGTGTTTTTGTATTTTTTGGGTAAATACCCAGTAGTGTGATTACTGGGTCATGAGTTATTTCTATTTTTAATTTTTTGAAGAAGCTCCTTACTGTTTCCCACAGTGGCTGCACCAGTTTGCATTTTCACCAACAGTGCACAGGATTCCCCTTTCTCCACATCCTCACCAGCACCTGTTTTTTTCTTCCTTGTGTGTGTGTGTGTGTGTGTGTGTGTGTGTGTATGCGTTTTAATTTTAGCCATTCTGACAGATGTGAGGTGATATCTCATTGTAGTTTTGATTTGCATTTCCCTGATGATGAGTGATATTGAACATATTTTCATGTGTCTGTTGGCCATCTGGATGTCGTCTTTGGAGAAATGTCTGTTCATGTCTTCTGCCCATTTTTAATTGGATTATTTGGTTTTTGAGTATTGAATTGTATCAGTTCTTTATGTATTTTGGATACCCCTTTATCAGATATATCATTAGCAAATAACTTCTTACATTTCAAAGGTTACCCTTTAGTTTTGTTGATTGTTTCTTTCACTGTACAGAAACTTCTTCGACATAGTCCCAATAGTTTATTTTTGTTTTTATTTCCTTTGCCTCAGGAGACATATCTAGAAAAATGTCAGAGATTGCTGCCTGTGCTCTCTTTAAGAATTTTTATGGTTTCAGGCGTCACATTTAGGTCTTTAATCCATTTTGAGTTTACTTTTGTGTATGGTGTAAGAAAGTGGTCCAGTTCCGTTCTTTTACATGTGACTGTCCAGTATTCCCATTTGTTGAAGAGGCTGTCTTTTTTCCCATTGCATATTCATTCTTCATTGACCATATAATTGTGGGTTTATTTCTGGGTTTTCTGTTCTATTCCACTGATCTAGTATGCCAGTACCGTACTATTTTAATTACTACTGCTATGTACTATAACTTGAAATTTGGAATTGTGATACTTTCAGTTTTTCTCTTTACTTTTTCAAAATTGCTTTGGCTATTCAAGCTCTTTTGTGGTTCCATACAAACTTGAGGATTATTTGTTCATAGCTCTGTGAAAAACGCTGTTGGCATTTTGACACTACTTTCGGTAGTATAGACAATTTAACAATATTTATTCTTCCGACACATGAGCATGGAATGTCTTTCCATTTGTTTGTGTCATCTTCCATTTCTTTCATCGGTGTTTTATAGTTTTCAGACTACAGGTCTTTCGCTTGTTTAGTTAAGTTTATTCCTAGATATTTTATTGTTCTGGTGTAATTGCAAATGGAATTGTTTTCTTAATTTCGCTTTCTGCTGTTTCATTATTAATGTATAGGAATGCAACAGATTCCAGGGCACCTGGGTGGCTCAGTCGGTTAGGTGTCTGACTTCGGCCCAGGTCATTATCTCGCAGTTTGTGAGTTCGAGCCCCGCATTGGGCTGTGTGCTGATAGCTCAGAGCCTGGAGCCTGCTTCAGATTCTGTGTCTCGCTCTCTCTCTGCCCCGCCGCCCTGCCCCCCAGCCCCCGGTTAAACTCTGTCTCTCTCTGTCTCAAAACTAAATTTTAAAAAACAATAAAAAAAATTTTTAAAAAGAAATCCAACAGATTTCTGTACATTGATTTTATACCCTGTGACTTTACTGAATTCATTTATCAGATCTGGTAGTTTTTTTTTTGTTTTTTGTTTTTTGCTTTTTTCAATTGTGTTTTGTTTTTGGTGGATTCCGTAGATTTTTCTCTATATAATAAATATCATGCCATCTGCAAATAGTGATTTTTACTTCTTCCTTCCCATTTTGAATCCCTTTTATTTCCTTATGTTGTCTAATTGCTGTGGCTAGGACTTCCAATAATGTGTGGAATAAAAGTGTTGAGAGTGGACATCCTTGTCTTACCCTTGATCCTATAGGAAAAGTTCTCAGTTTTCAACCATTTAGTATGATGTTGGCTGTGTGGGCTCTTCATATATGGCCTTTTTTATGTTGAGATATGTTCCTTCTAGACTTCCTTTGCAGAGGGTTTTTATCATGAGTGGATACTTTACTTTGTCAAATGCTTGTTGTGTGTCTATTGAAACGATCATATGGTTTTTATCCTTTCTCTTATTGATGCAATGTATCACACTGATTGTTTTCTGAGTACTGACCCACTCTGGCATACTGGAAATGAATCTCACTTGATCATGGGATGAAATAGACTAAGTAGATACAAAACATAAATGTACAAAGTAATGCAATAAAAAGAAATGTACTTTCAGAGATCTAAATCCTTACATATACAATCAAGGGGTACCAGAGATCTCCTTAGATAAGACTCCATACTGTAGAAGTTATAAAATGATGATATATTATATATATGTGTGTGTATATAATAAATATAATGTTATATATATGCTATGTATTTATATACTAAATATAAACAATTATAAAATTTTATGTGACAAAAATGTTAACAGATAAAAAGTAGATGTGGGCAAAAACACTAATGTTCTATAGATCCAAAGGGTTAATTTTGATATTATTGTATCCTTACTGATAGACAAGAAAAAAAAATGGGACAATGGACAAAGACCTAAAGAGCAAATACCAGCTTGTGAACTGATGCTCAAAATTCACCAGCAGTGGGATTAGAAAAAACTATAAAGTACTGTAAGATCCATAGCTGGTGTTGATGTCAGGAAAAAGTTATTCATACACAACGCACCAAATAAGGTAAGGAGTTATAGAATTCCTGTTAAAATTTATGTTATCTAGAGTATAATTTAGAAATTTCTCTCTTGTAGGTATATTCCATAGAAAGTTAAGTCCCAAATTGGAAAGACATATAAAGGGTCTTTATTTCAGCATTGGGCATACTGGCCAAGGATTGGAACTGTTTACAAGAGAACATCGGAAAAATTGGGATCCATGCACCATATGGAGTATCGAGCAGTCTTTATATAAAAAGTGAGAAAAGCAAGAAGCAAAGATTATGTGGTATGATCTACTGGATCCCAAATTATAGATATGATTAAATAGCTATCTTATAGATGTGATTCAATGTCGTGTCCTAAGGTCCTGAGGAGGAGACTGAAACTGTGGCATTAATATAAGGGGAAGGCCATACGTCTCCCACACCCCCCAAATACCCAAAATAATAATCATCACATGTATATTATGATTCAATTATGGTGTCTTCACGTTGTGCACCTCCAGGGGTACCCTACTGCCATAGAATACAATGGAGGTGGCATTCTCATGTAAAAATCCATTAATTTCAGTATATATAGAACGCAAAGTACAAATAGGTAAAAATCAGAAAGTTAATATGTATTATCTTCATCCCAGGGTTGGGGATTCCAAATGGCCTTTAATTCCTTTCCTTATTTCATTTATGTTATTTGATTCTTTTAAAATGTGCATCTTTTATTTATATCCTAAACAAACAAGAACAATTTTTTTTATTTGTTGGGAAGTAGAGAAGAAATAGCAGCTCCTACAGTTAAATACCCCAAGTTTGGCTCTTATTTTTTGTAACTATCAATTTACTCTCAGTCTCAAGAATGCTCTCTGGTTTTCTCATTCTAGGGTTCAAAACTATGGAGCCTATTGTTTAAGTGGCCTCACCCCTAAAAAAAGTTTTGTCTTCAGGAATTGTTGGCACTATCTGTAATGCTATATTTGGGGTTCTTCACATCTAGTGGAACAAACTCCCTGCCCTCAGCCCTTGTGTTGAAACCTCTAAGCAGCCACGTATAAACATGAGAGGGTAACTTAGTATCATTGATCTCTAACGTAGTTTCGCAATTATGGCGCTACCGATTTACACGCTAAAGAGAAAATACCAATGATCGTGTCTGTTTGGGGAAACGATGTGATTTATGTTACCCTTCATTGTTGAGAGCCATAATATTGTCAGGATATATGACTCACATCCCTGTTGCTAAACAAATAACCCTTCATTAAATCTAAAGTTGAGTCGTACGGTGCAATCAAGCACTGCAAAGAGTTTATTTACTTGGCCCTTTTTGTTGTTTAATGGCACATTTGTGGCCACTTTTATTGTTCAAAACATCTTCACGACAGGGGCGCCTGGGTGGCGCAGTCGGTTAAGCGGCCGACTTCAGCCAGGTCACGATCTCGCGGTCTGTGAGTTTGAGCCCCGCGTCGGGCTCTGTGCTGAGGGCTCAGAGCCTGGAGCCCCGTTTCAGATTCTGTGTCTCCCTCTCTCTCTGACCCTCCCCTGCTCATGCTCTGTCTCTCTCTGTCTCAAAAATAAATAAATGTTAAAAAAAAAAAAAACATCTTCACGAGACATTGTTTTAACCAGAAAATTGATTGTAATATGGTTATCTAAATTATCTAGCCATAAGACCTATTTTAACGTTTTGCACCAATAAGACTCTTTTAGCAAAATTAAATAGAGAAAACTGTGGCAAAACATGCAGCAATAATTTATTTTGCAAAACAAAACGCGTATAACTGCTCTCTAATTACTAGCCTTTGAGGCATTTACAGCTAAATTAAAATCATCATTAGCTGTTAAGTGTGTTTGCTTTGATTAGTTCCTGTTTTATGAGGTTTTAGGCAGAAGTAATTTTGTGGTAGTGTTATTAATGAATTTAATGTTAAGTGGGAAAAAAAAAAGTTTTGTTATCTGACAAGTATCGACTCTGGACTTAGCTTAAATTTTGTCAAAGTCACTGAGATCCTCCCTACTATATTTACCAAGTATTGAAAATGACTATATTCAAAGGAAAAGGTATTTTCAAAGCAAGTGTAATGGAAAAAAGAAGATAAAGCCTTAGTCCCTTAACTGCTACCACCCAATAATAGAGCGACATAGCGGAAAGCATGGGCAGTCCTGTTCAAAATCATATTTCATCACGCTGGTAAATTGGACCAGTAACTTAGCTGACTGACACTGGAGGTTCCGCATCCATAAAAATGGGGATATTAACATCTTTCCTGAAGGACAGTACTAAGGATAAAGTAAAATATTGGGTGTTAAGTAAGTAACGTAGTGTCTGATACATCCACTCAGGAAGAGTTAATTTCCTTTCTCTTTCCTTTCCGCATGATCTAATGTGTCTAAAGATATTAGAAGAACCATTTCAAGCATCCATCCAAAGATATACTAAGGGACTTAGTGTGTTCATGTTATTATTGTGCTTGAATTTTGGAGAGATAAATAATATCAGTATATGCGGAGCCTCCTATTTTAAATAAACAGTGATGGGAAAAATATTTTAAGCTTATTTATATATTTATTTTGAAATAGAGCACATGCACAAGAGTTGGGGAGGGGCAGAGAGCAAGGAGAGAATCCCAATAGGGCTCTGCGCTGTCAGTGGAGAGCCCGATGCAGGGCTCGATCCCTGCAAACCATGAGATCATCCCCTGAATCGAAATCAAGAGCTGGAGGCTTAACCGACTGAACCACCCAGGTGCCCCCCAAAAAATATCTTGAATAGGTAATTAAAAATGTTGTATTTCTGGGAAGATGGTCCTTTTAAAATACCATCATTGTATGATTTCTGAGGACCCTCGCAAACATATAAAACCTTGTCTGTTTGATTTGCCACCAAAATCTGTTGATGAAATGCAGTTCTTCCCTGGTCCAGGTGTTATGTGGAGGAAGTTGACGCGGAGAGAATAAACAAAGGAAAAGCTGTTGAGAGTTGCATTTATGTGGCTCCAACATCACTCACGCCATGCTTTACAATTGCAGCATCTGACGCTCTTACAAAGCACTCCCTGTTCATCGGGATTCATATTCAAAATGTTGATATCAAACAGACATTTCTAATGTATTCTAAAAATATTTGCAGCGTGAGAAATTAAATCTAAGCCATTGCTATGAATGTCTATGGTAATGAGATGGAAGTTGGGCCCTACTGCGGTCTTGCACCTGAAACCATCTAACCTCTGTGAAAGCCGTGGCATGCTTAATCATCCAAGAGGGATGATCATACTCCTTTCTCCAAGTTTGAATCAAAGAAACACACAAAGGAGGAAAAATAATGCTCTATTTGTGTCGCTGTTATTCTTACCTACCTACTGAGAAAAGAATTACATGATCAGAAAAATGACCAGAAAGAGATTATAAGAAGGGCTAAGTTTCACTATTTCATCTTGAAAGATGAATTACTGTTCACATTTAAAGCACGAATCACAAGATGCTTACGGGGCTCAGTCAGTTGAGCGTCCAACTCTTGATTTTGGCTCAGGACGTGATCCCAGAATCATGGGAACGAGTCCTGGCTCCATACTGAGCTAAGCATGAAAATGGAGCTTACTTAAGATTCTCTCTCTCTCTCTCTCTCTCTCTCTCCCTGTGCCCCTCCCCTGCTTGTGTGTGTGTGTTTTCTCTCTCATTCTCTAACCAAAAAAAAAAAAAAAAACAAAACAAAAAAAACGTGCCCTTGGGATGAGTAGTTACTGGAGCTGATTCCCATGCTGTATACTATGGCTGGATAGCTGGTTCTGGTATAACTCCCCAGTCACATCCGAGAAATCTCAAGTTATAAAATACTTGAGCCACAAAAGCAATTTTAATTAAAAAAAAAACAGATTTGAACTAGAAAGCAGCCAACTTACAATAACAAAGTTATTTTTCCTCCAGGACTGCTTGTTAATATTAGTTTTTAAAGTTACATGTCTACAGCTATAAAACCTAAACATCACGGAGATAATCCACCATTTGACGAGTAATTCCCGGTGTTTGTCAAAATTGCAACTCATCACCACAGCACAAGGGTAAGCCTCATGATTCTTACATAAGTATGTTGTGTGTTTCCCACCCGTTTTCATAACGGAGCATAAAATTGAAATGAGATGGCAAAAAGACGCCAAATCAAAATAAATTGCCACACACTTCACAACAGAGTGGGAGAAGTAAAAGATAACAACACCAACCGAGATCTAGCATCTCAGATGAAGTCTCACTTCTCTCCTGCCTGATACAAAGGACGCAAGATCCTGCCCCAAAGCCGGCTGTATGTTGCCAACAGGTTTCATTAACAAATGCTCAAGTCACGCTTTCACACACATACCCATCCCGCTTTGGACACTTATTTTGTAGAAGAAATGCTGTTATCAACTGGCCTCCTTTGATATTTATACATATGACTTGTTGGACTCAAAAAAACAAAATCTAGATAGGCTGGCATACTTCTTTCTCTGCAAAAGTTCTTTGTCTTTTAAAAGATTTAATTTGTTAACCTCTGGTTAAAGAGACTTTGATTGCATTATTCCTTCAATTCGGAAGTTTTAAAGGAAACTGTAGCAATAGAAATAATGTTAGTTAAATGCCCTTTTTTTTAAAAAAATCTAGAGCTCTTTTTGTCGTAATATAACAGTGATATAATAGTTGATGATTTTAGTTCTACTTGTGAGTCTCTGTAAGTCTTGATGAGTATTTTGAACCAACCAAGGAAAAAAAAACCCGGACTTTTAGCAATCATAATGCTTTGAGAAGTGATATTCCATATGATTTTGGTTTGGTAATTCTTCAGGAGAATACTACACTAAGTAAAAAAAGAAAATGCACTCTAATTTGCTAACTCATTCAATTTCTTTCCTCCCACATACTGCAGTGAACAATAACAACCACTAGGCTTTCCTTAGCCATTAAACATGGACATGAAAACCAGGCAGCTATTGGCAATTGTTTTAAATAGTCATTCTCGTGAATAAAGAATGAACAGAAGTGAGATGTTGTATTCTGGGGATATTGCATTTCCTAGACATAAAATGCAATGTGGATTAGTATTTGAGTAATATTGAGAAAATTAATTACCGTGAATAGCACTGTATTTTTGTTAAAACAGTACTGTATTTTGTTAGCTACCTCCTACACCTGAAAAACTTTAATAATCTTGGTTTTGCCTGAATTTTGCAACTCCAGAAGGAAAGTTGGTCATCACACCTAATACTTAATGCAAAAGGTCTCATCTAAGCATGTTATAGAGCAGAATTAGCAAGGGAGACAACATATGCTAGTGACTACATATATTGGAGATTTGGAAAAATAGTATTAGATCCCTTGGAAGTATAGTATATAAAACATAAACTCCAGTGCATCTGGTATTTAAAATATATTTTTGAATTCGTACGGAAAACTAGTCATGGTCAAATGACTTTTTCTCAACGTTTTTGTTTTTTGTTTTTTGTTTTTTTTTTTTTGGGACAGAGAGAGACAGAGCATGAACGGGGGAGGGGCAGAGAGAGAGGGAGACACAGAATCAGAAACAGGCTCCAGGCTCTGAGCCATCAGCCCAGAGCCCGACGCGGGGCTTGAACTCACGGACCGCGAGATCGTGACCTGGCTGAAGTTGGACGCTTAACCGACTGCGCCACCCAGGCGCCCCTCAAATGACTTTTTCTAATTGCCGTAAGAATCAAGATTTAGTGAGTAATTTTTATACTTAGAATTATTTTAGCTAATGCACTCTTCCCTTATAATGTATTTTATTAGTACAAGTTTTTGTGGCAAAACACTGCAGATTTTTAAGGTTATAGTTGGCAGAGATTGAGATATGCCTTGTTTTCCTGTAAGATTCGTACCTTTAAACAAAGTTTGCGAGTCTTCTAGAATAAGAGTCAACCTTGGTTTTCCATGCACCACCTTATTTTATTTTCCCAAGAACTCTCTAAGGGTGATACTATCTCTATCAACCTCATTTTAAAGATTAGGCTTCTGGGCCTCATACAGTTTAAATTCTCAGCTTTATCTGAGCAAGCAAGTTGTAGGACCGGGGTTTAAACCCATGCTGCATAGTCGCAGGCACAACACCTATCATTTAAAATTCTTAGGCCTTCCCTTCATGCTTTATTTCTTTCAGTTCATTTTTTAAAAATATTTTGAAACGGAGAAAAAGAATGTAATATCCACTTATTAAATCGTCTACTCTGATTTCACAGATAATGACGCTTGGTTTCGGATCCTATTCATTTGTTTCTTTTTTGGTAATTGTCGCTCTTGTTTTGCTGTTTCCCTTTTAGAAGCAAAATATAATAAATGGAGCAAAATCAAGCAGCAAGGTCTCACCTCTTGCCTTCGGTTTCCACAGCCGCATCCTCTGCTAGCTCCTTAGACCCTTGCTCCTGGACTACGTTGACAAACTCACATGCCGTCCCCCTGGTCAAGCCTGCCTTTGATCCAGACTGTTGCTTATACAACTGGTATGATAATGTTCTCCAAACATTGAATTCTTCCTGTCGTCCTCCTTTTCAAGTATATACAGAGCCCCGTTGTTACCCATATTATCAAAAATGTGCCCTCGAAGCCCTAAGTCACAAGGCCCTTCCTCCATCTTGCTCCCGGATAGACTTTTCTTTCCCATACGTTCCACTGTCACCCATGGTTTCATCTGGCTTTGTCAGGATGTTTCTAAAAATACCACTTAATATTTTTCTAGGTTCTGATACCTCTTGGTTCAAGATGGTGGCCTGGGAACATTCATACGCCCCTGACTCTTACAAAACACCACTGAAATGAAAATGAAAATGACAATTCACTGCGAAAGTGAATAAACCCACAACAGTAAGAAAATGGGAGTGAGGACCAACAGTGGACTAAAGTTATTAGTGCAACTCTGACAGACAAAAAACAGACTTGGGTGTTGACAGGTGAAACAAAGCAGGAATAACACAAAGCAGAACAAACAGAGGATCAGTTCAGAAAGCCATATCCAGGGCTGTTGTACTGGGGGCTTCTTGAAGAGCCTCCAGGCAGAGGCCATAGGTCCTCAGGATGCACTACCCAGTGAGGCAAAAAGACGGTGTCCTCATTTGGCAACATCCATGAGGTATCAGTACAACCCAAGGCCCCATAAATGTAGCATGACTGTGAGCTTGAAGTTCGTACCATGAGAAGAGAAACCTGAAGGCCCGTCCTCTAGAATAAAGGAACTAATCTGCCTAGAAATAGCTAGGATTCTAGTGTGACGTAATAATAATGGAACATGCCAGAGTGGAGCCCTTCTTGCTCTGATTCAAGGTGCTCCTGCTTCCTGCCATACGCTAAAGGAAAATCAACAGTTGATACAGATGACTGTGTACACAAATAGTCGAAGATTTTGTAGCCATAAAATAAGAACAGGCTTTTACAAAAAAAAAAAAAAAACCTGTGGAACAAGAAAAGATTCCTGGAAATTAACGATACGACTGCTTTGCACTAAACTGATATACTGGTGATCAGAGGTATGAATGAAACTACCTCTCAGATCGTAAACACAAAAATCCAGACTGAAAATATAAAAGGAATTTGAGCGCTGTGAGGGAAAGTTGAGTGCAAATGGAATTGAAAAAAAACACAAAAGAAATGAGTGAAAGGTGTTCAGATTAAAAGGCCGCTAGACAGCTAAACAGCATTAAAAACAAAATCCATTCTAAGGAGTATTTGTGTGAAGTTTCAGATCTCCAAGGACAAAGAGAAGGTTCTAAAAGGCTATAAGAAAAAAATAACTAAGTAAAAGTTTTCTTAGAAAAAATATTCAAATGTATAATAAAGTCCTCAACAGCCATACTTGATGATAGAAGGTAATAGCATAATGTTTCCATGAAAAAAGAGGGTTCTCCTCTATGGTCCTCACCTGAGACCCCAGCAGCCTTAGTTGTTTATATCATTTATGGGACCATATTGTGGTTGATATTTGTTGACTTGCCCAAAGAATATGAAGATGAATGAGAAGTCCCTCCAGCCAGACGAACACTTTAGCTCTTCTACTGATTATATAATCGCATTTGTTAGTAGGATCTGGAATAGCCCTCCGTTCGGCACAGATTTCCTTCCATGGTGATTTTTGTTTTCAATTTAGCGATGCTCCCTTGAGTATCTTTCTGTTTCAGCACAAGGAGGTTAACTTCACTCTTCTTTTTTATTTACAGAATTTTTGAGATTTATAGACCATATAATTTACCCACTTAAAGTGTACAATCCAATGACTTTTAGCATGATCAATCACAGTTATGTCTAACCATCACTACAATGTGTTTTAGAACACTTTTGTCACCTCAAAAAGAAACACTGTACCGTTTTGTAAGAGTCAATTTCCCCCTCACCCCAACCCTAAGCAGACATCTCTGTGTTTTCTGTCTCTATAGCTTTCCCTGTTTTGGACTTCCATATGAATGGGATCAAATAATAGGTGGACTTCTGCTTCTTCCATAAAGCATAGTGTTTCGAGGTTGAGCCATGTTGTAACATTTATCAATACTTTATTCCTTTTTATGGCTACATAGTACATTGTATGAGAGCATATTTTGTTTATGCATCCATTGATAAACATTTGGATTATTTCCACGTTTTGGCTGCTTTGGATAATGCTGCCATAAATATCCACATACATGCGTTTGTATGAACATTTTTTTAATTTCTCTTGGTATATATCTAGGAATGGAATTGCTGGGTCATATGGTAACTCTATGTTTAATCGTTTGGGGGAACTGTCAGTCTGTTTTCCAAAATGGTTGCACCGTTTTACATGCCCACCAGTGGGGGCAGAGTAATGAGCGTTCCTATTTCTCCACGAATCTTAAAAACACTTGTTTTTATCTGAGTTTTTCTTATTTTATTTTTGTTTATTTATTGATTTTAAGAGAGTGAGAGAAGGGGGGAGGGACAGAGAGAGGCACAGAGAGAGAATCCCAAGCAGGCTCCATGTTCAGCCTCATGGGGGGCTCAATCCCACAGAGGCAAGATCACGACCCGAGCCAATATCAAGAGTTGGACGCTGAAACCACTGAGCCATCCATGTACCCCTATCTGAGTTTTTTTATTCTGGTCTTCTCGCTAGATGTCAAGTGAAGTCTCAAGGTGGATTTGACTTGCATTTCTCTGATGACTAACGATGCCAAGCATCTTTTCATGTATTTCTTGGTCATTTGCACATCTTCCTTGGAGAAATGTCTATTTTATCTTTTGCTCATCTTTTAATTGAGTTATTTATCTTTTTATTATGGAGTTAAGAGAGTTTATCTGATATCTTTCGGTAATCATTATCCAGCCTGTGACAGGGTCCAATACTGAGGCTTTTTCTTTTTTTTCAGTACCAATGTGCACATCTTTATTTTCAGCTAATAGTGTGCATATGACTGAAAAATCTATACTACTATCTCACCCTACCTTCATAAGAAGTTCTGTAGACTTGATATTCATAGCAGACCTATCTTGAGACCTTCTTGAATCCTAAGGTTCTATTTGCAGAAAGGTTTAATTTTCTTGATCTTTCTCAAATCAATTTCGCATTGCACTTGTTGGGAATATCATCAGCCCAGAAGGTAATTGCCTATCAATAACTTGTTATTCATCACTAGTTGAAAAAATGCACATTGATCAGGCAATCATTGACATTTTTTATTAATTACTTTAAATTACATAAAGTATATAGGGTAGACTCATTCATGTCATAGATTAAAGAATGAATTATCAAAATCTTTTCTTGTGGCTATCCTCATAACATTTAGATCTTTTAGTGTTGTTTTATTTCCAACACTACACTGGCAGCTGACTTTATTTTTGTGGCCACGTTTTATACACACACACGCACACACACATACACACACACACACACACACACACACACACACACAACTTACCTGTGTATACACATTGAAGATCATAGAATAAAAAGCTATGTGGAGATATGGAAGTCAGCTGATCAAGTTTACTCACTCCCCCTTACCCATTAAGTGATTGGCATCTGCACAGCAGTCTTCATACCCCTTTAGTTCAATTTTAATTGGCAAAATTACTAATGACGTCATATCATGAGCCTTTGAATTTTCTCTAAAATAGTCAAAATTATGGATAGTCAAAATTAAATCTATTCACCCTACGGATCCCTGCAAAAAAGTCTAGAAATAGTGAGCGATAACACTGACTTACTTTCCATCATTCAGAGACATTTAGTAAGTGGAGCTTTTCCAGGAGAGAGTGACTAAGGGTCTTGACATCAAGGGAAATAGTTGAAGGATCTGGGATAAGATGATGCAAGGAGATTTGATAACTCTCTTCAAGTAACAAAAGTACTTCCATATGGAAAAAAAAAAGAATTATAGCTTGTTAGTTTAACCACAGAGAGTAGAACTGGGACAAATGAATAAAACTTTTAGAGAATTCAGTTCAAAGGAGTGCTTTCTAAGAATGAGAACTGAACATTGTTGGAATGGGATCTCATAATAGGTAGAAAATTCTGTAACCTCAGACATGTTCGAGTTGAGAGGTTGGCCGATCCCTTCGTCAGATAATGGCAGTGGTGCTGATGGAGTCTGAGAAGTGATATCTTTGTAGGTTTTGCTCATACTGCAGATTCTATTCTGAGTTCATACATGCTATAAAACATTGAGAGCTTAATTTAATAATTACCAGAGGGTCGAATGTTATTCTTTTGTAATAACGTTAAAATATTACAGTACAAGAAATATTAGACTTTATAATCTAATCTTTGTATCTTTCTGACTTTGGGATGTTGTTGGCAGCTGGGGGGGGCAATTCTGCTCTTTATTATTCTAGAGAAGCAAAATTGAGCTACAATTGTCTTAAAGTGTTGCTGCAACGTATAATTTTCTCATGATGCTCATCTGATCCCGTAAAATAGGTTTTTATGAAATATACACTATATGTTAGTGGTACCAACAGATGAAATGGTAATCTAGTCTGACACAATCTTACCTACAAATACATACTTCAACTTTTCAAACTCTCAAAATATGATAAATGTAACTCACTCAAAATCATCATGTAAAAATTTAAAATGTTCCATTCAAATTATGCTTTTACATAGAAGATAATCTCTCTCTTATTTTATATTATGTTATTTGTCTTGTACTAAATATACGGATGACTATATTACTAAAAAATATAAAAGGTTCGTCTCTTTTTTCTTTGTCTTAGAGTTTTAGTATATCTAGAGTGAACAATTTAAAAATAGTGATCTTTAAAAATTTTTTTTCTTAGAATGCAATGGTTATGGCCCTAGAAACAGACCACAGATGTGATATTGGTACTTTCAAGAATATAAATACTATATTTCCAGAAAACTAATCCTCCTATTGATCGGTCTACAAATTAGGCATGACAGATTGTGAAGAATATAGAAAAGAAGATGAATTTTTATATTCAAACTGTTGGTACAACACTTAGGTAAGTGTAGGAACTCAGTCAAGTCACATAACATCTCTGAGCTTCGCTTTCTTAAACTTTAATATGGTACTCACCATATGGGTTGCTGTAATTATCAGATTTTATATAGAATATAAAGAATAAGGATAATATATACAGACATAGCTCTCAGAGAGCTAGAGAAAATGGCATGAGCTTGATCAGTGGTTACTGTAATTGTATTAACTGTTATTATTACTATTATCGTTACTTTTTAAAGAATCTTTGCAATGGGATGAGATTATCTCTATCAACTACCCAGGGTCAGTCACTACACCTCCAAGATATTTAAGGTATCAGAGAAAATCGCACATTGGTTATCCCATTTGTCTATCCTACAAGTAGGATTACTTGAAAATGAATTCAATAAAACCAAAAATAATAGCCTGGCTCTTCAGCACCAGCTCTTAAAAGTTAATGCCAATATGGAAAGGAGTAAAATGTCTGTGAGTCTGTATTTCTTGTCGACACTTAGGAACTCTCTCACCCCAAATCTTGGTATTAGTCGGCTCTTAATTAAAAGAAAGTTCAGATCTCCAAATAGACAAGAAATAATGCCACATTATCTTGATGCTCTACTTTTGCCAATAAAGACACCAATGTATAAAATTGCCAAATTTTGTGCATAGAATATATAATATTATTTGGTCCTTATTATTAAGAATCGCATAAACTATTACGAAGAAAAGCACAAGTATATAATTCCATCTATGTCACTGCAAGAAGCATCACCAAATTAAAAATATATATATTTGCAGTTCAGCCATGCCAGGTAAATGTCTTAAATTTAGCCTCCTCTTTTTCATATATATATAAGTGGGTTAGTTATGTTGCAACAAACTGAGACATCAATCTTAGCAGAGTTTTAATGCCAGACACATCCCAGGGTCCTGTCCACTGTTGCTTGTCTCTAGGTGCCTATTTCTGACCCAGTGGTGCCTGGGTGACGGAGTTGGCATGACACTAACCATGGCGACTTATAGTTGCGTTTTCCCGAGTTGCACCACGGATGTGGCAGGTGTCTGGTACATCCAGGCCAGCCTAGATCCCATTAGCGTAGACTTTCAGATCCTCTCTTGTATTGATCCACCAGCTTTACTTCTCAGGCACATCTTCTCTGTCCACGATGCCGTTGTCCCTAAAATACAAAATGAATCTAGGAAAAAAAGTGACAAAGCTATGTAAATTCATTAACAGTAAAAAGTAGAAGGTAAATAAGAAAAAACAGAATTATTACAAATTATCGTTAATATGGAGTGGACTGTCGAGACACTTTGACATTCTTTAATGTTGGAATCCTCCCTGGAATTAATACCACCTTTCCATGATGTTCTTTAAATCCTCTGACACCCTCACACAGATGTTTCTAACATGCTACCTCTCCAACGAATCTGTTGAGTCAACACGTGTATTCTTCCTTCTCTCTAACCTCAGAGGTCTCTTCTATCCAAGAATAACACCTACCTCCATCTGTGCTTTATCCCCATTCTTTTTCACATTCTTTGAACTTCCTTCCATTAATTATTCTCATGCTACTTGTATTTCTGGCTTCTTCATTTCAACTGGCTCCTGACTTTTCACGCAATGCATGCCCGATCTCTCCCATCTCTGTCTCTCTCCTTTTGCACATAAGGAAAAAAAAAAACTTAAAGGTGTAGACCAAACTCATTGCCCCTATTTTTCTACCTCTTCCGTATTACAAAATATCATTATGATGTCGTGTTGATACCCACTCTCCCACATTTCACTGTACGAATCCTGTCATTTCTTTTAAGTTCTCATACTATTTGGTTTTGGCAACATAGGTCACTCATCAGTCCCTGTTTTCAGTTTTGTTTCCTGAATTTTTTCCTTGTAACTTCTTTCATCAGTTTTTTTCCAGCGTCCAGTGGACATTCTTTGTCTTTCAACTCATCACGGAAATGTGATTTCTCGTGTTCCTCTCTCAGTACCTGTTTCATGTCCCTTCTCCACTTGATTTTTCTTTGCCCTTATTATCATGTGTATAACATTCAAACACTTATCTCCAGATAAGGCTTACTCAAAATCCATATCTGAATATCCTTTTCTGATAGTCAGCTCTCTTTGGATTTCCCACATATGGCCCAAAGATCAGTAAACTTAAAATGTCTGTCTCCACCATCCCAAATCGACTCTCCCAGATTTCATCACCATATTAGACACTTCAGCTAAAAAGTCATAATCCATACTCCCACGACACCAAGTATGGTCTATCTCCTTATTCCCTCCAGAGAAATCTGTTTACTCTGGGGAGCATAAATTTTAAATTTCTGCTGTTTTGAAATCTTGAATAAATTCAAGAAATTGTCACGTCTATCAAAGAAAAAAAGAAAAGTAAGGTGACTGAAAATTTAGATGAAATGAAAGAACTAAATAAACTAACAACCCTGTAAGATGATTTAAGTAGCATTAAAAATAGCAAAAAGTAGGACTGACCTGGCCTTATGACATCGGCAATATAATATACATGCTCTTGGGGCTTTTCCAGAACATAGAGAAAGAGTAACTTAAAAGTAAAGACAAAATAGAAGAAAAACTTTACTGATTATTATTATGAAGCTGTAAACATTAATTAATAGAAAAAAAAGCTACATCTAAACTTATCCATTTTTATATTTTAAAGATAAATATACAGTTTTCCTAGAGTTCACGTAGGAAAATAGACAAAAAAATTAATGAAAAATTGGGGGCTATATCATTATGTGTATAACATGTAAAGGTAGATAATAGCATGGCAACTAATAATAATACTTCCTTAAATAACAAACATTTGTTGATTACTTATGTTCCAGAACTATGCTGCATATTTATAGGCATCATTCCATTTAATCCTGAAAACAACTATAAGACAGATGTTATCATTAGTCACGTTGTACAGATGACTAAACTGAGGCTTTAGAGAGGTTAAGAAATAAGCTTATTGTCACAAAACTATTAAAAAAGCAGAACAGGGACTAGAAAAGTCTGTTTGATGTCAGACTATAACGCCAACCACCGGACAGGGGTTTATCAAGGGGTTTGTGGTCCACAAACCATTCACATCCTACAGGCACCTGCACTTTAAGGACATAACCCTTGTGATCCTTTTTTTTTTTTTTTTAAGTTTTTATTTATTTTTGAAAGAGAGAGAGAAAGAATTTCAAGCAGCCTCCTCACTGTCCGTGCAGAGCCAGCCCGGCGAGGAGCTCAAACTCACAAACCTTGAGATCATGCCTGAGGCGAAATCAAGAGTGGGCGCTCAACCGACTGACTGAGACCCCCGGGAGCCCCACCTTGGTGCTCTTTACTCTGCGGTAGATTAGACCACACTTCTAGTTTACGGGGAGAGAAAGAATGATCCAACTACTGTCATGAGTAAAGGCACAGTGAAGACATTATATAGCACCTGTATTTAAAGACTCGGAAAATAAACAGCCTAATGTACTTTTCATGAAAAAAATGCGCTCGATGATATATGTTCGTCACCAGAAACATGAATCAAATAAAGAACTCAAGACAGAGGAACAGAGGAACTCAGGACAGAGGCACCTTCACGAAGAAACCCCTCTGAAAAGATTTCTTCTTTGCTTGCACAGGAGACAGCCTCATGGTTACGACAGCCGGAGGACTGAATGTCTCTGACGTGAGGCCCATGGTACACAGCAGTAGCAAAAAAAGCTAACAGGAATCCACAGTCCACCTTCAAAGAGCAGCCGGTGGAGATAAAGAGTAGATTACTGATTCCAGAGTACGTGTCAGATGCTGCCTAGGGACTTCCTAAGTAGAGGTCAAGGTCCTACTGTTATACAGGTAGGGGTTAATGAGCTGGCAAATTAGGATATTAATATTAATGGAACATCCTTAGTACCCACAGGCTAATGAAGTCTGGGGTCATTTGGGTTATATTAACATCAAACAAAGTGGAATTTTGGGCCAAAGGCTTTTACCAGGATAAAGAGAGTAATTTTATTGATTAAAGATGATAAAATCTATAGTTATTACTTGAGGTAAACAACATGCATAAAAAATATAAAGCTAAACACTACTAAAAATTTAAGGAGCAACTGATAACACAGTAAGAGTGTTTCTCAGTCTTTGACAGATGCAGTCAGAAAAAAATTAAATCATTTTAGAGAATCTGAATAATATAATTAATGAGATCAGATATAAGGGGTATACATGTATGTGTGTGCGTATTGATTATATGTATACCAACATGCCTTTCCTTTTAGGAAATGCTGGTACTCAAAAAATAAAATACAGTAAATCCCAACAAAGGGGAAATTCTCCAAAGTAGAAAAGATACAGGCCGTGTTCTGTGAGAAAACGAATTGCATATAAAATTAATAACAAAAGGATTAAGCGTTTTCTAACCACTTGGAAATAAAGCATATCAGAAAGTGACCGTAATGACAAGAGTACATATTAAAATCCTAACAGAAACATATGTACTAGTAGGAAAATATCCTTAAAGCTTTTTAGTATTTAGATAATTAAGAAAGAAAATAGCCGGTCAACTTCATCAGTTAAAAAGGAAATCATAAAATAAAAATATTGAAAGAGAAAGCAATTAGTAGCGGTGAAAAATTAATGATTTAGAACAAATAGAAGAGAACAATTGATGAAAAGAAAAAAATCCTGGAGTGTGTTTTCCTTTGAAAACAACAAAAGCTGAACAGCTAACAACATGATTCCCTGATCTTGCGTCTACCATTTACTAGCTCTGTGATCCAAGTTCTTTAATCTTTCTGAGTTTCCTTTACTAACCTATAAACGAGCATGATAATACCCTTCGTGGCTTTGTAAATCTCCCTACTTATACTAAAGTCGCTAGTGTCCTAGGAATCAGGTATAAGGTGTTTTGTTGTTTTTGTGGTATTTGGCAAGTTATTTTTGGAATCTACCAGTTGCCTTCCCTGTACCGTTGAGCCTGGTCTGTGTGTAAGGATGGGGAGTGGTGGGGTCCGTGCCAGGTTTTTATGACCCCTTCTCCTCCTTGCCAGTACTCCCCCAAACCTGTGTTTTTGGAAAGTGCGTATTACTGACAACACACAGGGCCAGATCCCAATCCCCTCTTTGTAAAGCATGCCAAGAATAGAGCAGGAGGCTGGGGGCTGAACCGGGGAACTTTGTTTATTTTCTCCTTGCGATTTTAATTTCGATCTTTGTATGAATGCCAGATTTGATTTTTAGGTCCAGCTCTCTCCTGTTTCTTCTTTTACTGCTACTTCCGTGAGAATCTTTTTTTTCTTCCAGAAAAGCTTTAGGCAGATACAGCCGCATGAGCTTGATGCTATACTTTATTTGGTTGAATATAGTACAAGATGGTGGAATAGGGAAATTAACAAACATTGGGAGAACACTATAGCAAGATCACATAACTTTTAATGCAGTTTTTCATCTTTTCTTCCATTACTATAATGGAAATTCCTTTAGAGATGTTAGTTTCGTTTATTTAGATGATGTCATTTAGGAGTTTGAAGATAGTTCTAGTTTCACTTAAACTTACAGCAATGTTTATAAAACTTCTGTGGGCCTTAAAGAAACAGCTGATGCATTTCCAGGACAGCCAATTTGGAATTCAAGGCAGACCAAACGCCTCACACCATTTAAACAGATGATTCTCCCGGTGGACAGACGGACTAGTGAGAAGATGGCCAGGTTGGTGCTTTCTTTTTTTAAACACTGAGAGTCAAAAATAGTAGTTTTCTGGACCACAGAGTGTGTCTAAAACAAATAATTGATTTAACCCCCTTAAATCCTTCTTGGAACAATAAACAAAGGGTCTTAGTCGTATCCTGGTAGGAAGTAAATTTCTTCTTGAGAGCAAGTTCGTTTTTTGTGAGGAACAAGAACTTTTTAAGGTCCCGGGGATACCATTTAGCAAATTATTGTAGCAGTTTCCTTAGTGATACCCGAGGGCCCAGAAAGATTTAATGAGCCTTCGCAAGTGCCAAAGTTACTTTTAGGGAGTAACTTATAACTGGAGGAATTTAGCAAACTACACTGGAAAGTTTCTTTGGGTGGTTTTGTAGATCAAGGGCAGACAAGAAAGGATGGTTTCTAGAGAGAGGGGAGAGAAAAGACTTCTCCATGAGATAAGCTTTATTTTATCCTATCAGGTAGCATTGCTAACATTATTATATTTTAGATGCAATGCATGCAGTAAAATGCCTTTGAACTTCTTATTGTTTGCCTATATTTATTCTGTGGTCTTAAGATCAATAAGAATATAAACACCTTCTTTCAGGGTTTGAGAGATGCTTTGGGATCTAATATGTTGTTAAGAGTGTTTAAGTCAGAGTAAGGCAGTTTGGGTCACGTTATTCATATACCACTGTGGTTTGTTTTTGACACCTGCCTTTACCACCAAAGGTGAATCTAAATTACAAATAATGTCTCCTAGGATTACAAGTATATTGGGAAATACAGACAACTTTTTCTCTCCTTATTTCCCCATTTCAAAATAGAATTTAAGTAACTTGGAATAATTTGCAGCACTGCAGGCAAAAACTGGCAAGCGTTTTATTTACTTATTTTTTAATTTATTGGTTTATTTTGAGAGAGAGAGAACACGAGGGAGGGGCAGAGAGAGAGAGAGAGAGGGAGAGAGAGAACCCCAAGCACGCTCCACACTGTCAGTGCAAGGCTCAAACTCATGAACCATGAGATCATGACCTGAGCCGAAATCAAGAGTCAGTCGCTTCACTGACTGAGCCACCCAGGCGCTCCTAAAAACGGCAAGCATTTTAAACTGTGGTCAGTACTGCAATGTTATGCCTCTTTGGGATCACAAGGAAGTCACTGATATTATTTATAAACTAATATAATGTATATTTTATATTTATATATAAATGAATATATAATACAGGTAAATTTAAATATTTATATACATAAGCATATTTATGTATGTATATATATGTATGTATATATTATCAGAAAAAAAGCATTTTAATCAAATTATGGAGTAGGCATTTAAGACTTTTTGGCCTCTTTAGAAAAGGGTAACATCAAGCATTTTGGTTTTTTTTTTTTAATTTTTTTTTCAACGTTTATTTATTTTTGGGACAGAGAGAGACAGCGCATGAACGGGGGAGGGGCAGAGAGAGAGGGAGACACAGAATCGGAAACAGGCTCCAGGCTCCGAGCCATCAGCCCAGAGCCTGACGCGGGGCTCGAACTCACGGACCGCGAGATCGTGACCTGGCTGAAGTCGGCCGCTTAACCGACTGCGCCACCCAGGTGCCCCACATCAAGCATTTTGAAAGAAAATCTGACTTGGTGTATTCTACAATCTTCGTTTCTTCACGATTATTATCTCAGGAACATTTTTTTTATATATATACCTTGCAGAAAGGAGCTCATCGTTATTAAACTGTTCTCTCTTCAGACAGAATACTCTTGGAATCACATATTAGAGGTAACTCCAGTGACTCAGTGGTTACTTTGCTGTGCTCTCGGCCAATCTTCCCACACATTCTGACTTCCTTTAGCAAACAAAAGTCCAAGATTAAGAGACTGAGAGTGGTGTTTATTATCCCTTTTGCTTTTCTTTGGATTTCAGTTCCCCTTGATTTTCTTTGGGGTGTAAAATTCACAGAAGGAAGAGGCTGAATGCAGTCAGGAGGGGGCTCAAGGGACCACGTGACCATGATGGAACCAGTACCTGCTCCGCAACTTTGGGCTGACCTAGTCCAAGCTCTTGGCTTCTCTTGATCAGAGCCCAGGGTTTGACGCCGGTCAAAATCTGTGACCAAGTAGAAGTGGACCAACAAACCCATTTTTCTGTTAAAACCGTTTTGAGTGTGAGTCTCCAGAGACAAAAGCCAGCCTCTGAAGGCTACTGTATAGTTTCCTTCAAAAGTGAACGTAAAAACATTCTCGAAGGGTTATAACTGTTAATTTTTAAATCCCTTTTGCTTTTCTCTTGAAATTAATCTGGTGGATTCCAAATTTTATTGCACTTAGAATCGCTTGGGAACTTTAAAATCCTGATACCCAGATTGCATCCCAAAGCAATTAAGCCAGAATGTCTGGAAGTGGAAGCTAGGCAGCAGTATTTTTAAAGAACTTTTTTTGTCATCCCAACTGAAACTCTGTAGCTATTAAACAATAATTCCCCCGTTACCCTTTTCTTCCCAGCCCCGGGTACCACCAGTCTGCTTTCTGTCTCTATGAATTTGACTACTTTACGGTCCCCATAGAAGTGAAATCAGACAATATTTGTCCTTTCGTGTCTGGTTTATTTCACTGAGCATAACGTCCTCAGGTTGTCCACATTGTAGCCTCTGTCAGGGTCTTTCCCCCTTTTAAAGCTGAACAACACTCCATTGTATGCGTACATTACATTTTGTTTACTCGTTCATCCATCAATGGACATTTGAGTTGGACATTTTGGCTACAGTGGATAATGCTGCTGTGACCATGAGTGAACACATATCTGAGTTTTCGCCTTCAGTTCTTTTGGGCATAAGCCTTGAAGCCTTCTTCTTGAAGTAGAAATCCTGGCTTGTATCTTAATCTGATGTGTAATTTGGGGAGGAACCACCATACTGTTTTCAGTAGCAGCCGCACCATTTTATACCCCCACCAGCCGTGCACAATGGTTCCAACTTTTTCACACCCTCACCAACATCTTTTTTGTAATAGCCATCCCGATGAGGATAAAGTGTTGGTATCATTGCTCGTTGACATTCACTACATTTATGCGTTCCTTTTTTTCCAGGCCCATCACACTTCGGGTTTTAATTCATCCCTTTCACGGCTTAGAATATTATCACTTCCAAGTGTGATCTATGGAACACTCCAGAATAAATATCTTCTGGCAGCTTGTTAGGAATGAGGACTTGAAGTCACCACTCCAGACTCACTCCGTCAGTATCTGCCTTTTAACATAGAGCTCCAGGTGACTCATACACACATGAAAGTTTAAGAAGCACATTACACATCACTTCAGTTGCTCCTGACCATCATCTTCAAGATCTTTCCACCTCCGCCTTTCTACTGCACTCACACAAACAAGCGGGGATCCTTCGGTTAATTCAAGCATCTGCACTGCTGAAGACCAGTATACAGAGCCACACAACGTAGAGGATGGTTGCTGTCACGTACTCATGATCTCGACCACACACGGACCCTCGCCGCCTCCTTTTGAAGTGTCCCTTGCAAATTCCAGGTCGCATTACCAAAAAAAGCGTTTGTCATTTGCACTGCTCTCCTCTTTACCTGTCTCAGCCCGTCTCACTCTTTTCTGAAAGAATGTGCATTCTTCTCCCTTGAGAAAATAGGGACTTTTCAGACTCAAAGCTTCTCGATTGATTGCCTCCTCACCTCCACTCTCATACTCACCCACCTTCTTCTCCAGTGACACAGAAGGAAACATTCTTGTTCTTTTCAAGGTCTTACTTCTCCATCTGTGCCCCGAATCTCCACTCTTCCTGTCTCTTCTTGAACCACATCATCAACCACTGCTTGTTCTCCGAAGGCTTTCCCTTAAGTATCACTCAGAATCCTATTGATTTCACCCTCAAGGCTCATTAAAAAAAAAAAAAAAAAAAAAAAAAAAAAAAGGCTTCAGATAGCCTGTAAAGAAATTATTTTGTCCTTCTGGAATTCAGCTACGCTCACCTCCGGTCATCTGAAAGGACACCAAACTGTCACTCTTTCTAAGAAGTTACTCTTAAGCATGCTCTTTCCTCTCAAGTCAGTTTATGGCTTCCTTTGCTGAGCCCTCATCATAGCAGCGCGTGCCTTTATTACAGCATTTACCGAGATGCATTGTGGTTATTCCCATGCCTGCCTCCAAAACAGAGACAGTGAAGACACCAAAAACAAGTATTCCTGGCACCGAACCCCGTTTCCGGCATATGCTGGATGCTCCATAATGTTTACCGCATAGGTTAATCAAGGCAGCCAAATTCTGACATCCTGGCACTGGTCCCCTGCAGTTGCCTATCTTCACCAGCCCTGCCCCACCGTTGAGCCTCGCATCTTGCAACACACAATACGCCTGTATAACCGGAGGGTATGTTTTCTGGGGCGGAGAACATTATGCTGTAACTTCCGGAAACCATGGTTTTCCTTCCTGTACATCCATTTCAAGCTTCTTTTCTGGTAAATGAGAAAGAAAAGTCTACTTTACTTGTAGTTTTAATTAGCATGTCAAGTATTTTGTGATTTTTATGGCTACCAAGTAAATTTAGTTCTCTACACCTGAATTTGAAGCAATTTCTTCAGCATTTCCAAGGCCAGTACTTCTCAGACCTTAGTGTGCAATAAGATTACCCGGGGATCTTGTTAAAATACAAGTTCAGATTTAAGTTCTGCTTCTGTAGGACTGGGTTGGGTGTGAGTTTCTGCTTTTCTAACATGTTTTCAGGTGCTACCAATCCGGTCAGGGGGAACACACTGGGACCAGCAACATCTAAGACCATCACCTCATGTTATAAAATCTCCAGTTTCTATTGTGTAAATTAGATCACTTCATGCTTAAACATAGGGCATTATGTCATGTATCCAGGATAGCTGTTTAACATACAAAAAGCAATTATCAAAGTGAGAGTTACTCCCTTTTCTATTAAATTCAAGTTTATCACCGGTTACAAGGAATTGGTAAAAGAACACCAGAGATAATGTTTTTATTTGTGTGAATACTAAAAGCAGTTTCAAACTATGATACATTCGTTTGGGTGATTTACGACTTCAGACTTGAAGCAGTAAAATACAACTTTAAGAAGAGGAGAACCACGTCATGGGACACAGAACAAGGTCTTACTTTTATTTGGCAGCCTGGGTTAAAATGTAAAGCACGACCATAGAGTTGCTTATCTCGCTGGGCACGATGCATGAGCCCCTATTTGAAGCAGCCTGGATCAGGGGACAGGATGAAGTACAGAAACATGTATAAGCTTCTCTCTAGCACTGCTCGGGAGTGCTGTCTACGACTGCCCCATTGGCCATACTGAAGGTGCCCTTGGTACTGAGCAGTGCAGTGACCTTGGAGTTCGGCAAGGACTACCAGGGCTGGCTCTAGAAGTGTGGCTAGGTGACCTGGTCCCGATTTTAAGCAGCAGTATAGTTATTATCCTAGAAATGGGGGGGCACCCTGATATTTATGCAGCCAAGCAGGGGAGGATCCTGCGGGGGGATCAGGATCCCCCTAAGTCAGCAGTTCTCCATCCTGACAGCGTGGAAGAATCACTGGGGCAACATTTAAGGCACCTCACTCCCGGGGCCCACCCTCACAGGTTTTGGTGTAATCGGCCTGTGGTAAGGCACATGCATCAGTAGTTTTAAGTTTCCCAGGTGGTTATAATGTGCAGCATGGGTGGGAACCACAGTGTTAAGTGCTCCCAGGATAAAAACCCTCCTTCCCAGATACGGCAGGCAGAACGTCTCTCTCTCTAGCCGGACCCCTTAGTTTCAATTTGCAGGTTTAGACTCCTTCCTCTCTGCTAGGACAGTGGTTGTCAAACTTCAGTAGGCATCACGTCACCTACAGGGCTTGCTAAAACTATGGGTACAGAACGTCGGAAACTTCTCGGTTGTGGTCTGAAAGCAGCCGCTGTACATGGACGGCAGGGAGAGACTGAAGAAAGAGGCAGCCCATTTCATGTTGGTAGGCGGCAGGCTTTACTTCCAAAGCTTGTCTTGGGTGTCGATAAGCAAATCTCCACACCTGCCTGCTGAATCTTAAAAGTTCACATATAGGCCTTGGGGCACCTGGGTGGCTCAGTCAGTTAAGCATCTGACTCTTGATTTGGGCTCAGGTCATGATCTCAGGGTCATGAGATGGAGTCATGTGTTGGGCTCCATGCTAAGCATTCTCTCTCCCTTGTCCCTCCCCTGCTCATGCTGGCTTGCTCTCTCTCGCTCTCGCTCTCTCTCTGTCTCAAAAAAAAAAAAAAAGTTCATGTAGAGGCCTTAGCTGGGTTCAGTCACGTACACCGTCCAGATAGTCTCAATGCCACGTCACTATCTCAAGGTTATGTTCTTGGGGCAGTTCTGGGAACTGGGAAAGCAAGCAGAATGCACGTTTCAAGGACAGGGGAACACCTGATGAGCCTCTGATTTCCTGGGTCAGTTTAGGGGTCAACCTGTGATCACTTCTTCTTGATGACCTCCTGCAACAAAGCATAGATTGTTGGGGACTTTCCCCCAGACTTTCCAATGTGATGGGACTGGGGTAGGACTGAAATCTGCATTTCTTAACTGATTTTTTTTAATGTTTATTTATTTTTTGAGAGAGAGAAAGAGCACCAGCAGGGGAGGAGCAGAGAGAGAGAGGGAGACACAGGATCTAAAGCGGGCTCCAGGCTCCGAGCCATCACCACAGAGCCTGACACGGGACTCAAACTCACAGACCACGAGATCATGACTTGAGCCGAAGTCAGACGCTCAACCGACTGAGCCACCCAGGTGCCCCCTGAAATCTGCATTTCTAATGAGTCCCCTGGTGGTGTTGTCGTAGCTGGTCTGAAGACCGAGGACAAGACCTGATTTTTGCATCTTCCTGCATCTTCCTAGTCCTGTGTCCTAGGGTAGGTGTCTGGCTTTCCATTGGTTTCTCTGGTTTTCCTGACTTGGAAGTCCGAATGTGGAATTTTCTAATGCAGAATCAGAAAACTTGGGCATCCCAAAGACGCTAAGCAATGGTAAAGATGAGTCATTTAGAGAATTACCACCGATTGTGGTGTTGAGGATGGGGTGGAGAAAAACAGCGAGTAAGGGTGGCGACAGGGACATTAGATGGCACTTGGATGGAGAGAAGGAAGCGATTCGTGAAGTATTAAGGACGTTGTCTGACACAATTTATTGACCGATGATTGTGTGCTACATTGAGGGAGAGGACCGAATCAAGGATAGTTAATTGCAATCTATGATTTCTCAGTAAAATTTATCACAACTATCAAACTTAAAACATCATCACTAGCCCTGACTCTATATATTGTAAAGAGTTTAATCATTGTCGCTAAATGGTCTAAGGTGAAAGTCACAGGTGTTCCTTATATCTTTTCCAGAAGAAGTCAAGGTGATGGTATAATGTGTCTAAATTTGATATTCCTGTTCCACTTTTATCTTTTTATAAAGAAGCAACTAAAAGCACAGATGGTTATCTAAGATTCTTCAGTGTTTTTCACCAGGAGCTGTTATCATGTTCGAGTAAGTAAGATTTCTTGGGGGAAGCACATTAATTCTCCCTTGACATGGAGGAACTTCTATGTAGCTGAGATCAGAAACCTATCAGACCTCAGAGGAAGAAAGCTCGAAATTTCAGCCGGCCACACCAAAAGACCATAAAGATTTTTCAGGACAGTGTGATTTCTCATTTTTAGCACTCCCTTCTAGCAAAATTTCAGATTGTCTCATTCTAGTTCTTGGAAATGAACCCAATAAAATGGCAAATATGCTTCGGAAACATTTGACGCTGAATTTTATGTCTTTGATTTTTTTTTCTTTGTTTTAATTGCTAAACAACTTCATTGCCTTTAAAAATAAGATTGGCGTTAAATTAATAGCATGATCTAATCAGGTCCCCTTGGTTTACAGTTCAGAGAATGCTAAGAAATAAATACTCAGTATTATAACTAGATTTTCACCTGGCGTGAATCATTGCAATTTCCTTTGCATTTTCTGGCTAGAAAAACAATACAGAACCAATAACAACCAAAGATGAGGTGTCAAAACAGGAGCTATGAGGTGAAGTGCGTAAGGCTTTTATGGGGCTGCCTGGAAATCAAAGTTGTTTGCATAACTCAGAAGAGGTAATCTGATCTGGTGTCCCCCAAATTCCTTAAAATATTCATCTAGAAAACAGAAGATGCACCCTGGCATCGTGAAACACTTTCTGTCTTTTAAGGCTACCTCTCCTCCAAATTGTGATCCAGGATAAAGCTACAGAAAGGAATAACAGTTGGTGGAAACAGAACAAGATTAAACGTACAAGACGGAAATACTCACTGTAAAATCCCAGACGGACAGAGGTGATTTGTAATTTCAGCAGCCGTTGTTAGATCTTGAATTTTAATCTTTCCTATTTCCTTCCAGAATTGCAAAGTAAAGAATGCTGTAAAAACATTTCAATATTAGCAAGATCCATGTTTTTAAGTACCTGCTAAGTGAGAGGATATTGAAAGGAGAAAGGAAAATGTCCAGATATCCATTCTCGTTCCTCCTCTGAAGTAGTCGAAGCTAGTGTTGAGGTAATTCCATAACATTGGAAAATTCCGTTAGCAATGGAAAAGGTACGTATGGATTTTGAGCCCAGGTGAAAAGGTGTCTTCTGTGTGGCGCTATCAGAGACATCCGTGATAAACAGCACGCTCCGTTTACAGAGCAATCTCTCTGTAAGAATTCTCAACTTTTGCAGAAAAATCTAACATATAAAAAATAAGCTTCAGATGATTTTACCTGGGGAAGGTTAAAAATATGGTCAGCTTTTCTTGGCACGGTGAATGTGAAAAATACAGTGGGAAATAAATATCAGCAGGCAAAGAGGTGGTCGTGTAAGGGCATGATGACGTACGAAGTTAACTTTGCATTACGGCCAGGCTGGCGTCTTCGTTCTGCGGTTCTAAAGTGGCAAACTTTTTGCTCGGTACCTGAACGTCACAAGTTCGGACACTGCCCAGTAATCTCGGAAGAGTCTCTGTGACTGGGAATCTCTATAAGGTGCATTTATGCGAACAGGCGAATATTCAGAGACGATTTCATCTTGTCATCTAGAATCATTTAATTGATAAGGAGTCTCTTCAGCAAACAGGTGTTAAGAAAACTTGGTATCTCAGAGCAGTAATTATCGGCTTGCCAAAGCGCAGGATTAGACCTGGATCTTTCCAGGTGGGTGTGGGATAAACCAAGTACCGATGTTCCTCCAGGCGAGAAGAATGGACGCTGCTGGAGGGCGGGAGGCAAACCACGATATTGATACGAATTTGAAATGATAATCAAGGTCGAGCATCCACGTGTGTTCTGAAGCAAAGATATCCTTGTGAAATCATAATGATGGCTCATCAGAGGATACTTAGGTAGTGGGGGTAGGAAAGTAGAAAATAGGTCATTATCTGATGTATAAATTTCCTTTAATGCGAGCTTCCCCATATGCAATAGAATAGTAGTGAGTCCGACTTCCACTGGACGCTTCACAAATTACCCCATTACCCATTCTTAGCCTTTTTGCTTCTGACTACCAGCAAAATGTTGCCGTCCTCACATTCTTTAGCACAATGTCTCCCTTAACATTTTCTTTCAGTTTTCATCCATTTCTTTACAATAACCCTGCAATAATTCCTCCGCAGCTGAAGGTCACTTCAGTTGCATTTCTGCTGAGTGTTTTTATTACCATGTTTCATGGGTTTCATAGTTCCGCTAAGACCAAGCATTACCAACTCTCCAGCGGGCACCGCTATCTGTAAAATTAGACAAGGGGGCGTCAGCTGACAGCTCATAGGATGATTACGATTACGACTAAGTTCATATTTGTATAAATTCTATGTATCTTCGTGGCATCCTTACAGTCTTGTTACAACATTACTGGCTAGATTCCCTATGCTGTGCTTTTCATTCCTGTGACTCACTTTATGACTGCCAGTTCGCACCTCTTACTTCCCTTCATCTATTTCACCCATCAGTATTTTGAACCTCTTGAAACTTTCCTCTCTCTTTCCTCTTTCGAACCTTATGAAGATCCTACAATGTGGACCAGGTATCTATTGGTACCTCCAGCTTCTCCTAAATGTGGCTACTGAAAGTTTTTGAGTTTCAGAGTTTCACGCACAGTGGGACAGTTGGGAATCGGATCAATGTAATAGACATTGAAAATTAAGGCATTTTCCAGCTATGAAGGATAACTCGCAAAAGATAACCCACGCAGCCTTCTGAATTCTCCAGATTGTTGTGTGGGACTTGTATTTGTGTGTTGGGGCAAGGATGTTGCACTTGAATTATTGGGTCTCATGTGGACTGGTGTATAATTTTGGCAGGTGCCTGAAGGTCTGTGTCCCCCATAGAATGAGACGCTCGGGGGAGCGACAATGGAAATCTCACAGTTGGGAGCTATGAAGCAAAAAATAAAGTGGAGTAGCATAAACTTTGAAATATTTTAGATACGTTTCAAGGACGTTTTAATGTAAGCAGTCACAAAAAGTCATGGATAAACCTTAAAATCTTAGTAGAGAATAATTTTGAAAATAAAACCATAAGCTACTCGGCCCCTTTCTACACATTCCTCTGAGGTATTAAAACTAGATACTTGCTGCTCTGTAAAGATTGAATTTTTTTTTTTACAACTAACTCAAATGCTGTAGGATTAGAGTTATTGCTCTTTAGATACTAAATAATGAACGTCCCAGCAGGGCAGTTGTGTGAGTTACATATGATGGCATAACCATACATCAAAGCAATTCAAGTTAAGAAACACGTATTACTTCCTGGGACAGAACATTCTCTTAAGATTATAGATAAAGAACGTTCTCGTAAGGAAGGAATAAAAGCTAACTTGACTTTGAGCAATGGCAAAATTTTGTTTTTGAGGATTTAAACACGCCCCGGATCCTATACCTTTCTTTCTCTCTTAAGGCCTTTGATTTTCCTTCTTTATAATTGTAATGTCTCTGAGAGTCTGTGTATGCATCTTACATACGACTTCTTTATGTAAGGAGTTTACTCTGGGTGTTTGTTAATAATGGATGCACTAAATATTATAGCAGTCATGTCGTGAAAAACTATGGCATTTGTCACTATTGGAAGGGTTTGAGACAGAAGAACTATGAAAAGAGTAAGAAAAAGACATACTTGAGCGCTGTTAAATTGAGGGAAAATATTTTTGTCCAAGCAAACGATAAGCTTATCTGAAAAAGTGGCCATTTCTGGTAGGATGCTTACTGCTAAGTATTTGTTAGCGACAGAAGCTGTCCGACGATGGCTTCATTTAATGACTGGAGAGTGTTTGAAATAGTGATATGATGCCACTGATCACAAAATATGCCAATCGATTTATTTTTAGGAGTGGTGTCAGGGTCGTACTTCATGAGCAAGGTAAGAAGCACTTGGAAAGTCTCGTTAACTGTGTCAACTTGCTATTTAAGTTGTTAAAAATCATAATTCAGTATATATTTGCCTGGAAGAGCAATACATTTCTCCTAGGAACAATACATTATAGGACTCTGAGTCTCACTCCTGAGAGAAAGGACAGGGGTTCTGCCTGGCCTTCCGGGCAGCCTTATCAGATTCAACTAATGTGTACTGTGTCACAGGCACAAATTTATCCCACTAACATGTAAGAAAAGCTTTTCTCATTTATTTATTTATTTATTTATTTATTTTAAAGAGAGGGAAAGTGAATGGGGGGGAGGGGCAGAGAGAGAGGGTGGGGGCGGGGAGAGAGAGACAAAGAGAGAGACAGAGAGAATCTTAAGCAGGCTCCACGCCGTGTAGAGCCCAACATGGGGCTCGATCCCATGACCGGAGCTTAAATCAAGTCGGACAGTAAACGGAGCCACCCAGGTGCCCCAAGGAAAGCGTTTCTATTACCTGTTCCCACGAAGAGACTGAAGCTGAAAGAGAGAGAGAGAGAGAGAGAGAGAGAGAGAAGTGATCCAAAGCTCTGGTTTTGAAATCCGTGGGGCCACAGCTGATGACACCCATTTGAAAGTAACCGTAACAGTATACGGAAGGTGTTAAAGAGCAGATCACCAATAAATGGGAGTAAGAAACACTTTGGCAATTCGCTTTGTCTTCCAATGGCGAGAAAAGAGGTATTAGTGTGTGTAGAACGTGGCCCTAAATTTCTTAGTGTGACTAACCTGGTCTCTGGTCTGACGAGATCCAAGGTACTCCACTAAAATGGAAAACACTGGTGGGGGAACAAACGGTTGGATATAGAGGGAGGGTTCATCATTGCAAATTCTTTCTATACCCTTTATACATTTTGGTAAAACTGCCTGTGAACTCACAATTGTACATACCTTTGAAACGATTCAGGGTTTTCTGTTTGCTGCATATAAGCAGGGCCAAAGCTTTAATGTCTGACTCAATTTTCTGCCGTCTATTCATGAGTGCCCGACATGACTGCACTAAATTAGAAAGTCTCCAGGTTCGTGTGAATGCACGCATCTTAGGGTACCTTTTCGCACAGGCCAAACCCAGGGTAGGTCTGCATTGAAGTACTTCCTCTGTAACGTGTTTCCATTGGAAGCAAAAGAACAGCTTGCATAAGGGGGGGAGGGGGGCTGTGTCTAATGATTGGCACAGATATTCTTACACTGGCGAACTGTATTCATTACGTGGTGTGTATGTAGGTTGTGTAGTGTGGTGCCGTTGTGTATTACTGTATGCTTTCTTGTCAAACGATTCACCCTCACGGTGTTTATTCCTGAGCCTGTTCCATTAACATTCCTTATCTTCGGTCGTGCCTTCAAAACCTGTTGTCTTTAAAAAGTTAATTGAGAATACTTCTGGCCATAAACTTTAAATATCTCCCCCACCCCAAAACTATTTGAGAAGCAAACGTGGTTTTAATTTTCTATAACTATTTATCTTGTAGCCGTGCAAAGTATTTCCTGTGGGTGGTTTATATTCCTATCCAGGTGAAGGGGGTTGCCAGCAGGAGGGCAAAAAAGAAACTTTAACAAGCCTCCCCCAAAGTAGTGTTTGGAAACTATTCATTTGACCTTGAGTGACAGAGCTTATGCCTTGCAAATTGATTAATACAGATACAATATCAAATCATTTTTCATACAATTTTTTAATGTTTGTTAAGTGCTGGAGCAGTATGTAAACAGAGTATTTGGCATTTTTATTAGGCTGCGGAACTCAGTCATTTCCTTTGCAACAACATCTCATAAACTATTTTGACAGTCTAATAAACTATAAAAAGCTGTGGTAAAAACTGGCTCTGAATGTTATAACCGTACAAAATGGAAAGAGCAAGAGAAAACATCTATCACCGGGATTATTATCACTGTTGCTATGGCAACCCGGTTGCAATGGCAATATCTCCACGGCTCTGCTGTTTGTTATCATCTTTCTTGATTTTACATCATTGAAATTGTAGTAATTACACTGTGCCTGATGAAAAATGTATGCTGTCATGGCAACTAAGTCAAATATTCTTAATCATTTCACCTCTTCAATCTAAAATGTAATTGTTTGTCAGTAAAATAGGTTATACAGAAGGCTTCTATGGACTTATGATTGCCTTAAGTGTTCTGCAAAAAAACCAGTGCTTTTAGGCTCAAGACCCGGAGCTAAACTAATAGCTTGACATGGTAAACAATGACTCATTATAATAAGTAAGCAGCATTAATTGTAGAGTGGCTTCTCCAGTGGGGTAAAATTATAAACCACGGCGACTTTAATACAGTCCTTAAAAATCAAAGGCACAGGAGACTATTTGCAGCCATCCTAATATCTTCAGTAAATCGTTTGAATCGTAGGTTATGTTCATTTTGGTGTGCCCCACTTACGTTTTATGAGTCGATTTCGTCCGATGAATATACTACAACAGATTTTCTTCACACTGTGTGCGATTAAGGCACAAAGAAACGATCCCTTCTGCAAATATGAAAAGAAATGAATTAATAAGCTGTAAATAAAATGCTTTTCTAACTAGAGCAGGTCGGGTAGAAGCCCATCGGCGATTCCTTAAACTGGTATGTTTTGTGCAGTGTTTTCAAAAGAACGTGATTTTTGTGCCATATCTCCCTCTGTATCTGGGTAATACGCATGTCCTATTAGAACAGACTAGAAGAATCGACATGTAAAGTTGTGCTAGAAAATGACAAATTTATCCTCTTGAGTGGGAACCCTTAAGTAAACAACAAAATTTCAGTAGTGTGTGGAAACAATAGCACATATTTTTATAATTACCTATTCTATTTCCTCAGAAGGATGGAAATTTTGCTTGAGTAGGAAGAGAAAATTGAGTCTAAGGAATCTTTTGTGTTGATAACAACAGAATTTCTATAGCTCAGTTCGTATTCCTCTTATATAGTTTTTGATGGAATGATGCTATAAATGAGAGCCACAAAATAAATCATTGTATGTTTTTCATGAATTTATGAATGGTGTAATTATCTTTATTTGTATCTTTAGATATATGGACTTTACATTAGGAAACACAAGATAAGCTAAATGTTATATTCTCTAGGTTTTACATTCATGAGAAAATTTTACCGCGCAGAGAAAATTATACACTTCTGTTTGAAACCTAGCTAATCATAATTCTCCCCACTATATACCTATATTTCTCCTTTTTGTTAGCATGTCATTACTTTTACATGAGAAACAGGTACTAGCTAGCTGTAATATGATTAATCCATTTCTGCCGAAAGCAGAAGATGTCTTTGCTATTGTAAAGGCCGGATTTTATCAACTCTGGGGGAGGGGTAGAGAAATGAAATGCAAGAATGTGTTTTCAGCGCTTGAGTACCAATGTATTTACAGTGACGATAGTAATTTGATTGTGATGGTGACTGCTTCATTTTTAATGGATTTAATCATAAAATTGCTTTAAAACTTATCCGGTGCTCCTACGCGAAAACAAAATATTACACAAATAAGATGAATATAAGACCCTGAGATGCAAATGACTTGTTATTAACAATAACTTCGGGTAAAAGCAAAATCTTTTAATGAAAACATCAGAGAAGCACATTTAAAGAATCGACTGAACATGTTCCTCATACCTGCTGTAAGTTACAAAATCATGCAGCCAGGGACACGTTGTGTCATTCAGGTAGAAAATAAACAGTAGGCACTTCCAAATGTTAAGGATATTCAACAATTTAGCATCAGAACTCTTGAAGGGTTGAATTAGGACTTGATAAAAACATCCTATGAGCAGCTGTCTCCAGCCTAGAGACACCAAAACGGCACAGTAACTAGAATCCTGGTATTTGATCATATATTTTAATAGCGTAATCAGTTTCCCCAAACAATGACACTACTTTAAACTCTAGCTTCCTCAAGAATATGTCTGCAGGTGGATGTGTGGTGCTAAAATAGCAGCCAGCTAGAGTCACAGATCCTGTCCCTGCCCCCCTCCCCTGGGGATACGGTTGATACGAGACTGTGAAATACAGAGAGAGGAAAATAGATGTATATAAATATACATATTTAATATGTATAAAAATAGGAGGAAAGAAAGGAAAGTCCATGGCTCTACATTAACTTAGGGCCTTTTTCTGGCTTTCCTTTGGCCTGAGCCTGCCCCTGATTCTCTATTTTCTAATTAAAATTCCTGTGAGAGGTGGATTGGCTCGTCTCAATCTTGTTTGGGCCAGATTTCCACTCTAACTCTCCATTAGCCGCTGGCCGACTTGGAGAAGAATGTGGCCATTCAGCAGCTCTGTTCCTGGGACGCTGCTCCTCTTGGCCACTCAGCTCTGTCCAGGAGGAGGTGGGATCGCCCGGGACAGGAGGCTGGCCCAGGACCGACCCCCTCAGCAGGAAGCTGAACTTTCAGCTTTTCAGCCAATACCAACCCCGGGCACAAACGATGCACCCGTCACTGTCGGAGGCGCTGGGGGGTTTCGTTCGCCCCCAAATCCCTGCCCTGATGGAACACAGCAGCTGCCCTTTGCAGAAGCTGTCACCCGTTTTCACATAAAACACATCCACTCCTCCATCCACCTCGTGATGGTGGGGAGCAACCCAGTTAAAATAAACAAAATCACGCTGCACACTCTGAAGTGTTACAGGAACATGAGAGATCATTATGATTTAATCTAATTTCTCCTCCCCTTCAGGAAATTTTCTCCTCCATTCTTCTCACTGTCAGTTGCAAGCTCGGGGAATTCAAATTAATTTAAAGATTAGACTGAGTAAAACATAATTAGGAAGGTAAATGTGCAGGGGAGAAAAGGGCAGCCGAAAATGTGTTCCAGGCATGGATGTACATGATGCTGGTGTTTCTGCATTTTTACATGACCTGCGTCACAGTCTTCGGCATGGATAACCTGAATCTGATGAAAGTTACCCAGGAAATCCGCGTGAATGGTAACAATAAGAAGTTAGGGATGTTAGAAGCAAATTCCAAAGACCTCCCAGCATAAAGTTATTTTAAAAGGATAAGTTAAATATGGGTTTTCGTTTTGTGTGAAGCAGACATATTTGACAGAATATAGTTTATTCTGAAAATATCGATATATCCTGGATTGCAGCTGTATCTCAGGCCTAGAGTGTTTCCAATGGTTCCCTTAAAATTTACAACTCCAGCAATGTCATGTAGAATGGAGTATTTAAGACCTAAATTATTTAAATCTGTTGCTCAATCCACGTGTGCTTGTGTGTGTATATGAATGTGTGTGTGTGTGTATTTTAACATTTATATGATGATACATTTCAAGTATCTTTTATTAACCAGAAGCGTCTGGCGCCTAGATAAAACTCCTAAAGATGAAATTCTCTCTTTATAAACTTCAGGGGAGTTCCTTTAGAATTCTGGTTTGTTAATATTTGTACTGCTTATTATTTTCCTGTAAAACAGACTATTGAATTAATCAGAATTAAAGAGCACCACATTGGAAAGGGTTTTATATCTGGAAATCAAAGTATTCACACTCTTCGCATGAAATAAGAGATACAGAAACTTGAAAAAAAAAACCATGTTGCCTCTGTGAGTCACAAGTTAAATATTAAATATTTCTTACAGCCTCCGAGGCAAAAATACTATTAAGGTATTGAAAATCTGAGCAACCTTTCTGTGCCACATTTAAACTTCATTGATGGAGCTTTTAGGTCAGAATGAAACTTCCAGATTCAGTAATGTGAATTTCGTTTCATTGTATAACCTTCTTAGAGCTGCCTGAAGGCTCAGACTAATAATACTTCTAATAAACGACAAGCTTTTTAAATATATGGACTCAGTCCAGCATTTGAGCTAAGATGTTTGAAAAGGCAAAATCTCATTTTTTTCTACCTTATTTAGATATTGGAGTCTCAAAGTAAGCACTAAAAAACTAGTCTGGTACTTGACAAATACAAATTTTAGAAGTGTATACTCTTTTATAGGTAAAAGTTGCTCAATCAAACTCATAAGTAGGCAAGCCAAATGAGTATTAGCATGTTTAATATCATTCTAATAAATTTCCATATTAAATAGAGCTAAAATTGTCAGGTCGCTCAAGTTGTATTAATGTGACACAAAAAATGGCTTCATTCAGTATGGCATTGGGTAAATGACAGGATCAGTCTTCATGACGTCATGGCCCTCTTCCTAACAACGTATGTGAACGTGTTGTGTGAATACTTATAAGAAATCAGAGAAGGGCTTTAAAAGAAATGCTAAAAACTAAGAGAAGCAAATCCGTGTTCGTCATCTACTTCTATATTTTATTTAGAAGCATATTAAAATATTAGTGGGTTTCTTACTCTCAGTAGGCACCTGTGGTTTAGGAGATCAAAGTCAGAATCTCCAAACTGGGGAACAGAAGACAGAGAAGTGCAATCCAAAACGTTTTCTTGAAAAGCAAAACGAAATCTCATTTCTCTGATCCCTGAAATCTCCTTCTTAAGAAACAAACCAAAACAAACAAGCAAACAAACAAAAAAAAAAAACCACTTATTTCTATTGGATCAATGATTTAGGTTCTGCTTCCATGGAATGAAAATTTATTGTGATCTAGGACATAGGAAATACACTCTGGGATTAGGCCCTCAGTCTAACTGTTAAGAAACAGAAACTCAGAGTTTCACTGTCCTCTCGAGTGTCACCCTGGTATCTTCAAAGGAAGGTCCCGGAATGGGTACGGAAGCAATGATTCTCTTGGAAGAATATATACTCCTAAACTCTGAGGGAACCATCAGTAGATTGTCTTTTTTTCCTGCGACTACGTATTTTATAAATGTCTTGAAAATATTGTCTCAGTACCTGTCTTTTGTTCGTCTGTCTTGTTTTCAGTTTGAAGTAACTGACAATGTAAAACAAACTAACTTCAGTTAAAAAAAAAAAAAAAGGAAGAAATTGGTGAGCAAGTTCAAGGCAAGCTGGCTTCGGGAACCCATTTCTGTAAGCCTGGATTCTATTTCACCTTTCACTTCTGACTCTGGCAGGACAGAGTGAGCCCCTTTGGTGGAAATTCTCAGAGAAACCTTCATTCTGCTTGTCATCTTTACGTGGGCTCAATCACTGGGGGGAGGGGGAGGAATCCCCGTACTCTGATTCAGGCCTAGTTTATGACCTCTTCTCTGGATTCTGGATTCTGGATTCTGGGCGGTACAGCCTCTTCCGAGACATGGGTCTCAAGAGCAGAGAAAGCATGGATCCCCAAATGAAAATGCAGGTATGTGGCTAGAGGAAGGGGGATAGAGGCAGGGAGGCAGCCTGCAAAGAGCCACCACCAATGTCACTCCGACATCTGTATCCCGTCAAAGTGATTACGTTTGCTTTCCTCCTTTTGTGGTTTCTTCTTTTCTGCCACACATGGGATTCCCTCTCAGCAAAACCCGGACTCTCGCTTCCGGGGTGTATTCGGTGAGTGATGCAATTGTATGTTTGGGTACCATAATCTGTAGTTTCATGCAGGGAGTTAACTACAACAGGATGGGGCATAATAGTGATATCACAGGAAGGAAAGGTAGCTGGCTTGGAAGCCCTTGGGTGTGTAGGATTCTCAAAGGTAATAATAATAGAAGGGCTGTGAGTAGCTTCAAATTACTTTTTCTTTCTAATTGGCAATTAGTTCTAATTAACTTTTAATTAATATTCAATGTTTTCTTTAACAAATGGAACCCTGATGAGATCACATCTGTTAATACCGCTCCGTTTCTATTTTGGTATTCTACAATTTTCCATTATGACTGTAGCAAATGCAACTTCAGATAAGTGATCACCTTGTAGCTAGGATGAAAAGGTGGCCTGATTTAAAGTCACTGCACTTTAAATGTGATTTTGGCAAAAACTAAGACTCTATGAAATTGGATTTTGTTCTACAATCTTAAGAGATGGTATCAGGAATTAGAAGGTACAGCCACTTTTGTGCGGCCTCAGTGACAATTCTTTTCAAGTATTGCAAGCTGTATAAAAATCAGCCTTTTTACTCCGATGGACACTTAGAACAGAATGTAGAATGTAGAATATAACGCATAGGAAGATGTATAAAGATCATTTCCATCCACTAACTTTAGGGATAAAGCCGAAGTCCAGAAGAATTTTTGGCTTGTCCATGCAGTTCCATATAATAAGTAGGAACAAAACCAAAAATCTACAGATATATTACTTTGTAGGAAGTTGAACCCTGAAGGAAGAAAACTCTGTTTTAATAGCTAACCATTAGTTAGTTCTCTTGGCTTTTTCAATCTCCATATCTTTTTTCATTTAATTCTTTAGCTTTTTAGCCCAGCTAATGTTTTGGTTTGTGCTTTGGATAATCCTTACTAACGTGTTTTTTGTTTTTTTTTTTTAATTTGTGAGCAAGCTTTTTGCAGATACGTGGATGCATGTCCTTTCAGATTATCTCAATTTTACCTTTGCTGATTTGGATAATTTTTCAAATATGCTTCTGCAGTTGCACAAGATTCAATAAAACTGGAGCCATCGTTCATCATGATGTGTGGATTAAGTAAAATAACAGGGGTCCATCAAGTAATTTCTCAATTTCAAGTATAAGTCAGAGTGGGCCAACCAAAGATGTTTCTGGCTAATTTTTGGCTGGAACATTCAATTTCACTTCCCTTGATGAGAGGCTAAACTTCAGGACTTTGGTTTCGAGAAGCAAAATTCAAGTGGGCTGACTCTTCTTCTTAATGTTGGCTGCCGGGTTGAGGTTCAAGGAACTGGCTCATTTGAAAGAGATTTTGGCCCTCGTAGAGTGATAATTAAGATGGCTGTATTTGGATAAATGGGTTGTAGTTATTTTTCTTCTTGAAAATAAAATATAATTTGCCAAACCCCAAATTCCTTTTTTTAACATTAATCTTCTGTGCTCAAGATACTTTGAAAATGTGAATAAAGTTATTTTTTTAGCAGACCAACCACCATAATTGTAATAAACATGAAATTTTATGACTTAACAAAAATAATATTTGATGATTTCTTGGGAGTTGAACCTCCTTCTTGAGCACATATTTTTAGAACAGTACATTTCTTAGGGGGACATTATGTGCTGTGAGACACTCATTGTTATCAGAAGTTATTTAATAAAATAATAACATGCAATTATTAATTAATTTCTTGCACTTTATTACACATTGAAATTGTCTTCTTCTTTTTTCTTTCTTTCTTTCTTTCTTTCTTTCTTTCTTTCTTTCTTTCTTCTTTCTTTCTTTCTTTTTTTGACAAGGCACTTCCAAAGAAATACAGGGATATGTGACCTAGAATCATTATTTCTAGATTCTAATAATGCAGTTAATTTTATTCTTCCAAGAACTTCAGTTCAATTTAAATCCTGAATCCTGACTTTCTGTTGATGAGCATTCTGAACAATGCAGTTGCGGGAGCTTAAAGTGAAATTTTTCAATTAGCATTTTAAAGAAAAATTTTTTTCTTTAATATGAAAAAGGTAGCTGAGGTTTTCAGAATCATTCCCTCTCAGTAAGTGGATATGAACCTATTATTTTTAATAACTTGATTCATACATATTGACTTGTGAGTGACCCATAAAAGAAAAGTTGATGTAATCATATAATATTTTAAGAGTACTTTAAAAATGTCTTAAAATAGTACATATAGCATCTATTATAAGTAAATTGAAAATACAAAAATCAGTTCTGGTGAAATCTATAAAGAAGTAAATATTTATAATTGTACATATTTGTGGCAAATTTTAAAATCTCCAGTATTATTATTAGTATTGGCTAAAACCAATCTGCTAGAAAAGAAAAAAAAAACCTTTTTTAAAATTAACCTGAAACAAAATACCATCAAAGTATGATTGCAGTGAAATTCATAACTCAAAACAAAATGCAATACCAAAAGAAAATTCAAAATATTGATTTAAAAATTTCAAAGTAAATGCCAAGATTTTTAAAATTCTAAATAAATAAAAGTAAACGTAAAAATTAAAAGAATTTTTTAAAAATTCATTTACTTGCTCCTTATACTCCCTCTTTTATAATTTCTCAGATGGAAATCATCAAACAGAAGTAGAATCCCAGAACAGTGTTCATTTCAGAAAAATTTACAATAGCAAACACAGGAAAATGATCCAACTTGTAACAAATATGGAATACTTAAGTAAAACATGACGTCTAATTTCAGTGGAATTATTATGAGCCCAGCCAGATTTTAAGTGACTCAAAACTCTATGTACCCTATGTTATTATGTATTTACATGTGGGGGAAAGGGTTAGAGTTGATTAAATTAAGATGGGAATGAGAATTTTTTCGGCAAAATTATAGATCCATTGTTCTTGTTTTACAATATGTTTCATCATAAAGTCTTTAGTACCT